>NW_020837949.1:59026403-59115083 GCF_003676395.1 Aethalodelphis obliquidens
GGAGCACAGGCTCCGGACGCGCAGGCTCAGTGGCCATGGCTCACGGGCCCAGCCGCTCCGTGGCACGTGGGACCTTCCCGGACCGGGGCACGAACCCGTGTCCCCTGCATCGGCAGGCGGACTCTCAGCCACTGCGCCACCAGGGAAGCCCCCTACTATGGCTTTTTTATAATCATTATCTGGCAATTAATGGCCGGGATCAGGAATGCTAAATGTCCAGCAATGCATGACTGTACATCCCCATTCAGAAACATGGCCCTTTCCAGGAAGAGAAACTCACTTCATAGCCATGGCCCTGGAGACAACATAGTGGAGTATAGTGGTAATGGCATCATATTTTTTAATCCCTCACATGTCTGTGATCTTATGGAAGAAGTTAAGCTCTAGAACAGCGGGTCTGTACTCTTTTGGGGTACTCCTTTGGGACCCCATTGAAAACCATGAGCATTTCCCCGTAAAATTACCTGTAAATGCAAAATTTTACCCTAGAGTCTGTTTGTTCTTTTGTATGTAATAGAAATAACTATAATTACCTCTCAGGGTATTGGGGGATGCTAGCACCAGAAACAGGATATTTAAAACCACTTTGTAAATTATAAAGGTTGTTGCTATTATGACTTCTTTTTTTGAGAGTGACTCTCAGTACAGACTCTACAGAATAATTTGGCATAAAAACTTAAGAGGCTTTTCTTTCACTCTGTGCTCACAACTGCCTATGACTCCCATCCAATAAGAAAAAGGTAATGGATTTGAACAGACACATCTCCAGAGAAAACGTACAAGTGGCAACAAGCACATGAAAAGATGCTCAACATCATCAGTCATTAGGGAAATGCAAATCGAAATCACAAATGAGATACTGCTAAGAGACTCTAAAGTAAAAGGCCTCAGACTCTTCATCTGTAAAATGGGTCTGTTAAATAGACCGTATAGTAGTATCTGGCCCTTTAACTTTGTACTTTGGACGGCTGCTCTAACCACACTTTGAATGTTGGTTTTGGGTTTACACCTGCCATAAGGGTTTATGCTACAAACCCTTAAGGATTTTTGTTATAGAAGAGCATCGTCATAGGGTATACATTTTATATCTGTTTGCAGTTGTGCTTTTTGAGGTGTCAGGCGAATAAACATAGGAACACGCGCCCAGACTTGTACATTATAAGTATTTCAAAAGTTGTTACCTCTACACCTCTGAGCCTTTTGCACAAGGCCTCTTGACAAATCCTATATCCTCAGCAAACATTAGATGAATTGGGTGGCTTGCCTCATGCGAGTAACAATCAGAAAAATACTTCAAAACAGGGTAGAGAGTTCTATGTTAATATCATTTATGAACAGGAGTTCCAGCAGGTATAGAATAGGAAAATTTCTCAGAACTGTTTTCTAAATATACTGTTTTCAGTATATTAAAATCCATTTTTCAATAGTAACCATAAAATTAGAGCTTTGCCCTAAGAGCTGAGAGTACAGATATGTTGGAAAGGCTTATAGACTATTTTAATATACACACACATACACTGCAACGTATAAAACTATATTCACATTCACACGTACACACCATCAGTCATGCAGTTAAGTGGAGATGATAGAACCCGGCACAAAAAAGATAGCAGCAGTGGATGCAACAGTATTAAGGATGGGGGTAACAGGACTGTGGCTCCACTCCCTTCTGAAATCCTTCCCTACCAAGACTCTAGAAGGGAGGCTTTGCATCCCTGCTACTTGCTTCAACAATATCATTTAGATACAAACAAGACAAATTTAGCTCCAAGTATATCAAACTGATTCACCACTTTACGAATTTTATAACCAAAGCACAGAAAACAACATTCCAGCTCAGCATCCAATAGATGCCCACGACCGGCACCAACCACCTCAGACAGTTCCCAGACGAACATGTGAACATGTGGAGCCCTCACAGCCACGTGGTGGCTTATAACAAACTCACACCAGCTTCCGTATAGTAAAATGTTTTTTAGGACTTCCATGGTGGCGCAGTAGTTAAGAATCCACCTGCCAATGCAGGGGACACGGGTTCAATCCCTGGTCCGGGAGGATCCCACATGCCGCAGAGCAACTAAGCCCGTGCGCCACAACTGCTGAAGCCTGCGCTCCAGAGCCCACAAGCCACAACTACTGAGCCCGCGTGCTGCAACTACTGAAGCCTGCATGCCTAGAGCCCGTGCTCCGCAGCAAGAGAAGCCACCGCAATGAGGAGCCCACGCGCTGCGATGAAAAGTAGCCCCCCCTCCCTGCAACTAGAGAAAATCCTGTGCGCAGCCACAAAGACCCAACACAGCCAAATAAATAATTAATTAAAAATAAAATAAAATATTTTTTAAATGAAAGGGAAAAAAACTGACCTTGCAGAGAATTGCACTGCTCACCAGGCACAAACACGTGCACATACATAAGCACAGGTTAACACACAAGAGTGTGAGGCTGATACCTTCTAGGCCCTTCAGTGGGATTGACAGGTGTTTTCGACAACAGGCTCCTTGAGGTCACAAGCACTGTGAAGTTGACCCTACGGCTGGCTGCTCCTCTTCCTCCTCAGGTGACAGGCAAGTGGCATGCATGGTGGCAGTTCTTTCACGACCTTGGCGCCAGCCAGGGAGCTGGTGCCTGTGTTTCTGAGCCCTGCTCCACAGCAGAAAGGAGGGCACATGCTTGATAAAGCAAGAGCCCCAAACATAGGAGATTACGTTTACTTACATCCTTAAGAAGGTCCCTGCATCCAGAAAAGAGCCCCAAAGAACAAAGTATTTGAAGTTGAGGTCTGAGGCTCTACCTTCATTCAGAAAAGACTTCAAAGAAAGCAAAGGAAGCATTTGAATGGGGGCAGTGACCCAATGGTAGACACCAAAACTGGCATTTCATCGGCATTCGTAGCAAGTCTATCATGATACATCCATTAATTCCTTTAACTCTGGGCCTGGAGTGGGACACAAAAGCAAAGCCCTAATTACCTGCCAAGACCGTTTTAATCTAGTAAAAGTTTAGCACTTGCGTTCTGGCTACAAAGTCAAAATTGTCCCATGCCGGACACTGAGGGATGAGCATATTCACCAGTATAGAACGGAGTCCAATACAAGTGAATGCCCCACAAGCTGCAGCTGGGAACCTAATCAGTAATCCCTGAGTCATCTCATCTTTGCCTCTGGCTTGTCCATATCTTGAGGAAGGCCTAGAAGCAGCTGAGTGGATTACAGCTGACTCAATTCGGCATAATTGATATTTGCTTAAAGGGAAACCTGATCATCCTTACCACTGCTAACATCCCATTAAGACTAAAAGTTAATTAGGCTGTGTTCCATAAAGTCAATTGGAGGCATCTGTCTCAATAGCATTATTGTAATTATTCCTCATCAAAATGAATACCACCTCCTACTGCAGCGCGATGTCTTGTATAAACAAGAGCACAAACCTAACAACTCACATTCCATTCTCCACCTGAGTTATTTAATCAGGTTTATGTTTATATAGAACTGCAAACGGGAATTCATAGACATGAACACATTTTAAAATAAATACAAAGGCATGTTTAAGACATCTTGTTTTTTAAGTTTTCAAAGACTGGGAAAATAAAAGCAAACTACAAAGCATGACAAATTTTAGATATCATAACGATACCAGTGAAAGTCAAAAAGAGAAGCACCTAGTAAAGTCAACCTATTACATACACTGTGCCTAAGAATGGAGACCACAAAATGCTGAGTGAACGAGCACTGGACACGGTGCACGTGTGTCCCTGTACCCTCCACCTCCGCCCCACAGCTGTGCTTCCAACCACTCCTCAGAAGACTCTGGCAAGGTCACAGGCACACGAAGGATGCAGGGCCACCAAGATACCCACTGCTGATGTTACTAATAACAAAGAAGAGAAGGTGTTTAGGGTAGGCAGATCGGGGAGGGTGGGGCCAAAATAGGCAAAGGAGATGAAGAGCTATAAACCTACAGTAATAAAATAAAGAAGCCACGAGGATGTCATACGCAACATTAGGAATATGGTCAATATTGTAATAACTCTGTATGGGGAAAGATGGTTACCAGACTTACCATGGTGAACATGTCAGAATGTATGCAAATGTCAAACCACTACATAGTACACCTAAAACTAACATAATATTGAATATCAACTACATTTCAATTTTTAAGAAAAAGAAGAAAAAGATGGTTTCCTTGTCAAATTTTTCCTCAAGACCCACGACTTAAACACAGCAAACTAATTCCCTTAAACAAGCCTTTTAAATATTATATTTAATAAAATAAAATTGTTAGAGAAGCAAAACAAATGCATAAAAATCTGAAAGAAAGAGTGGTTTATCACATAGACCTATACATTATCTAGATATTGATCTCTAGTGACTAAACAATATCCGAATCAACACAGTCTTAAAATTATGCTTCAGGAGGAAAACTAAACTGTGATCATATTTTGTTACTAGCCTTCTGTTAGTATCTCTAACTTGGCAACACAATAGAAGTGCCTGAAAAGCTTTAAATACCCCAAGGCCCAAGCAGTCCCTCCCTGCCCTCCATCTCACTCACACACACACACACACACACACACACACACACACACACACACACACAATCTAATCTCTAGAGATGGGGGACCCAAACAACAATAGTTTTTAAAGCTCCCCAGGTGATTCCAATATGCAGTCAAGGTCTAGATCCAGTGTCTTGTCTATAAAAAGGCCTCAGGTGAAATGATGCTACGGTTAGATGCTGATGATGACACCTGTCCATTTCCCAAGGGAAAACAAAATATTGGTAAATAGTGGCAGAACCAGTCATAAGCCAAGAGTTCAGGTTCTGATTGTGTCCCTCCTGATTTATGTGACCTTTCAGCACATTATTTGATTTCCTGGGTGCTCAATGTGTATTCCATTTAAGCAGGAAGGGGTTCTGCAGAGTCTGTAAGAGTCTATCTAATCCTATAGTTTCTACATACTAATAAAGAAGTACTTCCAAATAGGATGGTTTGGCCAGGGTTAGCAAATGTGCATCACGATCCTAGTTCTACCTATTCACTCTTTTAAGCTTTTTATAAGGGCTAGACCCACCAGTAAAAACTGAGTGAATTCCGCATATGTCAGGTGTCTTTTTCTTTCTTTTCCAAAGTGTAGTTGCACAAATTCTGAATCCCAGTTAAATGGAATACGTTGATGAATTGTGGTCTGTCCAAAAACTTGCTTAACGTCCTCTGAAAAGAGAAAGGAAAGGTTGATTAAAACAAAGCAAATCGGGTTCTTCCTTACAAAACCTGTTATTAAATGGATATTGCTACTTTCTTTGTATAAAAAGTAACTCAACTTTAAAAACACAGATTATAAAATCATGACAGAAATAGAACTGGGAATCTCATGAAGTCAAAGTTAATAATGCCATCCAATAAAAGGAAAAAATCAAGAAGTTACACACACACACACAAAAAGCCCTAAAAGGCAGTCGCAAACCAAAGTAATAAGCTAAATCTCATATCATCATCTGTTTTGTTTCAACAGATATTATTTTCTAGGCACAGGGGATATAATTCAATCTTTAGTGGCAGGAAACACACATATACATACAGACACACATAGAACACTACACAAGTCTTAAATATAGTCCTCTTTAACAAGCTGTTAAAATGTTTTTGAGGATTTAGAAATCAGTTAGATATAAATCTTGAAGCATACATTCAACAGCACTAAGACTCTATTTAAGCTGTAAAAAGTTCCACTGTTCATCAGTCCACAGGTAATGGGTAGAACAGCCAACAGCCCCATCCTTTAACTTTATCCTGCACACTCTGGCTTGACAGACGTTCTCAAATGGTCCAAATAATCCCCTTTTAAGATGGGCTACCAAATGTACTGTAGTATTGATTCTTCCCCTCTTTTTAGCCTCTACCACAAAACTGTAAGAGGACTGACAGAGAACAGAAAACAACAATATGAAAAACCTTACTTTTCTAAAGCTTCACGTTTTTATTTACTAGTCTCTCCGCCTCCCAACATGAGTGTATGCTTGGAGGGTAAAGGGACACAAATTATATTAATGAATTTGTCCTGGCCTTCACATCTTTAAATATATCTACCAAGCCTGCTCGCTTTTATGAGCAAACTGTGCCTGCTACCTTGTTTTTTTCTCTTTGCAACTATTTAAAAAAAGAGGTAAATTCTTTAATTCTCTAAAGGGTGCCAAAAACCTTGGCACGTGTTTCCACGGTTTCCCCCAAATTTCCTACTTCCATCCATCCTTACACTCACAAGTTTTTATTCCATGCTTTTAAAGTTTCCAGAAATTTTAAAAGTCTTGCCATGAAGAAACAGTAGTGCTGCCATCAGTATAAGATTGGGTGTGTATCTGCACGAAGAACGCAGTAAAAAATCAGCATTATGCCAGGCATAAATTTTATAAAAGATGGCAGAAAACCTCAGGCTGGCCTTGATAAGGATAATAAAATAAGAAGTTTTTAAGCATAACCCTCAATTTCTTTGAATTTATTCTGTCTTCTCCACTTTTAGGAAAAAAGAGAAAAAAAAAGAGAGAAAGGACATAAGAAAAATGAAGTGAATCAAGAATTGAGGATCTGAGTGGGGAGTGATGAATGAAATGAACTAAGTAGGAGGAGACTCAGCAAGTTTCTTTTTGGCTCTAAAACCTCTGAGAAGGAATTACCGAACTGAAAGTCAAATTACTTGGGTTTAAATTCTACTACTAATAGTAGCTAAAATTTCTTAGGCACTTACCATGTGCTAGGTATTATTCTAGTGGCTATATGTGATAGAATAGATATTAACCTAGATAATCTGTAGCTCCTTTCCCATTCTAAATTTCTATGCCTCTGTATGAAGCAGGCCCAGGATAGATTCAAGGAAGGCCCACAATCTTCTAATCAATCTTCTAATCAAGACCAATAAATGATCTAATGAGAAACGATGTTCAAATGACAAAGATGTGACCAAAAGAAAAAAAACACACAATTTTTTACTCTATAAAAAATGTTTCTATACTATAATAAAATTTTAGAGAAATATACGAACAAAAATGACTTGGTGGCCATTTTTCTGCCAAGCTGGTGAAATAAAGATTCCTCTCTGCCCAGCATTCTGGTAAAATAACCTTTCAATGCAATAATCATGGGATAGCTGTCAAAAACGAGGTCCTTCCTTTTCTTGACCTTTCCTTCAACATCCTATAGAAAGTAACAGAAGGTGTTAACCCAATATTGGAGACATGGGTGAATGGAAGGTTAAGTAAAAGTCATAAAGAAATGATGACTCTGGAGAACAAAAAGTCCAACACTGGAAATCTTGATGAAGTTAGTGATAGAGCTGGAAAGACGGAAGTTCATGATGAAGGTTTGGTATGTTGTAATAGAAGACTTCAGAGGTGACAGGACATGAGATCTACGTGCTGTGTTGCGTTTGTATGTTGAAGCCATGGCCCCTAGGACTTTAGATATGACTATATTTTGGAGACAAGTTCTTCAAAGAGATAAGTTAAAATGAGGTCGTTGCGGGGGGGGGTGGCCTAATGTCATATGACTGCCATGCTTATAAGAAAAGTAGATTAGGATACGGACAGGCACAGAGGAAGACCATGTGAAGACACAAGGAGAAGACTGTCATTTACAAGCCAAGGAGAGAGGCCTCAAAAGACACCAATCCTGCCAACACCTTGATCTTGGACTTCTCGCTTCCAGAACTGTAAGAAAGTTCATTTCTGTCGTTTAAGCCACCCCACTCTGTGGCACTTTGTTATGGCAACCCCAGCAAACTATTACAATGAGCAACAGGAACTCCCACAGCAGTGACGAGGAAGTTACCCAAAAAGACCCTCCGTATCTCCTGCTACCACCGTAAGCAAGATGAGAGACATTTACAAAAGCAGGCATGTTATAAAAAGGGTGTGTCAGCTGGATATTTAAATCAATTAAATGTAGTAAAAATGTGTTTTAGGCTAAATATATGCAAATTACATGTATTAATACAAAGAAAAGTAACAGAAGGTATTAACCCAATATTGGCATATAAAGCTAAGGCATTTATTATCCATTTTAATATTTATATGGTATAAAACTATAAATATATATAATAAATTTAGGTTACTCAAAACTTAGTAAATGAATTTAAAATGTGACTGACTCTAACCAACAATCTTATTTTTCCTATAATTATCATTCACTGCTTACCAGAGCTCTGACTTTAATTCAAAACTGTGAACTTTGAACCTTAAGTTTAGAGCTTTCTCCACTATTCCATGAGAGCTTGTCTCTCTTATGCAAATGCCTGCCTGAAGTATTGAAATTTAGTCCCCCTGAAGTATAGAGCTATATGTGATCTCTAAAACATGTTTCAACTCTACAAACTGTCAATCCTACAGACCTGAACTATTGATGTGTTTTTAAAAAGATATCTCTATATAGTATTGTATAGGTATGCAGATAGGTCTGCGTGAGTATACACATTAATTATACATCTTTTCTTTCTACATAGATTATTAGCACCTTCAGAACAAAGGTCATATTTTTCACATCTGCTTCTCCCCTTGTGCCTGCACAATGGTGGCCATAGAGCAACTATTCACTAAGTTGTGGTTGAACTTAAATGAGGAAGAAAAGGTTTACAATAGTGCAACAGGTTAAGGACAGTGGTATTAACCCTTTGAGGCACTACAGTTTCCACCCTACTGAACATTTCAACAATCAACAATCATTTCCAACAATCATCAAACATTTCAACAATCATTTCCTAAGATTTTAGTGAAGTGCAAAGAATTGTCAATCTTCCTTATTAATGTCTCCAGCCCCAGGCCTAGGCTGATTCAAGTGAACTAAAGAACCTGCATTTTAATTAGCCTCCTGGGTTTTTCTAATTCAAGGGTCCAGAACCTCACTTTGAAAAACGTTGTTCTAAAGATTTATAGAAGGGTTTTTAAACTCCCCACTGAAACTGACAAAAAAATATGAAAGGAAGGAGGTAGGAAAGATTCTCCAGAAGACCTAACGTCATGCAGTAAGTGTACACACAGGCCACTTGTAGACCCAAGGGGACATGCAAGTTGTACAATCCAGTGACTGACATTCACTTCATGGCCTATGTGACCAGTGCTCCGTGGAGTTGGACAGTTTACAAACTACACAACCCTGAGAATGAGGTCCATTTTCAGTTCTCAGCCGTTCTAACACACTGGCCACTGTAAGAATGTCAGTCCTTAGTTAGCCAGCACAGCTGGGAGCACTGTATTAGGTCCTGCGGGAAGTAGGAGGGCAGGAGAAGACACGGTGCTGAATCCAAGTCTAATCCACAAGAAATAACTAAACAACACATCCAAACAGTATACTGGATTAAGTGCTAAACAGCAACAGTTCCTCTTGGCAAGGAAACACAAGTGTAAGGAAGGATGCATTTACAACAGTGGGAGAAAAAAAAGCTTTCTGGAGAAGGTAAAACTTGATCTGGGTCCTAAAGGCTGTGGAGGATTTATTCAGATGAACCTGTGAGGGATGTTTTTCAGTAAAGAGCAACAGCATGAAGAAGGGTTCATTTCTTTGGAAGTGAATTAAGGGTCCAATCAGAACATATTGGACCAAAGCCACCGAGACAGGACAAATCCTGGTCTAGGCACTTACAGATGCTGGCATCACCTGCCAGCAGCAAATATTATTTTCAAACCCTAAGGACTTGATGCTACATTTGTGGTGAAGAAAAGGTTGCTACAGGAAGAACAGTTGGTCATGGAATTCTGCAGAAAAATAAGACCTGGAGTTTTTTACCACTTGATACAATCTCTACAAAATTTATTTTTCACTCTCCTAACTTACCTAACAGAGGCTTGAATACTCAAATATCATAAGATTACCAAGTCATTCTACCTGGACAAACCAAATGATATGAGCATTATTATTACTGATAAAGAGGAAAACTACCAATATTTCTATAGTCATTTTCAAGGCTAATCAACTCTTTTAAGAAATTAAAATATTAAATTTTGTCACTCTGGAACTCTCACATTTTTTCTCTGAAAATATTTTATAGATTCTTAAGTCTGAATACTTCATCCCGCTACAAGAAGTCATTCGGGGGCACTGATTTTCCGAAATGCTTGGCCTCAACATTTTCCTGTACATTCATGAAAACAAACATCTCTAAGCCCAATAGTCACAATGGGTTCTGGAATTTCCCCCCTCACTTTGGAAGACACTGTAATATCACCTCAGGTTAACATTCTCTTCTCCTTTTAGGAGGCTCAAATAGCTTTCTCACTTAACATTTGATTGTTTTAAGATTTCTCCATGCCTTGGTGAGCCAATGAGAGGTAAGAGTACTCCTTCCATCATATAGTTGGAAAATCAGAAACTAAAAACCAAAGTGATTTTCAAAACTGCTCTGTACTCTCACTTTCATGGAAAATTCCATGAGCTTTACCATAAAAGACTCTAGGAGTCCATCTTAGAGTCATCCTATCACTAAATCTTTACCATTCCCTGAGCTTTTCAAACCTAACTTCCTAACTTGCAGTCCTGGAGAGGAAAGAGAAAAATGTTTTACGCTTTTTGGTCCCTTGGTTCTGTGAAATAAGCAAATTAATAAACAAATAAATACGACTATAATTCATAAGGCACCTGCTGATGGCTTTCAAATAAGCATCACTTGGCAGATTACTAACTTAAAAAAATTAGAAGGTCTGGGCTTCCCTGGTGGCGCAGTGATTGGGAGTCCGCCTGCCGATGCAGGGGACGCGGGTTCGTGCCCCGGTCCGGGAGGATCCCGCGTGCCGCGGAGCGGCTGGGCCCGTGGGCCATGGCCGCTGAGCCTGTGCGTCCGGAGCCTGTGCTCCGCGGCGCGAGGGGCCGCAGCGGTGAGAGGCCCGCGTGCCGCAAAAAAAAAAAAAAAAAAAAAAAATTAGAAGGTCTCTCCTAGTCTAAAGCACAAGGTCTTAAAATCTTACCCCCAGGTTGAGGTCATGTAGGCAAAGAAGCAAAACTGAATTAGCAATGAAATATAAATGAAGCACTAGATATATATTTTGGATATTTAAAATCATAGTTTTCTTAGCTCAGCCAACTCCTCCTGAAAGTAAAAACAAATTAGAGTGCTTATCTCAAAGTATAATCATTGTTATTTCAATATGTGCCACACAAACTATGTTTGGAAGGTCTATAGTTCCCATAATATCACCAAATAATGGTGATAGTATTTAAAGCAAGACTTCACCAAATAAGCTCAAAGAGCCTTTGGGTTTATTTTTGGGGACTTTGCTTTCTCCACAAATGTTTCTAGCCTGAAAGTCTGCTGCACTTTTTTTTAAGATTATAAAAAGATAATTACGAAGTGGTAATCGTTTCTTACCTAAATATAACCTCAAAAAGTCAACTGATTTCCCCCAATAAGTTTCCCAGGCTACACAGTATGGTCGCAGTGGAAACAGCTGTGATTTTTAAAAGCTGGGTCATAGATGACATGATCTTGCGTATTCAAGGTCCTAAGGAATCCACGTAAAAACCATTAGAACTACTAAGTCCAGCACTGATGAAGGATACAAGATCAATATACAAAAATCAACTGTATCTCTATACACTGGAAGTAAGCAACCCAAAAATGAAATTAAGAAAGCAATTCAATTTACAATAGCCTCAAAAAGAATAAAATACTTAGGAAAAAATTTAACAAAAGACATGCAAAACCTGTACTCTAAAAACTATAAAACACTGTTGAAAGAAATTAAAGATGATCTAAATAAATGCAAAGACATTCCATGTTCATAGATGGGAGGTCTTAATACTGTTAAGATGGTAATACTCCCCAAAGTGATACACAGATTCAGTGTAATCCCTATCAAAATTCCAGCTGGTGTCTTTGCAGAAATTGACAAGCAGACGTTAAAATTCATATGGAAATTCTAGGGACCCAGAATAACCAAACCAATCTTGAGAAAGAAGAAAAAAGTTGTATTTCAAATTTACCTCAAAGCTACAGTAATCAAGACTGTGTGGTACTGGCATAAAGATAGACATATAAGACAAATGGAATAGAACTGAGAGTCAAGAAATAAACCCTTACATTTATGGTCAGTTAATTTTCAACAAGGGTGACAATTCAATAGGGAAAGATTAGTCTTTTCAACAAATGGTGCTGGGACAACCATGCAAAAGAAGTAAGGTGGGACCCAACCTCACACCATATACAAAAACTAACTTAAAAATGGAGCAAAGATCTAAATATAACAGCTAAAACTGTGAAGCTTTTAAAGGAAAACGTAGGCATAAATCTTTACGACTCTGGATTGGAAAATAGTTTCTTAGATATAGTATCCAAAACACAAGCAGGGGCTTCCCTGGTGGCACAGTGGTTGAGAATCCACCTGTCGTGCAGGGGACACGGGTTCATGCCCTGGTCCGGGAAGATCCCACATGCTGCGGAGCGGCTGGGCCCGTGAGCCAGGGCCGCTGAGCCTGCGCGTCCGGAGCCTGTGCTCCGCAATGGGAGAGGCCACAACAGTGAGAGGCCCACGTATCACAAAAACAAAAAAACCCAAAAAAACCCCCAAAACACAAGCAACCAAGGACAATAATATATAAATTGGACATGTTCAAAATTGAAAACTTTTGTACTCCAAAGGATACCATCGACAAAGTGAAAAGACAGACTACAGAATGGGAGAAAAGTTTTGCAAATCACATATCTGATAAAGAACTCTAGAATATATAAAGAACTCTTGCAACTCAATAATAAAAAGACAATTCATCTAATTTTTAAAATGGGCAAAGGATTTGAACAGGCATTTTTCCAAAGACAAAATGGCCAATAAGCACATGACAAGATGTTCCAATCATTAGCCTTTAAGGAAATGTAAATCAAACGAGATATCACAATGAGATACCACTTTACCCCCACAAGTAGCAAGTGTTGGTGAGGATGTGAAGAAATCTGAAACCCTCATACACTGCTTGTGGGAATGTAAAAATGGCGCAGTCACTTTGGAAGAGTTTGGTAGTTCTTCAAAAAGTTAAACATAGTTACCATGTGACCCAGCAATTCCACTCCTAGGTATATATCCAAGAGAAATGAAGACATATGTTCACATAAAAACTTGTACACAAATGTTCATAGCAGCATTATTCACAATAGCCAAAAAGTGGAAACAACCGGAATATCCATTAACTGAAGGATGGATAAACAATAAGTGGTATACCTATAACAATGTGACATCCTGAATAAAAGGAATACAGTACTATTACATACTACAACATGGATGAACCTTGAAAACATTATACTAAGAAGCTAGTCATGAAAGACCACATGTTGTATGATTCCACGTATATGAAATGTCCGGAATAGGCAAATCCAGAGAGACAGAAAGTAGATTAGTGGTTGCTTAGGACTGGAGGGGCTAGGGGAAAATGGGATTGGGGAGTGAGGATTGCTAAGGTACGGGGTTTCTTGCTGGGGTGATGAAAATATTCTAAAACTGATGATGGTTACACAAATATGTGAACAGACGAAAAAACATTGCATCATACACTTTAAATGGGTGCATTATATCTAAATAAAGCTGTGTTTTTAAAAATAACCTGGAACCCTCAAATCTGCTTCCTACTAATGAGTGATATTAGGCAAATTACTTACCCTGACTCCATTCTCTCAATGTGTAAAACGGGAGTAAAATAACTCGAGGGTTGTAGCCAAGTGTGCCCAGTACAATGTTCTAAACATAGCAGGTGACCATTACAATGGTAAAATTCCAAAATCTAAAGTCTTAATTATAATGAAGATTATTATCTGGGCACCAAATATTTACAAAAGATACAAAAAAAAAAAATCAGGCACAGTGTGATTGGAAATATCATAGTTTATACATATCTCAAAAAGCAATAATTTTCCTCAAATACTTAAAATCATCCTCTTTTAGCTCATATATTAAAATTTTGAATGAAAAGTGATAAAAAAAACCTAAGTAATTTTCCATTATGTTTCTGAAAGTATGAAATTAAGAAAGATTAAGAACCACCACTCTTTACTTTGAAGATCTTTCAGATACTAGAAATATTTAATTGGCAAATTACTTGCACATGCCATTAAGTGGTTAGACTGAATTTGTTTTTACAAATTCTATGGCCTCTTATTCCTTAACCTCTACCACACTATAATCTGAAATCATCGAGGTCTTCACTTATGCAAATTTTTACTTTCTATGTTTTTGTTTCCATACAGAATAACTAAGTTAATGCACTTTAATTTCCAAAAGATCCACTCTTTGAAGCTGCAAATCAAGGAAAACAAGTTTCCCATTAAAATAAAAAAGGTTCATCAAGCTACATTATTTCAAACACTGAACCACAATCTCTCTCTCATGGATCCTAAAAATTTCATTAATACAATAAACACAAAAAGGATGTTTCAGTTAAACCCGAAAGTAATCCATCCCTCTCAGAGGCAAAGGGAGAGTTGCTGAACAGTGCCCTTTATTCTTCAGCAGCTTCACTGGGGTGCTTTTTCTAATGTGTGCTAAATCCTCAAAGAAAGTTGTGGTTTCGTTCGAAGGGAAATAATATTTCACCCTGCTGATATGGTTAACAACAGCTTATACGGCCATCGTCTTTTAAGCAGGGAGCACAAGACAAATTGTTGAATTCGGAAGTTAAATAGCATAATGGAGTAAGTGGATACAGACCTATCTCTACTGCCACATGGGCCAATATCAAGGTTTGCCATTTCAAACCCTTTTGACAAGTGCCTTTTTCTATTAATCACAGTTAAGGGTCTGAAGAGGAAAGAAGTATTCTGGCTACAATTCAGACTTGCTCAAGGAAGTTCTAGGGGGAAAATGGGTGCCATTAAAACAGAGTAAGTACAGAATAAGTACTTCACACACTCAGCTCTTCTCATTAAATTGAGATCTCTATAAGCCCCTGTAAACTTTGTATTATTATTACTATCATTCTGAACATGCGGGTACAGTGGTGATAAGTATCTTTCAAAAAAATGAGCACACAGGCAGACACAGCGCTTGCGTACACACACACAGTCGAGCTGAGCTGAATATTATTTCGAAGTCATATATGGTGTTGGTACATGTAGAAATTAGGGCTAACTTAAACCTCTTCCAGTTCTGTATGTAGAGAGGGATGGGACTACCCTGATATGAGGTCACGTGGCATTCTAGAACAGAATATCACCCATCTAGTAGTGCTGGAAGACAAAGTTGTGGTTCCTACGATACCAGTCACCGTCCCCTCTCTGTGCCTCTTTCCACATCCATGAAATAAAGCCATAAATGACACCAGCCGTTGTTCAGCTGCAGTGTGAAACGCGTTCCCTTGGAGAGCTTGTTCAAAACACATTCCCAAGCCCCACGCCCAAATACTCTGATTCAGCAGATTTGCGATGGAGCCAGGGAGCCTGCAGTTGTCATGAACACCCCCCCCCCCACGTTATTGCAACGAGAACTCGTGCTCTGCCTTATTGATAAGAATCCTTCCTATTCTAAAGCCTAATGGATCTATAAATCCTCAAGATTAATTCGCTATGTAAGTCATCATAGTGAATGCTGGTTAACAATGAAAAACGTTACAGGCTGGCAGCTACTTAGCGTTCGATATTAATCTTCTATCACATGCACTATCTAAATCAAACAGCAAGAGAGGCCAACTGAGATGTTTTCAATCTATCTGCCAGAAAAAAGTTATTTTCAATTGGACAGAATAAATCATTAGCAGTCTTTCATAAAATCAAAAGTAGGTCAGGGCTTCCCTGGTGGCGCAGTGGTTGAGAGTCCGCCTGCCGATGCAGGGGACACGGGTTTGTGCCCCGGTCCGGGAAGATCCCACATGCCGCGGAGCGGCTGGGCCCGTGAGCCATGGCCGCTGAGCCTGTGCGTCCGGAGCCTGTGCTCCGCAACGGGAGAGGCCACAACAGTGAGAGGCCCGCGTACCGCAAAAAACCAAACCAAAACAAACAAACAAAAAAAGTAGGTCAGTTAAAATGGTGTTTGGAGGTATACAGCAGACTGCGGTCACTGTGCAGACGTGTAAGCTTGCTTTAATCATCTGTTGTGTTAATTACTGTTAACTTTCCTTACCACTAGAGAGGAACACACCAAAAGACTCCAACTCTTTGAAAATTTTAAAGCAGTACAAAGAATCCTAATTCATTCCCTAAATGCAAGTATAATATCTCTATTGTTTAAAACACCAATTTCCTAAGCTAGTTTCCTTAGACGGATGTTATCAAAAATAATTTTCTTGCAAAAGCATTAACATACATTTAACCCTACTTAAATGTTCCAGAGCAAATGTACTACAAATGTACACCCACAGTGATCCCTTATTAGTATAAAACTGTTTTATTTCAATTAAAATGTCTAACTATCCACCCCCAACATATACCTAAACTGTAATTTTCTCTGAGAACTTCCAATACATTCTTGATTTTGTTTCCTTTATCAACCTATCAGAGCAAAAACAGCCTTGCAACTGTTGGAAGAAATCAGTCATTAGCAGCAAGATTACAGCAAATTTTCCAATTTAGAAAAACTATATTTTTATCTCCTCTTATACTGAAAGAATAATGGCATAATTTTACTATTTTTAAGTGAGCAGTACTGTTTAAAATAGTCAAATTTTCCCAGTGCTCCAAGTTTTAGGATTTACCGTTAGCTTTCTCTTCTCCCTTCATCTTACACACACACACACACACACACACACACACACACACACACACACACACACACTCACACACACACACACACACACACACACACACACACACACACACACACACACACACACACACACACACACACACACACACACACACACACACACCAGGGGCAGACGTCCCCTGATTCGACCTCTCCATACCGACAGTCTTCTAAAGAACGTTTAACCTTCAGGCGGTTATTCACTAAGGAGTGGCTTCACATGGTTATTGTGATTTTCTCTCCAATTGACATTCCTCCACCTTCTCAACAGGCCTTTTTCCCCCCCGCTCCCTATTTTTAAAATGGGGTGATGAAGTAGCAAAAAGTACAATATTTTAGCCATTTGAGCATAGATGATTCTCAAATTATCCCACCAACTGGAAGTGCTCTCTGATACCACTATCTTTCAAAATTGAAGCCATTATGGTCAATCGTGCAAATCCGTATTTAGCTTTTCGTAAGTAGTAGATTTTTGACCCAATGAACTGGAACAGCTTCTGCACAGTCTCTAGGATCTCATACAAGACACTCGGTCCCTGGGCACACCGCAGTCCTCATCAATGCTGAGGTTATTTCCTCTCAAAACTCACACTGCTCTTACTCAATATTCTCATTCTCTATTGGAATGTGTCTTAAGAAAATATACGTGGGTCCCCCCAAAATATGAAATAAAATCTACTATCGGGCAATAACGTCCTCTCACCAAAATAACCTGTTGTTTTTGTGAAACATCAAAATCAGAATGAATATTAACAAAGAACTTTGCTCAAATAGTTGGTCCTTCTGACTCTCAGAACCATTTTCCCCTCAGTTATCGTTTTGAATATTTCATTTTCCAAGTGTCTTTACAAAGGTATTAATAAATGACCTTCTTCGTAGTGAGCTTTCAAAAATTATGGCTAAAGTTTTGTCCTCTTCTACTCCAATACCTGCATTCCTCTAGTTTTTTACATTTATTATTAAATTTGAGTGTCTACCTTCAAAACTTATCTGCGTACTTTTAGCTCTCATCATTTTCTGCAACTTGAATCAGAATGACTGAAGCGGGTTGTTTCCACATAGTTCCTTGTGTCATCTAGCCTGTCCGTTTTCCCAGAGCATTCCAATTCACTTTCATCACAGCAGGTGTTCCTGCACAAAATCCAACTGTGAACCCAGGAAGGGCCCCTCCAAACACCAACATACACGTCAAAGAATTAACTAGAGAAGGACATTAGAAATCGCTTCATTAGTTCTGTGGATTCTGTTTACGTCTCACATACAAAAGAAAGGTAGGTTCTGTTCAAATAGTTTGTCAAAGTTAATTTACATTTTCTGCAGGACTTCTCAGAGCCTTCGTAGACTAAAACTTTGGGGCCTTATGACTGTCTAACAGGAGAATCCTCTCTCACACAACGTTAACAGGAGACACCACTTTAAAGCACCCAAACTCACAATATCACTCAATAGTTAAGATTAAAGGACAAGAGGCCACAGCAGCTTATAATACAAAATCAATACTGTGCTCGTTTCTTTTGGATTCCAGGCCAACTGACAGAGCTGAAGGAGCAAGGCAGCCAACTCTCCCAGTGTAGCTCAGGGCAAAGACTATTTTACAATTGAAGTTTTTAAACAGCAATGCTAGAAAAGTATTAAATAAGATATATGTCTACTCATTCAGCTGTCCCTCTTCAAAAAGCAGTTCCTACCCTTTGGCAGGACTCCTTTCAGACTTGCTAAAGGCAAATGCTCATTTAGACAAAACACAACTAACAACTGTGGCCATTCATGGACTTCCTAACACTTATCTAGAACCAGAGAGTTGAGAATCCCTGTCGCTAAAGGTCAATGAAAAATTGCAGGCGGACACACACACACACCCCCCACCACCACCACAATAATGACACTGGGGGCTTATGTTCACATACTAAGAATGGAAGCTTTACAACTGCATATAAAACATTTCATGAGGGCTTCCCTGGTGGCGCAGTGGTTGAGAGTCCGCCTGCCGATGCAGGGGACACAGGTTCGTGCCCCGATCCGGGAAGATCCCACATGTCGCGGAGCCGCTGGGCCCGTGAGCCATGGCCGCTGAGCCTGTGCGTCCGGAGCCTGTGCTCCGCAACGGGAGAGGCCACAACAGTGAGAGGTCCGCGTACCGCAAAAAACAAACAAACAAACAAACAAACAAAAAAACATTTCATGAAATTTTGTTCAAGAGTAATGAAAAAGATAAGTCAAAGGAAAAGAAAAACATGTGACGGCATTAAGCAAATAAAAATTTTATATTTCAACTTGAGGAAGTATTCTGGTATATAACATACTCTGAATTTTCAGAAGGTCAATTGTGACTTACACTAGACAAAGGTAAGATTCAGGTCCTCCACTACTATTGAGTTAGGCTATTACTGGCACCTACTGCAGACACAAGTACTGAAGAAATATTCATAAATAGGAATAGTTAATGTTAAATTAGCATCATGAAAAAAACAATCACTGGTGGGTGCACTAAATATATCAGATTAACAGTTTCACTAAATACACACACACACACACACACACTTTCTTAAAATTCCTAACAATAATGCTTTGCTTTCCCAGCATCAACAAATAAGAAACTTGGGAAAATGGAAGTGTTGGAAAACCACCCTGTACCAACTTGCTCAGAGGGCAGGTAAGTCCTTTCAAACCCTGACTTTCAGTTCTTCCACTCACAAAATGGGAGTGATCACCCATTTGCCTGTTTCACAGCGGTATGGGAAGCTTACACAAGGATCACAGACACGTCTGCCTCTGGCTTTGCCCCACTCCAACCAATGCAACAAAACCCACCTTTTCCAAGCATCATTCGGATCCCGTCCCTGTCCTCTCAACAACCTTGCAGGACTCCCAATTGCCTCTCCTATCAAATTAAAACTCCTGCTTAGAGGGCTGTGGTGGGTGCACCGTCACATGGGGCCCTGGCTCCCAGCACCCACATTTCAATCAAGGGTCTCCTCTACTATCCTCAATCTGCACAAAGGCCAACTCTCCTTCCCCTCCCACCACTCTGTAATTCCCCCTCCACTCAAAATTCTGCTCACATCAAAAGATAAAGCCTCCTGGGTAAAGCTCACAACAAGTGCATTTCAACAAATTCCTTGGACGTCTCTGTAACCAAGGCAAATTTCTACATGTACTGAGGACTCTAATCCAGGTACATTCTTCCTTATAATTACTTTCCAATACGGTCATATAAACAAAATCTTAATTCATTCGTGTATTGTTCTTTACTTCTTCATGAAAAATTATTAAATCCCTCTAATGTCTGATAAAAAGACTGAAACCACAAAGGATGAATCAGCACCAATCTAGATTACAAAGGCAGGCCGTCCTCACAGAGCACAGCCATCACCAGAGGGAGGCAGTGTGGAACAGTGAGTAACGCTTGGCCGTCCTCTGGCTGCTACCTCGGCTCCACCACAGGCAACTCCAGGACCACAGACAAGTTACTTAACCTCCCCAAGGCCATTTCCTCATAAGAAAAATGAGAATTATAATAGTACAGACCTCCTAGGTTCTGAGGGTTAAATAATCAATTACATATAAAGCACTTAGCTCAGGGTGAGTTCAGTAGTAAGTGATCAATAAACTTCAAGATTAAAATGACAGCTATATCCCTTCTCTCAAGAGATCATGTAAAACCACATGTCACTGGAACAGAACAAACTCAGTAGCTACTACTAGGTCCCTCTTCTTTCCTTTGATCTCCTTTTTACTACAGTCCGTCAGGAGCCAAGTCATATAGGATTCACCCTCTGGAATGGCCCTGGTGGGGTCCAGGCCAGGCCTGCATTACCCCTGCCTAGACTGTCGAAGCACCTCTCAAGTGACCATCACCTCCAGACCCTCTAGCTCCATCTCCTCCTGCAATACACAGCCTGTATCACATCACCTTGGTGCACAGACTCTTCCAGGTCTGCTTGGATAGCTTCTCTCCCTCCTCTCTACCTAGCCTGTTTTACCTTGTAGATAGAGAATATACAGTATGATGTCATGTTCTACTTGTTTACTGTCTCTCTCCCTAAAACATCTGATCAGGACTTTTTAGTCTTGCCACTGCTGTATCTCCAGTCCTACAACATAGTAAGCATTCAATAGACACCCCTATCTTTCCTTATTCTTCTAACTCACTCATCCAGTTAAATGGCTTCAAACACTATCTATTTTCTGATAACTACCAAATTTCTATCTCCCAAATTCCACACTCAGATATCTAAGTGCCTATTTGACATCTTCACTTAAATATCTAAAGGCGTCAAACTAACACATCCAAAAGTGAGCTCCTCTTCTTTCCCCCACCATCCCCAAGCCTTCAGTCCTCCAAGTTATCAGTTGATAACTCCACCCTTCCAGTTGATCTGGCCAAAGAGTTTAGAATCTTTCTTGCCTCTTCTCTCTTTCACAGGCCACGTCCAACCTATCAGAGAACCCTACTGATTCTCTCTTCAATATATCCCTAACCTCACTCCCACCCAAGCCACCATGATGCCTCATTTGAATTATTGCAATAGCTTCCTAACTGTTCTCTCTCTTCCTGCTCTTGCCCTTCTATAGTTTATTCTCAACCAACAGCCAGAATGATGCTGTTAAAATATAAACCAGATCATGACAATCTCCTGCTAAAAAAAAAAAACAAAAACAAAAAACCCTGCAATGGTTTCCCAGTTCACTTACCATCAAAGTCAAGTCCTAACCTTGGCCTACGGGGCCTTCCTTGATCAGATCCATTACTTCTCTGAGTTCCTCTCCTACCAGGACGCCCTGCCTCACTCAATTCTCATGAGTCCTCCTTGCTGTTCCTCAAATGTGCCAAGAACACTCCAGTCTTCCAACCTGGGCAAAGGCCATTCCTTTCACCTGGAACAGTCTCTTCCCCTCCTTCTTCCTTATTCTATATGATCAATTGCCTTAGACTTCTTTCAAATTTGTGTTCAAAAGTCACTTTCTCAATGAAGCTAACCAAACCATATTAGACACAAAGAAGAGAACCTTCTTTGTTTCATAGCTCATTGTAAATATCCAAATATCACCACAACCTACCCATTCTACTAAGTGTCTTAATCCCTAGTCTTATCATCAACTTGTGTATGCTCCTGTTAATACTCTGGTGGAAGGGTCAGCAAACTATGTTCCACTGGCCACCAGCTGTCTTTGCAAATTAAGTTTTATTGGAACATAGCCACATGCACCCATAGAAACAGCAGAGTTGAGTAGTTGTGACAGAGATCCTATGGCCCACAAAGCCCAAAATATTTACTATTTGGCGCTTTACAGAAGAACTTTGCTGTCCCTGATCTAGAGCCCGTGCTCCACAACAAGAGAAGCCAACTCAACTACAAGCCCGCGCACCTCAACGAAGAGTAGCCCCCGCTTGCTGCAACTAGAGAAAGCCCGCACGCAGCAACGAAGACCCAACACAGCCAAAAATAAAAAAATATTTTTTTTTTTTAAAAAGCACTACCAATAAAAGAAAATGCTGGTAATTTGTACTACATTAAAATTAAGAACTTACATTCCTCAGGACTCCATGAAGTGGAGTAAAAGTGCAAGTCACAGTAAAAACATCTGGAAATATACAACCCACAAAGCCCTAGTATCTAGAAAATAGACAAATATACTCAAGTGGTCAATAAACAGTTTTTTAAAAGTTGTACAACCCATAAGTAATAAGAAAAATGCAAATTAAAGTCACAGTGTGAGATATCACTAAAATGAAAGTAACTGATAACAGCAAGTGTTTGCAAAGAAGTAGAATAACTAGAACTCTTATACACTGATGGTATGAATGTAAACTGGTACAACCACTTCGGAAAACTGTTTGATAAGATCTACTGAAAGCTAAATATATACATTTTCTAAGACCCAGCAATTCGTTTTTTTTCTTCATTTATTTTATTTATTTTTGGCTGTGTTGGGTCTTCGTTGCTGCGAGTGGGGGCTACTCTTCGTTGCGGTGCACGGGCTTCTCATTGCAGTGGCTTCTCTTGTTGCGGAGCACGGGCTCTAGGCATGTGGGCTTCAGTAGTTGCAGCACACTGGCTCAGCAGTTGTGGCTCGTGGGCTCTAGAGCGCAGTCTCAGTAGTTGTGGCACACGGGCTTAGTTGCTCCGCAGCATGTGGGATGTTCCCGGCCCAGGGTTCGAACCCATGTCCCCTGCATTGGCAGGTGGATCCTTAACCACTGCACCACCAGGGAAGCTCTCTACGACCCAGCAATTCTACTCCTAGAAATGCCTACACATATGCACACCCCAAAATACATAAAAGAATGTTCAAAGCATATTTGTAGCACTCAAAACTGGAAATGTGCAAGTGTCTATCAACTGTAGAATGAGTAAACATATTAGGGTAAAGTTATACAATGGAATACTACACAGCAAAGAAAAAGAACAAAATAAAAATACACATAGCAAAAACATGGATGAATCTCACAAATAAAATTTGAGCAAAAGTGAGAATGAAAGAATAAATCCTGTATCACTCCATTTTTATTAAGTTTAAAAGCAAGCAAAATCAATTGACGGTGATAAATATCCCTTGCTACCATTGGAACAGTAACTGGGAAGAGACCTACTGAGTGTTGGTACCATTCTCTTTCTGATCTGGATGGTGATGAAACAAGTATGTACACTGTGCAAAGTTATCAAAATGTACACTTAGGATTCGTGCATCCTTCTGCATGTATGCTCTACTTCAATAAAGTACACTTGAAAAAATTAAGAGTAAAAAATCACTGTCATATAAAATAGGCTAAAAATGCAAATGAAGATTTAGAACAAAATACTTTTCTCTCCAATCACACAGAATTGCAAATTGTTAAGCAGAATTTTCTACTTATACTGATATCATGTTATACACCTGTTGGCATCATAAAATGCACTTACAAATACCGGGTATCAAAATAAGAAAACATGGTGAGAACAAGAATAGTGGAGATATGTTTTCCCTCAAAGGAAACAGGAGAACATAATGAACTAGATATCAAAGGAACAAAATTGGCCTCATCAAGATCTTTTCATTGTAGCAAACACAGGGAGTGATCAGGACATGAAAATACAGTAAACATAAACAAGGCCTCAGAGAACAGGGGGCAAGGCTTCACTGAAATGCGACACTGAAACGCTCCATCTGATTTTTGTTTAGTGTGTATCAGAATCAGCATTAGTGGGAGCACTGACACTGCCGGCTTGTTGACAAATACAGGTGCTTACTGGGCTTAGTCCTAGAAGCCCTGCTTCAGATGAGCTCTTATGTGGAAACCTAATATGTATACAGATAAAGAGTGTAACTGCTCTCCTCTGGATGAAATACAAAGCCAGGAGACATGGGGGATCTGAGGCCACTTGCCAGCCTTCCCTGCAGCCCATGGGAAGGCCCCAGATGACCCACTGTTTAGTGCAAGCGCAGTGCTCACCCCGTGACCACAGCTGACCATGCCAACCTGGGAGGTTAAAAAAGGAGCCCTTCCTCTCTCGCCACTCCATGCCTACTCCTCCCAAAGATGCACACTCAGGAGGGCAACCTTCTGATATACAAAAGGGTCACTCTTGAGTGAAGGATTTACAGGGAGCTGAGGAAGTAATCAGAGCAAAGAGTGCCACTGTGTGTCTCTCAAACAGCTTCATATGGACAGAGAGCCAGGGCACAGATCTGGATTCCCTTATAATACTGTGGGCTATGAGATCAGGATTGACTAGGAAAGTCCACTTTTCTGCCCAACTCCATTTTTTAAAAAATTTCTTCAACCCCATTACAAGTTTCCTGAAAAACGTACTTATTTGTTAGCTTCTTCTAAAGGTACCTGCTGATAAAACACTCCTAAGGCTGCCACACCTCCCATATGATTGTGTTTACTTGGCAAAAGCCTGTTGTACACAGCACTCACCTCCACTGAATGACTCTACCCGACCTCATGAAAAATGTTAAGTGAGCTATCATTTTGCAATTTGATGGTCATTTGAGTATCTTCTTTGTACTATGAATAGCTCTTTCAGTTTAATCCTAGATGGGGATTAACAGCTCAGAAAAGCCCAGGCTACATTTTATTACACCCACAGGGTGAGGACGCCACTGGCTCCTCATAAACAGATACAGGACATACCCTGTTTGTGTTTTGTGAGACAGGCAGATTCTGGAACAAATTACCTGCAGAAGGCAGGGTATCGAGAGATGGGCTATGCACTCTTCCACCACAGTCACATGCAGCTGAGGACAGAAGCAGAATCGTAGCCCCCTGGAAGCCCCGATGTCTTACGCACTCTCGTATGTCTTCAGAGATGGGACAGTGTTCAACACAGCACAGATAGTAAGCAAAATTCCCAGCTACCTGACCAGTGGTTAAACTGCAAGTTAAAATAAACGGCTTCTCAAAGAACAAAAGAAAGAAGAAGAAACAAAAGGAAATCCTCCTTTGTTCTCTCACATTATTTCTTTTAGTAATATTATTTTTATAAAGTCCTTTATTTTCCACATGGCCCGTTTATGTGCAATAGTCCTGGAAGGTAGGTTATTACCCTGATTTTGTAGATAAGGAAAATAAGGCTCAGAAATCGGAAATGACTTGTCCATCAACCAACAGCTAGAGAGAAGCAGAAACAGTTGTCATGCCACGTTCTTTCTACAATTCACAGATGACTCCCATCCCCCACATTCTGCTGCTTTACCTGTTCTTTTCTCCTAACCACACTAACACACACACAGCCCTCCCAGCACTGGCAAAGCCTCTTGCTTCTTTCCTCCGCCAGGCCAGTGGTGTGCTGGTGGTAACATCAGCCCCGCCACTTCATGCCCACGACGGAAGACTGATCGGAGTCGGGAAAACGCCGGAAATCTGTTCCTCAGCCCCCCATCTCCAGTCCAGCTCTCTTCCAGCCCTCCCTCCAGATTTGCTGCAGAAAGGAGGAAGACGAGAGAGCGAGCACACCTGTGCGGAGCTCACGCAAACTTACAGGTTCCCCTTGTTGTTCACCCCGAGGAAACGTCATCATAACGTTCTCATCAAACTGACTCCCACTGGGTAAATCAACACCACCATGAGCTAGCTGCTCATTTATTATTTGGAGATTTTAGTGGGAACATTTTTATTGGTATTCCACTGAAAAGTTGTGGCTAGAGGAACTGGGTGATGGGAGAGGCAAAAACTAAAATTATTCTAGGGATTTTAAAATATCAAATAATCCTCGTGAAGTATTAACGGAAAGCATCTGAGCTTCTAGAATACATGAAAGAAAACCAGGTAAATATATGTGTTTTTGCCTCTGCCCTGGCTGATCTAGCCTTAAATAACTGTCATGTCAAATGAACGTTGAGGAATGGGTGGGAGAGGGGAAGGCTGCCTTACCTATACTTTATGTAGTTATTACCTTCATTTCTGATAAGGAAAATAAAGACCTGAAAGGATAATTAACTTGACTCAGAGACAAAAGTGGCAGAGCTGGGAGGAGCTAAGTCTCTCCAATTCCAGAACCATCCAGAACAGATGGTGCTCTATTACACCATCTGTATTTCCCCCATCTGTACATTCCTCACGACGTACAAGTAAGACAAGACCAAGAAGTCTGAATAAATTAGAGACAAGGAACAAAGACATTTAAAATGGGTGCATTACCCATTTCCCCTGAAATGCACAATCTGTGTGCCCCAAAAGGGCTCCAAAATTCTCCACAGCAATGCTTTCTACACCAGGTTCACATGCACAGATAACATACGCTGGACACGGCACAGTCCGAGGGAAATGTGGTGTCTTCTGCCCAATGTATCTTCAGTAACCAGTTTATTTTTAAACAAGAACGTACCACTGCCCCACCATGTCCTGGTTTTCCCTTTCTCCTAATGCTTAGGAGACTTCAGGGTTTTCTGCAGCTTGGCGGCTGAGCCCCATGAAGATGGTGCTGTGTCCCCCAATAAAGGCGGGGGCAGCACAGCAGACACTGCCAGCCCAGCCAGAGGGAATCGTGTTATTGAGAAGAACAGGGTTCTCCACGTACCGCTCCAAATTACCATCTCGCGCGCTGCCTCTGGACTCCAGCTACTCCATGAGGACAAGGTAAGGACACAAGGTACTGGGAACATGAATCCCTTCTGTTCTTAGGCACTTTATTAACGTCTTCATTCTAATAGTGGGAAGCACTACTGACTGTGAAGGGAATGAAGTGGACGGTCAAATCCTGTCTGTCTCTCACCTTCTACGACCCTGTGACTCAGTTGTGCTCCATCCTCCCTCACCTTACAACGAAAGCAGAGCATCAAAACTACTAAGCCAGAAACTTAATTTTTCACGAAGGGAGACTTTTTTTTCAAGAACTGGAGCCTCAAAACACCGAGATATCTTTGTTAAAAGGGATAGGCTAACTTCTTAAAACCATTTCCATACACTTCATTCTTGGGAAAAAAACCCAAACCGCTCACACAGGTCTGCACTTCCTTAGGTGTGCACACACTCACGCTGCTTACCAAAAGTGACTTCTCCTTTGCCAGCTTTGTCAAACAGCTGGAAGGCCACCACGAACAAAGCATCTGGGGCACACAGGACAGATTCAAACGCCACAAATTCTTGAAAGGATATTAATCTGCAACACAAAACAAGCACAAAGCATAAAGTCAGTAGCTTGTGGAAGATAAAAGCATACACAAATATACACTAAGGGGAAAAAATAAAACGTCACTGTCAAAAAATAAAATTCAAACCTAAAAACATGTATAAACACTTAGCATTTCCTTTTACATAGAGTGGACTGAAATAACACACAGAATCTAAAAGACACGACAGATTTGAGGATATGGTGACACATTAATTCTAAAAATAAAGCTTAGACACTTTAGATTAATATATGGTTGTTAACAACAAAATAGACCAGCTCAGTCATTCATTAATACCTTCCTACACCATGTAAAAATGGTTCACAAAGATTCATTCATTACTGATATCCACTGACCACATGAGGATTGAACTAAAGGATGATATTGGGGTGGGGGATAGAATACAGATAAACTGGCCACAAAATATGACCCCAAGGCACTTTTAGTCTGGTAAGACAGACAACACTAGTCTAGAATATTATACAGGAAAGACAAATCATAAGACAGGAACCAAGATGATGATAACAGAATTTTGGTAGGAAACCAAAGAAAGCTTTGTGGCAGAGATGGAATGTGAGTTGGGTCTCGAAAAATTAGTGAAATACAGGTATGCAGTAATGGGCATAGAAAGGGGGTCACCTTAGGCAGGGGCAATGCCTGCAGAAAGGCAGGTGCAAGAAAGCTAGGGAGTGTGCAAGGAAAATGTGAGCAACTAATTTTATCTGGACAGAAAAGTACATAAGAGAACACTGTGAAATGAGATCAGACGTTCAGAGATACAAGTTTCTGAGCAAGGTCATGGTATGATTACATCTATCCATTAGGAGGTGCAGAACAGGCCACAGATGCTTTGACTTCCAAGGAGTAAATAAATCCACAAAGGCTGTCTTAGAACTAAGTTCTTTGCCACTATTTTGTATTTTAAATGTACAAATATTTCAATGATACATTGGGACAGTCCAAGTCTCGAGGATATAGAAGGAGAAAGAAAACAGAAGTCCTTTCCCATGTTTCACAGAACAGTTAATTACTTCTAAAATCTTATAGAGACAACACATTTTTATACAAAGTAAGTGCTACAACGTTAACTTAGCTATTTCCCAGAATGTCACCTGATTATAATAATGCCACAAAGAAAGGAAAACTCTGGTGTGTTCATTACACGGTCTCTATGTCATTCACCATCCAAAAACACATCCTTCCGAACGCAGGGGAACATTCAGGAACGGCACGTATTACAGAAGAACACTTGCCCAGAACATTTTGTCCTCGGCTACAGAGTCGGTCTCACTGAGAATCTTGTGTGTGTGAGCAGGACCAGGGGCAGGTGGGGATAGCAAGGGAAACACATATGAGTGGAAGGTTCCCGGCTGGCCTCAAGGAGCTGACAGCCTGCTGGGGGAAGGAGAGGTAGTCGCGTGCATGTAACCCTGCCAGAACACGAGCTGAGTATCAAAAGTAAAAGATAAAGTATCAAGGGGCACAGAGGAGAAGTGATTTATTCTTCCTTAAGGAATAAATAAATAATAAATTAAGGAATAAATCTAAGGAAATTAAGGAATGCTCCACGAATCTGTGGCATTTAAAGAACAAATTTTAAAGCTGAAAAGATCTTAGAGATCAACTCCTTCCACCTCCTCATTTTACTTTTGAGAAAACTATTAGAAGTTATGGCTCATGCACAGTGAAACAACTGGCTTCTGGCATTTTGGCCTGAAAACCAAGTGTCCTGGTTCCCATTTGACCGAGACAGAATTCCAATCGGTATGGGAGGATGGAGAGAAGAGAGAAGGGTAGGGGGAGGACGATCCACACTGAGGAAAGAACTAAGTACAGAGGGCTGTGCTGTATTTAGAGAAGGACAAAGGTGTTACTGACCCGCATCTAATGGTCCTGCTGAGTAAAAGAGTGGTTGAGCTATCATGCCAGCCACCTGTAAAGGCCTGTAAAGGCCAGTTATAGAATCCTGACCTTTTTTTTTTTTGCAGGCAGTGAGAAGTCACTGGAGGTTTTTAGGGTTAATAAATACCAGGTTCATATCTTTATTTTAGAAAAGGAACTGCTGTGGAAGATGAATTTAACAGAGGAAAGACGAGACGTGGGGAGACAGCCTGACAGCTAGAGACAGCAGGGGTCTAAACCAGAGCCGGAACACTAGGATTGGAGAAAGGGGAAAAGTGGAGAAATACAACTGAGGCAGGAATGACAAAACTTGGTAGCAACTGGAGGTCAGAGGCTGACAGCCAGAAAAGAGTTACTCCAAGACTTCTAACTTAGATAATTGAGTGGGATGATGACACCACCACCAAAGATAAATAAAAAAGGAAAAAGAAGGGAATTGTGAGAGAGTAAGACCAATTCTAACCGTGTTAAATTGGAGATACCCATGGAACAGTGAAGTATGGTACCCAGCAGGAAGCCAAAAGGACTAGTGTGGACCTCAGGAAAAAGGTGAATATGGGGTTGAACTATGTCCCCCCAAAATCCACGTTGAAGTCCTAACCTCAGAATGCAATTGTCGCAAATGTAATTGGTTAAGATGAGATCCTACTGGAGTAGGGTGGGCACCCAATCCAAAATGACTAGAGTCCTTATGAAAAGGAGAAATCTGGACCCAGACGTGCACACGGGGAGAGCGCCACGTGAAGATGAAGGCAGAGATCAGGGTGATGCTTCTACAAACCCAGGAATGCCGAAGACTGCCAGCAAACCACCCGAATGAAGCTAGGGAAGAAGCATGGAACAGGCCCTCAGAAGGTAGCAACCTTGCTAACACCTTGATCTCAGCCTCTGGAACTGTGAGACAATAAAATTCTTTGTTTTTTCTTTAAGCCACCTAGTGTGTGGTGCTTTGTTATGACAGCCCTAGCAAACTAATATTAATACACAGGCCAAGATTGGAAACACAGAACTAGGAGTTTTTAAACAAAGGCTACTTAATGCTGTGAATGAAACCGCCCAGAACCATTTCACTTAGGGATGCATGCTCGCCCAGCTCCAGACCACTGAAGCAGCAGCACAGAGGAGAAATGTGTTTCTGATTGGCTGCTTTCTTCTCGCCACCACTCCTCACACCTCAGGACCTCCTCAGAGCAGCACCAACAACCATACAGCCGCACACTCATCAGCTGAACTTGCTGCCAGTGTATCAATCGATAAATTATCTCTGCATAGACGGTGGGTGAGTTAAGGCGAATCACACAGCGTGTTATGTAGAACCAGGACATTTCTTAAATGTAATGATCTGAATAAAGGAAGGCTTAAATACCAGAAAAAGAGAATCTCATCTCTCTCAAAATGGTATGAGAAACCTGAAGGCCATCTATATCGGTGAACAAATCCTCCTCTGGCAATGTCATTGTGGTTTCATAACTGTAACTGGCCAATGAATGCTCTGGTATTTTAGGCATGTTACAGATACCAAAAAGGTATGTAATTTGGTAATCCTGTTAGACACAAGTATTATACATCTATGTAGGAGGTATACAGATGAACTATGAAATCATAATATTTTACTGTTCATCAAGATCATTTTGGATTTTCAAGGTAATCTGACTAGAAGGCTATCAGAATAATTATATAGTACTATATTCATTTACAGCGTGATATCTAAAAACATTTACATAGGTATACATATTTTTTGTGTAAACAGTATTCCAGTCTTGCTTTGCAGATTTAATGGGTATTAGCGTACGTTACAACAAAGGATACCAGCTTAATCAAGTTCAGACCTGGCTGGTGAGCTCACTTAGTTCCTTTTCTGCCCTCAACTTCCCAAACTTCTTTGACAATGTTAGATGCCCTCTAAAATAAATCACACAACTCTGATGAGCTCTACATCTAGCGTCTAAGAGGAACAGTCACGATATGACACTAATGCTCACCTGCAGCAACTAACAGTATGGAGGTTCCTTAAAACACTAAAAATAGAACTACCATACAACCCAGCAATGCCAATACTGGGCATATACCCTGAGAAAACCATAATTCAAAAACAGCACCACAATGTTCACTGCAGCTCTATTTACAAGAGCCAGGACACGGAAGCAACCTAAGTGTCCATCAACAGATGAATGGATAAAGAAGATGTGGCACATGTATACAATGGAATATTACTCAACCATAAAAAGAAACAAAACTGAGTTATTTGTAGTGAGGTGGATGGACCTTAAGTCTGTCATACAGAGTGAGGTAAGTCAAAAACAGAAAAACAAATACCGTATGCTAACGCATATATATGGAATCTAAAAAAAAAAAAAAAAATGGTTCTGAAGAACCTAGGGGCAGGACGGGAATAAAGACGCAGACGTAGAGAATGGACTTGAGGACACGGAGAGGGGGAATGGTAGGCCGGGACTAAGTGAGAGAGTGGCATGGACATACATACACTACCAAATGTAAAACAGATAGCTAGTGGGAAGCAGCCACATAGCACAGGGAGATCAGCTCAGTGCTTTGTGCCACCTAGAGGGGTGGGATAGGGAGGGTGGGAGGGAGATGCAGGAGGAAGGAGATATGGGGATATATGTATATGTATAGCTGACTCACTTTGTTATAAAGCAGAAACTAACACACCATTGTAAAGCAATTATACTCCAATAAAGATGTTAAAAAAAAAAAAGTACATCTACGAGAAAGTGCACAAACCAGTGGAAAAAGAAAAAGGTTAGGGGAGAGTAGGTTTCCAGCTACTCTATTTCATGGTTCTGACACGAGCAGAGATTTTTTTAAGCAAGTCATTTTTGTTCTCCAAACCACCAGAGCTATTGTTCTTCTGAAAGACATTTATAACAGCAGCTATGTTACAAGTCCTTTAAAGTCTCGGTAAAACAGCTACAGCAGTACATACTGCAGTCACATACTGAGCCAAGGAGGAAAGGATTAAAAGTGGAGTGCCTCTGGACATTATGCTTAGGATGATGTAAGATTACATGTCTACTATGGACAGAGGAAGATACTAGGATACATACCAAAATGATGTCAGTGCTTTTTACATTAGCATAACTGTAGGCTTCCTTCCCCGCCCCTTCTCAACTTTGCAAGGGAAAGCTCTCAGCCTGGAAACACTTATAACAGAGAATATAGATGGAAAATTATGATATTATAGAAAAAATGGTAGGTAATATAAGAGAACTGGAGATAAATTACTCCATGAATTCAGAGGAGGGAAAGATTATTGTTATATTGAGAAAAAGGAGGAGATGGAGAAAGTCTGTGAAATTAGGAACACGTGACATCAGAGGGAAGATGTGACCATGTGGTCATGTAACATCAGTCTTGTAAAAGAGGGGAGATGATCAAGTAGAGATGGCAGGTGGGGAAAGGAAAGGCCATTGACTCCAATTCAGCACCTGCTCTATGTGCTGAGCACAGGCCAGTGCTGGGAACACATAGATGAAAAGGGCAATTTCTGCCCCAAACAACTGGAGGTCTGGGGGAGTAGACGGTGAGCCAGGAACCAAGGAAGGAAGGCTGGAGATGAAGAGGCACAAGAAGTGCAAGTGTGCTGGAGGGAGGGCAAGCACAAAGGAAGGTATGGAGTTCCTAATGGCAGATAAAATCTAGAACTTTTAGTGACATGATGAATTTGGGCTTCAGACCCTTCAACCTGGCACAGGAGAGTTAAATGAACTGGAGGGAGAAGAGCCTGGAGTTGGGGAGATTGTTGGTTGAATCCAGGGAAGAATCATGAAGATCTGAAGGAGAAAGAAAGGCTCCTTACGACACGGGGATAGAAGTTTATGGCACTACACTCTCCGGAGGACAATCCAACAATACAGCAAGAGTCTTGATAACGCCCACACTCCTTGACACCACAGTCGCACTTCCAGGAATTTACCCTAAAACATCATCAGTGAATGTGTGCAAACTTTTCTTTTCTCTACAGGAATGTTCAAGCAGCATTGTTGATAACAGTGAAAAAAGTGAAAACAACCTCAATATGCAACAATTCATGACTGATTAAATAAAGGACCATTCAGACACTGACAACTGTCCAACCACTACAAACTGCAATAAACAAATTCATGTTATTAAGTACAAAATCAGTTACACAAATGTATGTAGAAAAGAAGCCTATTTTGTGAAAAATAGACAAAAATCGTATCTTATACACACACACAAAGAGTTTGAAGGATGAACACCAAAGAGTTAGTCATGGGTGTATCTCCAGGTAATTAAAATATTAGAAATTTAAGGTTTTTTCTTTTTGCTTGTCCACATTTTCTAATCTTTTCAATAACACACATATTGAATTATTTGTGTAGTAAGAAAGAGAATAAAAATTTCTATGAAACAAAACAGCAAGCACCTTAAATTTGGGTAGTGGCAGAAGGACTGAACAAAATGGGTGGGGGTAGGGAGAGCTGAAAAGAGAAGCAAACAGTTGAAAGACTCCCACTCACTCTGGCCATCCAAGGTGGATAAGCTCCAGTTCTCTTTCTCCCTGCTGTTGCTTACTCTCGCTCAGCAATGGCTTGTACCCTGTGTGGTCCCTCTCATCTCCCGCCTGGCTCCTATCTCCAGGCCAACTCCCGTGGCTATGAAAGTTTAAGCAACTGCACGTAAGGAGCTGATCTGTTTAGACTTTAGGAAGTTTGGTAATAGACAGTGCAGCATCTCAAAATCCAATTACCACTTTTACTTAAGGTTCCTAACCATAAGAGTGCTTCACAAAAATAACTTCTCCTTATAACCTTCTTCCGTGTGTTACAACAGAAGCCAAACAGCTGTCCAGGAATAATGGCAGAGATGAAAGTAAATCTAACTCCAAAAACTGGGCTCCAACCACCAGACCACCCAGGTTCAAGTATCTGTGAATGTCAAGCGAAAAAAACAAAAAAAAACAAAAACAGAACTGGGCTCTCCTGTGATGGCCAGTTTATCAAAACAGTTTTGGCCTCCATGACTTTAACATCTTTAATAGCTTTGGGGGGTTTCCAGTTCTTTTATCTCCCTCCCAAATGCCCTGGAAATATTCATTGTTCAGGGCCCCAAACATATATGTACCCCGCACTTAGCATACGCCAGGCAATGCCCTAGGCGCTAAGGGTACTATGAAAATGAATAAGATTGACAGAATCCATGTCCTCAAGGAGTTCCATTCCAGTGGAGAAGGCAGACAATGAGCTCAAACATACCTACATAAAGATGAGATGGTTCTAGATCAGATAACTGCTGTGTAGAGGACAAAATTGAGAAATACATTAAGATAGTGCTTCTTAGCCCCAGCGAGCCTATTTAATGGGTATGAGGAGGGATCAGAGCAACCATCCGGTTTTTTTGTTGTTGTTGTTTTTTAACTTCCCACCCAGCCAAACTTGAGAATGATGGAGATAGGTGGTGAGGAAATGCCTTCTGGGGGGTGGTATTAAGATCTGAATGATGAAAAGGAGGAAGCACGGGAAGATCTGGAGCAAGGGTATTCTGGTGGAAGAAACCTCAGTGTGAGGTCTGGACCTATGACCAGCCAACCCTGCCAAGTTCCATGGCACAGGGAGACACCTGAGTGGCTGGAGAGTACAGGGGTGGGGGGCAGGGAGAGAGACGGGGATGAAGGAGGGTGCAGGGCATACAGGCTGTGTGGATTTCATTCCAAGCACACATGGGAAACAGCCATGTTGGAGGGTTTTATGCAGGGGGGTGATGTGAGCTCCTGGAAAGAACACTCAGGAAACCCTAGAGCACGAGTCCAGTTGGAAGTGGCTGCAGTTGGTGGGACCGGGGTCATAGCAGGAGAGAGAAAAACAGAAGTGATTAAATCCAGGATACGCTCTCTAGACAGAGCTGGGGGGCTTGTCCTAGAAGTCAAAGCACACAGTTTTTAAAGCCCAGGAGCACATCATGTGTGCCCTTGGGATGCCTGGTGCCTGCAGCCGCCAGAGAAGCAGAGACTCTGAGGCCCCGAAGTTACTGAGGTTACAAAAACCGCTACTTAGGCAGATGATGAAAGAGGTCATAAATAAAGATTTTATTTAATATTCCAGTTGATGGTCAGTGAGCAAACAAACTAAGCCTCAACGGCCCTAATTATGTAAATTTAACGCAACTGTTCTTAACACATTCTAGAAAGAGACAATGAGTTATTACCTCATTTTATATTCTAAAAACCATCAGTAATAAGGTAGAAAGAGGCTCGAGTTGTAGTTTTCCCTTGCCTAACGGGCAGCATGATCTTGCTGGGCAAGTTGGAACAGACCCCCTTTCCTGATCTCTTACAGGTGCTCTCTCCAGTGCTTTTCACGCTACAATCCCATTTTCTTCTGTCTTCAGTCAGAGGGAGGATCCGTGTCCAGCCTGGCTCCAGCACCGGCCTGGCGTTCCCAGGAGTGCATCTGTCCTGAGGCCAGCTGGGTTCCTCAACCCTACCATGCATTCAGGTTCAAATCTCACTGCAGCGTTCGCCAAGGGGCTATTTAAATTCAATGGCTCCAATGAAATCTGACAGCTTGAATGTTGTTCAAACAAGCAGGCTACTGCCTGGCTTTAAAAACCTATTAAAGATTTTATTAGCAATTTTACTGTATTGTTATCATAAATTTAGCTTATAAATACCACCTCTGCATATATCACTGCTCCCATATTGCCAAAAGAAGATAAATATAAAGGCTCTTGTAATTACGAGCTTAACTCGGTGAGTGATATGCCCATGCTTCCAGATCTACCTGTCTGGCCACTGCTTTGCAGTTCATTTCAAACAGTATTTGAGCTGCCCAAGGCGGACTGTGCCAACTGCTGGCATTTATACAGGGTGTTCTTCTACCTCTAATACTTTCTTCCTTATCAGCGGGATCAAACATGTCGAGCAAGTATGATCCATCCCCGTTCTACTTCACTTTTGCTAATAGCTCTCTCAGTTACACACTGAAAAGTGTCTTTCACCTACACATGCTCTACACCCCATTGCTTCTTTCCTTCCCTGTTAAATAATACCGCCCAAGAACTTCAGGAGAATCTGTCCCTGTGTCCAGCCACCTCCCCCAACCTCCCATCTTTTAACTTTGAGTTATAGAAAAGCTTTAATCATGAACAATCCCCACAAGAGTGAGGCTGCATCAAGGAAAAGAACCACCACAGGCTTTTTAAAACTAGAAACAAATCAGATTCTCTATCTCCATAAGACTCTATACTGTTATTTCTTCAATATATCATTATTGTAAAAAAGTACCTAAAAAAAGCTATCTTATATTACATTGTTCCTATTCTGAATAATTACCAATATTGAGTTCAGTAATATGTACCACAGATACTCTTTATTACATCATGGGGTAAACAGCATTTTGAGATCTATCCAAACACTTGGGTTTTTGTTAATAGAAAAGTGTACTCTGTCGGTAGGAATGTAAATTGGTGTAGCCACTGTGGAAAACAGTACGGAGGTTTCTCAAAAACTTAAAAATAGGGCTTCCCTAGTGGCGCAGTGGTTGAGAGTCCGCCTGCCGATGCAGGGGACACGGGTTCGTGCCCCGGTCCGGGAAGATCCCACATGCCGCAGAGCGGCTGGGCCCGTGAGCCATGGCCGCTGAGCCTGCGCGTCCGGAGCCTGTGCTCCGCAACGGGAGAGGCCACAGCAGTGATAGGCCCGTGTACCACAAAAAAAAATACATAAATAAAAATAAAAATAGAACTACCATGTGACCCAGCAATTCCACTCCTGGGTATATATCTGAAGAAAAAGAAAACACTAATTCGAAAAGTTACATGCACCCCAATGTTCATAGCAGCATTATTTACAATTGGCAAGATACGGAAGCAACCTAAGTGTCCATCAACAGATGAATGGATAAAGAAGAGGTGAGATATACACATACACACACTCACACAAATATATATACACAGTGAAATACTACTCAGCCATAAAAAAGAATGAAATTTTGCCATTTGCAGCAACATGGGTGGACTTGGAGGGTATTATGTTAAGTGAAATAAATCAGACAAATAAAGACAAATACTGTATGATACCACTTATGTGGAATATAAAAAATACAACAAACTAGTAAATATAACAAAAAAGAAGGAGACTCAACAGATATAGAGAACAAACCAGTGGTTACCACTGGGGACAAGGAAGGGGTTAAAGGCAATATAGGGGTAGGGGATTAAGAGGTACAAATTATCATGTAAAAATTAAGCTACACAGATATACTGTACAACACAAGGAATATAGCCAATATTTTATAATAACTATAAAAATAAAATGTATACAAAGTTACTAAAAACACTATGAGCAACTCATTTTAAATTGGGGATTGCCTTTAATGGGGGAAAAAGTTGAAAAGGAGAAAGACCAGTGGTGAAAAAAGGGAGAAGTAGTTATAAACCATACTGGAAAATCCACTTGGGTAAGCAAAGTAGTTTTTTTTTTTTTTTAATCTAGGTTTCCTAGATCTTCCCTTATTCTTTCAAGGCTGGATGAGAAGGCTTTCAACATTATTAAAATGGCAAATGCCAAAAAATAAAAATAAAAATAAATTTTTAAAAAAGGGACTTCCCTGGTAGTCCCGTGGTTAAGACTCCATGCTTCCAGTGCCGGGGGCATGGGATCCCTGGTCAGGGAACTAACATCCCACATGCTGTGCAGAGCAGCCAAAAACAAATAAATAAATAAAAATGAAAATAAATAAAATGGCAAATGAAGAAGGATGACAGGGAGATAAACTGCAGATAAGCCCGATAAATCAGTAACTGGAAAGCCAGCAGGCAAGTAAATTTGTTAACTAGCATTTTTTAAGGACCACCGTACACTGGCCTATCACTGCATAAAGTAGCAGGTTAGCTGTTAGATTGCCACTAGAAACCAGTTACATACTTTAAATGCTTCCCGTCGAGTACATGCTGCCAAACCCTTTGCATATCTGACTTCAGTCTCCAGTTTGATTAGTTTAGAGCCGAAAAACACAAAAGCGCCCTGCACTCCAGAGACTATGTGAGTACCTACGGCACAGTAGACAGCTCAAGGAACAACCTTCGCAGGCCCGTACTATCTATGGGTGTTCTTTGCCCAAATGGCATTTTAAAACACAAAAAATTGATTGAGTTAAATCATTTTGTAATCGGAACACAATGCCTTTCTCAATGCGTTTTTCTGAAACTCTGAAGCAAGGTGACGATGATTAAAATGATATTCGGAAACAAGTAAGAAGCATCTAAATAAGCACAGACACACAAAAAGTGACAAGAGCAAATGTGCTACTGTCTCGCATCTGCCAATGCAGTAACTGTCCAGCTAGGCACTCTGACTAAAAAGCAGTAAACTAAATTTTTAAAAAATACATGAAATCAAGTTTTACTGATTGCCCTTTGAAAAAACATTATCAGTTACTCAAATATTTTAACATTTTCTTTCACTTATAAAACTTACATTATGGATACACGCAAAAACCTTTTTTGATGTGATCAGAACATAAGCCCTTAGCAAGCAAAAATTCAATGACTGAAATAGCCTTTATCATATTTTTTTAAATAAAATTATTTATGGTGTGGCCAAAAGAAACAGAAGTACATAGGCTTAAGCCAGAATATCACACGCACACAAAAAAAGCCAACATTAATATCTGCTGTGCCAGCTGAATTCGAATTAACCCAATTTTACATGTTAATTAAACCAGCTATTTTCTTCTTATTGTATTTTTGCTTCTTAAATAGTAGAGTCTACAAGTGGTTCCCAACAGACTTGTTCCAATAACAATGACGTATTCATTTACTTCTATTATGACCATACAATACAGTAACTGAGCAGTAATTTTTCAGTCAATTACATGTGTGGTTCTTTACGCTTAAAAATGCTGAAATAATGTATACTACAGAGCCATATGCCTGAATCTCTAGTCTGCCTGAGGCAGTTGCCTGGGTAACACATTTTCTCTTTGGTTTAGCATAACCCTTTGTTGAATATCATTAGGTGTCATTAAATAGCAAACATGAACATGAACTTCAATACACTACTTAGATAGAGTCATTTTACACATGTAAACAAGTGCTCCATCATTTATAAGAAGCTTAAAATAGATTATGGTTTTCTGTATTTAAGACCATGAAAAAGAAATCTTAAAAGTGCCTACGTGTTGATTCCAAATTGAATTTGCAGAAATCTCTCTTATATTAACAAGAGAACTCAGACCAAGTTTCAGGGGCAACACTTCTCATCTATATAGTCATAATATTTCAGTGCAAGCAAAGAAGGCTTAGGTTTCTAAATTTTACTTTAAATTTACTCAAAGTTGTAAAATAACTGCATCAATTCCATCTCAGACCGTCAAATACTTTTACTCTCATTTCTAACAAGGAGAGAGAAAGCACTCAAGTTCGGTAACAAAATTAATTTAAAGAATAAGATCCTTAAAATCAAGGCACATAGTAAGAAAGAAAAAGTATGGGATAAATCATGCACTATCTAAAATATTTTAAATTTAAAAATTTACTGATGTGTTCTATAGTTTAGAAGGGGTAATATGCAGTTTATACAGCATGTTCTAGAGCAATGCCTGCATGAAGAATGGCAGCTGTCCCCAATAATCTCCATCAGCCCTCCATCCAATGCCGCCCCAAATACGCATCCTTGTCTAAGAAAAACAATGTACTTGGCCCCACAAACATAGTCTCAATGCTTCGAGTCTCCTCCTCCCCACCCACATTCCCAAGCAGATTATCGCTCCTAAACCATGGAATTACGATTTTCTGAGACACATCATAACTCCCTGTAAGCCTAATCTCTCAGCCTGTAAACAATAACAACTTGTCCTCTATCACCTGCATCACAAAGGGCCTCTAAATCTGCAATGTTAATTTTTTTTTGCGGTACGCGGGCCTCTCACTGTTGTGGCCTCTCCCGCTGCGGAGCACAGGCTCCGGACGCGCAGGCTCAGCGGCCATGGCTCATGGGCCCAGCCGCTCTGCGGCATGTGGGATCCTCCTGGTCCGGGGCACGAACCCGTGACCCCTGCATCGGCAGGCAGACTCTCAACCACTGTGCCACCAGGGAAGCCCCTGCAATGTTAATTTTAAAGGACACATGCAGAAAGAAAATGAATCATCAAATGGCACGGCCATCTCTAACGTGCTTTCTCACCTTTCCCAGAAAAGGAGAAAGGCAGGCTCCAAAACGCTGGAAGTGGGGCTGGGGGTACTGATCAAGTAAGGTTCAGGAGGCAGCCCCAAAGCTGTCCTCAGTCAACCTAAGAGTAAAGAGACAGCTTGGCCAAGAACAAATAAGTTCTTAGTTGTGAGGCTTGAGGTACCAGAAAGAACTATGATGATGAACTGGGATCTTTTTTCTCCTTCCCACATCTGTTTCCTAATTCAAAATGAGGAAGAAATGGCCACACAAAATGGAATGACTTAGCCTCAGGTGCCATGCTTACACCTCCCACTGCTCCACAAATACTCACATAACTGAATAAAACCTCAAACACCATGTTCAGTCCAGGGGCTGAGGTGTGGTTGGCAAGGAAAAAGTTATTTGATATTAAATGTATACCCCATTTTGGTTTCAACATTCTGCTCTGAAATGAGGTAAATCATGAGAAACAAACTGATAGCACAGGTAAATCTTTAAGCAAAACATGTTCAAGATATACTGGGATCAGTACAGATTCAGTCACATCTCTGATGCCTCTATAACGATTCATGTTCTAAATGATTATCTAAGACACTCTAGGATTTCAAATGAAACTTAAAAATTAAAACTAAATTGTATAAACTGTCATTGCTGAGAAAAGTAGCCTAAAAACTTAAGACACATTACTAATGAGAATTGACACAAAAAGCGTTTTCTGCTTACAATATTCTGATTAAGTAGTAGTTCTGGATTTTACCCAATACCTACAATAAACAGAATGCTATTTCCACCCCTATCCTCGATACAGATTAATTTAAATTTTACTACATGAACATAATTCACTTAAGAATTGGCACAAGATCTGGTAAAGAAAAATGTAAGTTTTTCATATTTAATTATGTTTTGCTATACAAATAATCACTAACAAAACACAATAAATACACCTATTAACACAGGCCACCCATGAACGTAGATTCTCATTAAAATAACCAAAAGCATTTATTATAGCTATGTAAGCCTGCTCTACTTAGGTTTATAGTTTATTTTACTCTCTGGAAGAACCTATATAAATTCCTAAAAAAAAGGCAAGAAAAATTTTCTGTCCAATATGTTGCCCCATCCTATTCTATACTATCTCTGCATTCATTAACAAGTCCTATTTATAAAGGTCTCATAATACTAGCAAGTTTTTTTAAAGCAGGCAATTACAACACAGAAGAGCAATTGTAAAAAAATAATAATAATCAAAATTAGAAACTGTTGGGAGTACTTTTATATTTTTGCAAAAGCAAATTCAGCTACAAGACTTTTGAGACTCTTTTGCTTTTTCTAGGTACAATTACTGCTAATTGTGGAAAAGCAACATCAGTATTTTAATGCTTTTTCCTTAATTGGTAACTTTTATTTCCTGATTTAAACTAAAAAACAAAACTCTAGAAGAAAGCATTAATCAGGAAATCATAAAGCCACAAAAAGAGGTTTTCCATGTTCAGCAAATCCCAGGTACTTTCAAGGGAGGTTTTCCCTAGATGGAAATGCAACCCCCTTAGTGAATTTGTAAAAATTGTATTCTAAGTTAATAACTGGAAGAATGGTGTGAACTAAAATCTATTAAAAGAGGAGAGACGTGGCTGCATTTATTCAACTCTGCTGAAGAAAGCTGTGACTCACCAGACCATAAGCAGGGAAGAGAGAGGCAGAGACAAACGGTCCCCAGCTAGCCAACTCTTTGGCCTTCACAGGGTGCTGAAGGGGAGGGGCAGGAGTCTCAAAAGGATCAAGAACCTAATCATATGGGTGTTTTTCTCAATACAAAGAATCGCTCACAGTAATTTTACAAAAACAAGAATGACCCCAGACTACTGTGGTACCAGCCTATTTGGAGAGGATAAACGTGAAAACAGGATAAGAAAAAAGATTAGCTAAAAGTTTCAGCGCCTGTTACAGAGAGAGATGGCATAAAATGTCATAGAGTTCCTAGGAAAAAATGAAAACCAGGTGTTTTAATATGTTGAATTTCAATATGGAACCAGAAGACAGCCTGAGAATTCCATCCCCCTATCAGCTTGATAATCATACCTCCCACACTCACAGCACTTTATGTGTCCAATCCATTCAAATTCATTCACTAAATACAGAGTGCTCCTGTGTGCCAGCCGCACTGTCTAGGATCTGCAGGTTCAGCAGTGAGCCAAACAGACAAAAATCCCTGCCTTCTTGAAGCTTCAGCCAAGTGTGTGTGAGAAGGCAGAGGGGGAGACAATAAACCAATTAATAAAATCCTTATGTGACCAGATAACCACCATGAGATACACTGCCCTATAAGGAGAAAGGCATGTTGGGGGTACAATTTAAAACAGCACGTTCAGGTAAAGCCTTCCTAAGAAGCTGTCATCAGCACGAAGACCTACTTCTTGGGGGAAGAGGAAGTGCGCAGGCATTGCGGTGAGACTGAGCATGGTGTGTTCACGGTGCAGCAAGAAGGCCACTGGGGCTGGAACAGACTAAGTGGGGAGAGGAATTGTAGGAGATGAAGTAGAAGGGTGAGGGAAGGAGAGAGTGGGCACAGTAAGGCCTTGCTGGCCACAGTAAGGACTTTGGCTTTTACTTGGAGTGACATGGGGAGCCATAAAAGAGTGTGAGCCAGAGAGTAACACGACCCAACTTAGGTCTTAATAGGATCACTCTGGCTGCTGTGCTGAACAGACTGCAGGGAAGCAAGAATAGACGCAGGGAGACTTGTTAAGAGGCCATTACAATAATCTCAGCGAGGGATGGTCACGCCTCTCAGCAAAGGTGGTAAGAAGTGGTCACCTTCCAGATACAGAGTAACATCCCTCCATAATGCTACAAATGGAATCAAAAGACCTAAATCATGTAAAATGAAGAGTCACTTTATTGGGAGTTCAATTATTCACCAGGAATGAATCCACAGAACTAGCCACCTGGGGGCCATGTGCCAATCACCAGCTGTGCTGAGCCTGAATTTGCACCGTTACAGGGTGAATTAGTGACACTTTTAATATTTTCCCTTTTTTCTTTTTGCTCATTTAATATAGTTTTCTTTTTGAAAATGTACATTTAGCTGAACTTGCAGAGAAAATTCAAATGAAGCAGGGACTTCCCTGGTGGTCCAGTGGTAAAGAATCCACCTTCCAATGCAAGGGACGTGGGTTCGATCCCTGGACGGGGAACTAAGATCCCACATGCCGCGAGCCACAACTAAGTGAGCCCACGTGCCTCAACTAGAGAGCCTGCACGCTGCAACTACTGAGCCCGAGCACTCTGAACCCTGCGCGTGACAACTAGAGAGGAACCTGTATGCCACAACAAAGAGCCAACGCCGCAATGAAAAGATCCCGAGTGCCGCAACTAAGACCCGATGCAGCCAAAAAATTAAGGAAAATAAATAAATAAAACAAATATTTAAAAATAAATAAAAATAAAATGAAGCAGAACTACAGTGGTATGTACACTTGCTATCCTGCTTCCCCTTTTAATCATCTTTACCAGCAGCTGGTTCGTTGCCAACTTTTCTGGTGTAGGTTGAACATGGACTCTATGTTAGAAATCAATCTGATGAGTCTTCTACTAAGCATCTCTTGGTGGACTCCTGGATGGGAACTGGTTACCACAAAGGACAAGGAATGATTAGAAGCTTGAAATTTTCAGGGCATCCCCTATTCTCTAGAAAGGGGAAAAGGTAGTATAGCCATTTTCACAATGTTGATTCCTCCTATCCAAGAACATGGTATATCTCTCCATCTGTTTGTGTTGTCTTTGATTTCTTTCATCGGCATCTTATAGTTTTCTGAGTACAGGTCTTTTGCCTCTTTAGGTAGGTTTATTCCTAGTTATTTCATTCTTTTTGTTGCAATGGTAAATGGGATTGTTTCCTTAATCTCTCTTTGTGATCTTTGTTGTTAGTGTACAGCTACATGTGAAAGAATGAAATTAGAACACTCCCTACCACCACACACAAAAGTAAACTCAAAATGGATTAAAGACCTAAATGTAAGGCCGGACACTATAAAGCTCTTAGAGGAAAACATAGGCAGAGCACTCTTTGAGATAAATTGCAGCAAGGTCCTTTTTGACCCACCTCCTAGAGTAATGAAAATAAAAACAAAAGTAAACGGGACCTAATGAAACTTAAAAACAGGGCTTCCCTGGTGGCTCAGTGGTTAAGAATCTGCCTACTAATGCAGAGGACACAGGTTTGAGCCCTGGTCCGGGAAGATCCCACATGCCGCAAAGCAACTAAGCCCATGCGCCACAACTACTGAGCCTGCAAGCTACAACTACTGAAGCCCACGTGCCTAGAGCCCGTGCGCTGCAACAAGAAGCCACCGCAGTGAGAAGGCTGCGCACCACAATGAAGAGAGTAGCCCCCGTTCACCGCAACTAGAGAAAGCCCACGTGCAGCAACGAAGACCCAATGCAGCCAAAAATAAATTGAATAAATAAATTTATTTTTAAAAACGAAACTTAAAAGCTTTTGCATAGCAAAAGAAACCATAAACAAGAAGAAAAGACAACCCTGAGAATGGGAGAAAATATTGCAAACAAAGCAACTGACAAGGGATTAATCTTCCCAAATATACAAACAGCTCATGCAGCTCAATAACAAAAAAAAAACCCAATCAGAAAATGGGTGGAAGACCTAAATAGACAGGTCTTCAAAGAAGACATACAGATGGCCAACAAACACATGAAAAGATGCTTAACATTACTAAGTACTAGAGAAATGCAAATCAAAACTACAATGAGGTATCACCTCACACCAGTCAGAATGGCCAGCATCAAAAAATCAACAAACAATATGTGCTGGAGAGGGTGTGGAGAAAAGAGAACCCTCTTGCACTGTTGGCAGGAATGTAAATTGATACAGTCACTGTGGAGAACAGTATGGCAGTTCCTTAAAAAACTAAAAATAGAACTACCATACGACCCAACAATCCCACTCCTGGGCATATACCCAGAGAAAACCATAATTTGAAAAGATACATGCACCCCAATGTTGACTGCAGCACTATTTACAATAGCCAGGACATGGAAGCAACCTAAATGTCCATCAACAGAGGAATGGATAAAGAAGATGTAGTAAATATTACTCATCCATAAAAAGGAGCAAAACTGGGTCATTTGTAGAGACATGGATGGACCTAGAGACTGTCATACAGAGTGAGGTCAGAAAGAGAAAAACAAATGTTGTATATTAACGCACATATGTGGAGTCTAGAAATATGGTATAGATGAACTTATTTGCAAAGCAGAAATAGACACACAGATGTAGAGGATAAACGTATGGATACCAAGGGGGGAAATGGGGGGGTGGGATGGATTGGGAGATTGGGATTGAGATATATACACTACTATGTATAAAATAGATAACTAATGAGAACAGACTGTACAGCACAGGGAACTCTACTCAATGCTTTGTGGTGACCTGTATGCGAAGGAAATCCAAGGAAAAGGGGATATATGTATACATGTGGCTGATTCACTTTGCTGTAGAGCAGAAACTAATGCAACACTGTAAAGCAACTATACTCCAATTTTTAAAAGGGGGGAGGGGTTAGAAATGGAGTTAAATAACTGATCGTGAGGCCTCCATAAAAATTTCAAAAGTACAGGGTTCAGGCAGCTTCTAGATTGGTGAGCACATGACAGGGCTGGGAGGGTGGTGTGCCTGAAGAAGGCATGGAAGTTTTCAGATTCAGAATGAACTACACTACTGACTTTCCTGGGTCTCCAGCTTGTACATGGTGGACAGTGAGAGGTCTCAGCCTCCATGATTGCATGAGCCAATTCCTCCTAATGAATCTCTCCCTCTCGCCCCACCCCCAACTCCCCTCCCTTTCCTCCTCATTCCTTTATACAGTTGACCCTTCAACAACATGGGTTGAGAGGAGCCTAAACCAAGATGGTGGAGTAGAAGGATGTGCTCTCACTCCTTCTTGCAAGAACACCAGAATTACAACTAACTGCTGAACAATAATTGACAGGAAGACACTGGAACTCACCAAAAAAGATACCCCACAACCAAAGACAAAGGAAAAGCCAAAATGAGATGATAGGAGGGGCGCAATCATAACAAAATCAAATCCCATAACTGCTGGGTGGGTGACTCACAAACTGGAGAACACTTATGCCACAGAAGTCCACCCACTGGAGTGAAGGTTCTCAGCCCCACGTCAGGCTTCTGAACCTGGGGGTCCGGCAACGGGAGGAGGAATTCCTAGAGAATCAGACTTTGAAGCCTAGCGGGATTCGACTGCAGGACTCTGACAGGACTGGGGGAAACAGAGACGCCACTCTTGGAGGGCACACACAAAGTAGTGTGCGAATCAGGACCCAGGGGAAAGAGCAGTGACCCCAGGAGAGACTGAACCAGAACTACCTGCTAGTGTTGGAGGGTGATCTGCAGAAGAGGTGGGTGGCTGTGGCTCACCCTGAGGACAAGGACACTGGCAGCAGAAGTTCTGGGAAGTACTCCTTGGCATGAGCCCTCCCAGAGTCCGCCATTAGCCCCACCAAAGAGCCTGCAGGCTCTAGTGTCTGGTTGCCGCAGGCCAAACAACCAACAGGGAGGGAACCCAGCCCCACTCATCAGCAGTAAAGTGGATTAAAGTTTTACTGAGCTCTGCCCACCAAAGCAAAAGCCAGCTCTACCCAAAACCAGTCCCTCTCATCAGGAAACTTGCACAAGCCTCTTAGACAGCTTCATCCACCAGAGGGCAGACAGCAGCAGCAAGAGGAACTACAATCCTGCAGCCTGTGGAACAAAAACCGCATTCACAGAAAGATAGACAAGATGAACAGGCAGAAGGCTATGTACCAGATGAAGGAACTAGATAAAACCTCAGAAAAACAAGTAAATGAAGTGGAGATAGGCAACCTTCCAGGAAAGAATTCAGAAGAATGATAGTGAAGATGATCCAGGACCTTGGAAAAAGAATGGAGGCAAAGATCAAGAAGATGCAAGAAATATTTAACAAAGACCTAGAAGAATTAAAGAACAAACAAAAAGAAATGAATAACACAATAACTGAAATGAAAAATACACTAGAAGGAATCAATAGTAGAATAACTGAGGCAGAGGAATGGATAAGTGACCTGGAAGACAGAATGGTGAACAGAATAAAGAAAAAAGAATGAAAAGAAATGAAGACAGCCTAAGAGACCTCTGGGACAACATTAAACGCAACAACATTCACATTATAGGGGTCCTAGGACGAGAAGAGAGAGAAAGGACCCAAGAAAATATTTGAAGAGGTTATAGTCGAAAACTTCCCTAACATGGGAAAGGAAATAGCCACCCAAGTCCAGGAAGCGCAGAGAGTCCCATACAGGATAAACCCAAGGAAAAACAGACTGAGACACATAATAATCAAATTGGCAAAAATTAAAGACAAAGAAAAATTATTGAAAACAAGGGAAAAACAACAAATAACATACAAGGGAATTCCCATAAGGTTAAACAGCTCATTTCTCAGCAGAAACTCTACAGGCCAGAAGGGAGTGGCATGATATACTTAAAGTGATGAAAGGGAAGAACCTACAACCAAGATTACTCTACCCATTAAGGATCTCATTCAGATTTGATGGAGAAATCAAAAGCTTTACAGACAAGCAAAAGCTAAGAGAATTCAGCACCACCAAACCAGCTCTACAGCAGATGCTAAAAGAACTTCTCTACGTGGGAAACACAAGAGAAGAAAAGGACCTACAAAAACAAACCCAAAACAATTAAGGAAATGGTAATAGAAGCACACATATCGATAATTACCTTAAACATGAATGGATTAAATGCTCCAACCAAAAGACACACACTTGCTGAATGGGTACTTGTTTTTCAAGACCCATATATATGCTGTCTACAAGAGGCCCATACTTCAGACCTAGGGACACATACAGACTGAAAGTGAGGGTATGGAAAGAGATATTCCATGCAAATGGAAATCAAAAGAAAGCTGGAGTAGCAATACTTATATCAGATAAAACACACTGTAAAATAAAGAATGTTACAAGAGACAAGAAAGGACACTACATAATGATGACGGGATCAATCCAAGAAGAAGATATAACAATTATAAATATACATGCACCCAACATAGGAGCACCTCAATATATAAGGCAACTGCTAACAGCTATAAAAGAGGAAATCGACAGCAACACAATAATAGTGGGGGACTTTAACACCTCACTTACACCAATGGACAGGTCATCCAAAATGAAAATAAGGAAACAGAAGCTTTAAATGACACAATAGACCAGATAGATTTAATCGATATTTATAGGACATTCCATCCAAAAACAGCAGATAACACTTTCTTCTCAAGTGCACAGGGAACACTCTCCAGCATAGAGCACATCTTGGGTCACAAATCAAGCCTCAGTAAATTTAAGAAACTTGAAATCATATCAAGCATCTTTTCTGGCCAAAACGCTATGAGATTAGAAATGTATTACAGGGGAAAAAAACATAAAAAACATAAACACATGGAGGCTAGACACTACGTTACTAAATAACCAAGAGACCACTGAAGAAATCAAAGAGGAAATCAAAAAATACCTAGAGAAAAATGACAATGAAAACACGACAATCCAAAACCTATGGGAAGCAGCAAATGCACTTCTAAGAGGGAAGTTGATAGCTATACAAGGCTACCTCAAGAAACATCTCAAATAAACAATCTAACATTACACCTAAAGGAACTAGAGAAAGAAGAACAAACAAAACCCAAAATTAGCAGAAGGAAAGAAATCATAAAGATCAGAGCAGAAATAAATTAAACAGAAACAAAGAAAACAATAGCAAAGGTCAATAAAACTAAAAGCTGGTTCTTTGAGAAGATAAACAAAATTGACAAACCATTACCCAGACTCATCAAGAAAAAGAGGAAGAGGACTCAAATCAATAAAATGAAAAAGGAGAACTTACAACAGACACAGCAGAAATACAAAGCATCCTAAGAGACTACTACAAACAAATCTATGCCAATAAAATGGACAACCTGGAAGAAATGGACAAATTCTTAGAAAGGTATAACCTTCGAAGACTGAACCAGGAAGTAACAGAAAATATGAACAGACCAACCACATGTAATGAAATTGAAACTGTGATTAAAAATCTTCCAACAAACAAAAGTCCAGGACCAGATGGCTTCACAGGTGAATTCTATGAAACATTTAGAGAATAGCTAACACTCATCCTTCTCAAACTCTTCCAAAAAATTGTGGAGGAAGGAACACTCCCAAACTCATTCTATGAGGCCACCATCACCCTGATACCAAAACCAGACAAAGATACTACAAAAAAATTAAATTACAGAACAATATAACTGATGAATATAGATGCAAAAATCCTAAACAAAATACAAACAGAATCCAATAACACATTAAAAGGATCATACTCCATGATCAAGTGGGATTTATCTCAGGGATGCAAGGATTCTTCAATATACGCAAATCAATCAATGTGATACACCATATTAACAAATTGAAGGAAAAAAACCATATGATCATCTCAACAGATGCAGAAAAAGCTTCTGACAACATTCAACACCCATTTTTATGATAAAAACTCTCCAGAAAGTGGGCAGAGAGGGAACCTACCTCAACATAATAAAGGCCATATATGACAAAGCAAACATCATTCTCAATGGTGAAAAACTGAAAGCATTTCCTTTAAGATCAGGAACAAGACAAGCATGTCCACTCTCACCACTAATATTCAACATAGTTTTGGAAGTTCTAGCCATGGCAATCAGAGAAGAAAAAGAAATAAAAGGAATACAAATTGGAAAAGAAGAAGTAAAACTGTCACTGCTTGCAGATGACATGATACTATACATAGAGAATCCTAAAGATGCCACCAGAAAACTACTAGAGCTAATCAATGCATTTGGTAAAGTTGCAGGATACAAAATTAATGCACAGAAATCTCTTGCATTCCTATATACTACTGATGAAAAATCTGAAAGAGAAATTAAGGAAACACTCACATTTTCCACTGCAACAAAAAGAATAAAATACCTAGGAATAAACCTACCTAGGGAGACAAAGTACCTGTATGCAGAAAACTATAAAACACTGATGAAAGAAATTAAAGATGATACCAACAGATGGAGAGATATACCATGTTCTTGGATTTGAAGAATCAATATTGTGAAAATGACCATACTACCCAAAGCAATGTACAGATTCAATGCAATCCTTAACAAATTACCAATGGCATTTTTTACAGAACTAGAACAAAAAATCTTAAAATTTGTATGGAGACACAAAAGACCCTGAATAGTCAATGCAGTCTTGAGGGAAAAAAGCTGAGCTGGAAGAATCAGACTCCCTGACTTCAGACTATACTACAAAACTACAGTAATCAAGACAATATGTTACTGGCACAAAAACAGAAATATAGCTCAATGGAACAAGATAGAAAGCTCTGAGATAAACCCACACACCTATGGTCAACTACTCTATGACAAAGGAGGCAAGGATATGCAATGGAGAAAAGATAGCCTCTTGAATAAGTGGTGCTGGGAAAACTGGACAGCTACATGTAAAAGAATGAAATTAGGACACTCCCTAACACCACACACAAAAATGAACTCAAAATGGATTCGAGACCTAAATGTAACACCGGACACTGTAAAACTCTTAGAGGAAAACATAGGAAGGACACTCTTTGACATAAATCACAGCAAGATCTTTTTTGATCCACCTCCTAGAGTAATGGAAATAAAAACAAAAGAAACAAATGGGACCTAATGAAACTTCAAAGCTTTTGCACAGCAAAGGAAACCATAAACAAGATGAAAAGACAACCCTCAGAATGGGAGAAAATATTTGCAAACGAATCAATGGACAAAGGATTAATCTCCAAAATGCATAAACAGCTCATGCAGCTCAGTATTAAAAAAACAAACAACCCAATCCAAAAATGGGCAGAAGACCTAAACAGACATTTCTCCAAAGAATACATACAGGTGGCCAAGAAGCACATGAAAAGCTGCTCAACATCACTAATTATTAGAGAAATTCAAATCAATAATACAGTGAGGTATCACCTCACACCAGTTAGAATGGGCATCATCAGAAAATCTACAAACAACAAATGCTGGATAGGGTGTGGAGAAAAGGGAACCCTCTTGCACTGTTGGTGGGAATGTAAACTGATACAGCCATTATGGAGAACAGTATGGAGGTTCCTTAAAAAACTAAAAATAGAATTACCATATGATCCAGCAATCCCACTATTGGGCATATACCCAGAGAAAACCATAAATCAAAAAGACATATGCACCCCAATGTTCATTGTAGCACTATTTACAATAGCCAGGTCATGGAAGCCACCTAAATGCCCATGGACAGACGAATGGATAAAGAAGATGTGGTAAATATATACAATGGAATATTACTCAGCCATAAAAAGGAACGAAATTGGGTCATTTGTTGAGACGTGGATGGATCTAGAGACTGTCATACAGAGTGAAGTAAGTCAGAAAGAGAAAAACAAATATCGTATATTAATGCATATATGTGGAACCTAGAAAAATGGTACAGATGAACCAGTTTGCAGGGCAGAAATTGAGACACAGATGTAGAGAACAAACGTATGGATACCAAGGGGGGAAAGCGGCGGTGTGTGTGTGTGTGTGTGTGTGTGTGTGTGTGTGTGTGTGTGTGTGTGTGTGTAATGAATTGGGCGATTGGTATTGACATGTATACACTGATGTGTATAAAATTGATGACTAATAAGAACCTGCTGTATAAAAAAATAAAATTAAATTAAAAAATTTAAAAAAAGAAACAATGTAAAACTCAATTTAAAATTTGAGTGGAATAGCAGAAAAAATTGACTTTTTAAAAAAATTTCTTTTCAACCCAATAAACTTCTGCAAACCTGCTAGTATCAGGATTCAAAAGTCCAATTTTTTACAAAAGAAAAATCAGTTAATTTTTGAATAACACAGTGAAATGGTGGGGGGCCTTGATAGTGCAAAATTTCTCTATATATTTCACAGATCCAAGAATTTTAGATAATCTAGATAAATTGAGATGTCCACTCACTGAACTAATAATTTTAGTCAATACATTACAATTTTCTACTGTTTTCTACTCTTATAGTCTATGTAACTGTTCATATTTTAGAAATGGTATAAGGTAACTGGGAAAAGTTCTCTTTCCATTTATTAAAGTTTTTCAAATTGTTTTTTTCTCTGGAATCTTTGGTGTATATAAGACAGTTGCTAAATGTGACAATCTGTTACTGCCTGAAAGTAACGAATTTGGAGAGACTTTTATTTGAAAAAAAAAACCAAAACAAAACATGGGTTGAACTGCTAGGATCCACTTATACATAGTTCCCCCACCCCAAAAGTAAATACTACAGTACTACATGATCCAAGATTGGTTGAATCCAAGGGTGCAGAACTGCAGATATGGGAGAACCGCAGGAACAGAGGGCCAACCGTAAGTTATACTCAAATTTTCGACTGTTAGGAGGGTCAGTGCCCATAACCCCTGTGTTGTTCAAAGGTCAACTGCAGATATGCTTTATTAATTCTGTTTCTTTGGAGAACCCTAACTAAAACACACACACATGCACATATACTATATACACTGTAGCATATACAGTAGTAAAGAACTCAAATACTACAGTATATATACACTATAGTGAGAGTTTACATGGCTGGTTTGGGGTATGAATGGGCAGAGAAATATGAACATGAATATGCATGCATACCAATTTATTTATATTTGGGGGAGAAACACCCTGTGGAAGAAAAATACAAAAACTAAAGGAAAAAAGGGTAAGCTATAAGGGGGAGGGTGGAGACAGGGGGAAGAAGATAGGCATCTCCAGCCAGACTTCTCTGAGTATACCTTGCCTCTATTATATAGTTGTGACTTAGGAAACATTTGTTTTATATATGCAACAATTAAATTAGATCTAAAAGAAAAAAAAGCAGTCCCTAAAAATTGAAAACAAACTGAAATGAATGAACCTAACCATATACATCAAGTTGGTGGCAAAACCGCACAGAGAAATGAATTATTTCAAATAACCTTAGAACACAGTATTTTCATTGTATATACTTAGTGGGATGCAGTCTAAGCACAAATAAAGTTGAAAAGAAATCTTAAGCTTCCTTCAGTATCTAACTGTCAGCATCAATACTGGTGTTTTTATTTTGAATATATCCTACATATTGCAAATATGTACTTCTGTGATGTTGCTGGTAATCAAGATTTTCAGTGAAAGAATAGAGATAAATTTTTAAAAATCAGAGACTAAACATATTTTGACTTTAATTTTGTCCATTTAACTTTGAAATACCAGTATAAACTGAAGACTTTTTCCTCCTTCTATCCACTAAAGCCTCAAAGCAGGTCTCTATATATAGCTGCCCATGAAAAAGAATACAGCTCCATGGATGTGTGGCTGAGTCCAGGTCTGGAGCAGGAAATACATAGAATAACATCCTGCTTTGCCACAAAGCAAGGCAATACTCCAATACTGATGGAGCCTATCAAAAAGGACAAAGGAGAAAATATAAAAAGGTTCCCACTGGCCAAAGATGAGATACATACAGTTGATTAAAACATGCCAAATACAACCCAACACAGGAGCACCGCAATATATATGGCAAATGTTAACAGACATAAAACGAGAATTCAACAGTAACACAATAATAGTGGGGGACTGTAACACCCCAGTTACATCAATGGACAGATCATCCAGACAATAAATCTATTAGGAAACAGGCCTTAAATGACACATTGGACCAGATGCACTTAACTGATATTTACAGAGCATTCCATCCAAAAGCAGCAGAATACACAGTCTTGTCAAGTGTACATGGAACATTCTCTAGGATGAATCACATGCTGGGCCACAAAGCAAGCCTCAGTAAATTTTAGAAAACTGAAATCATATCAAGCATCTTCTCTGAACACAATGCTATGAAGCTAGAAACAGGATAAAAAAAAACTGTAAAGAAACACAAACACATGGAGGCTAAACAGTATGCTACTAAACAACCAATGGATCACTGAAGAAATGAAAGAGGAAGTCAGAACGTACCTAGAGGCAACTGAAAATGAAAAGACGACAAACTGAAACCTATGGGATGTAGCAAAAGCAGGTCTAAGAGGAAAATTTATAGTGATGTAAGCTTACCTCAGGAAATAAGAAAAATCTCAAATAAACAAACTAAACTTACGTCTAACACAACTAGAGAAAGAAGAACAAACAGAGCCCAAACTTAGTTTCTTTCTTAGGAAAGAAATCATAAATATCAGAGCAAAAATAAACGAAATAGGGACTAAAAAACAATAGCAAAGATCAATGAAACTAAAAGCTGGTTCTTTGAAAAGATAAACAAAATTGATAAACCTTTAGTCAGGCTCATCAAGAAAAAAACTATTTTCTTTTTATTCACGTGGGCCTATGTGGGAGAGGGCCCACATGAATAAAATCAGAAATGAAAAAGAAGTTACAACCGAAACCACAGAAATACAAAGGATCATAAGAGACTACTGCAAGCAACTATACACCAATAAAAAGGACAACCTGGAAGAAATGGACAAATTCTTAGAAAGGTATAATCTCCCACGACTGAATCCAGGAAGAAATGGAAAATATGAACAGACCAATTACCAGTACTGAAACTGTATCAGTAATTCTATAACTCCCAAAAAGCAAAAGTCCAGGACCAAATGGCTTCACAGGTGATTTCTACCAAAAATTTAGAGAAGAGTTAACACCTATCCTTCTGAAACTATTCCAAAAAACTGCAGAGGAAGGAACACTTCCAAACTCATTCTATGAGGCCACCATCACCCTGATACCAAAACCAGACAAACATATCACACACAAAAAGCAGATTATAGGCTAATATCACTGATGAACACAGACACAAAAATCCTCAACAAAATCCTAGCAAACCAACTCCAACAATACACTAAAAGGATCATACACCTTGATCAAGTGGGATTTATCCCAGGATGCAAGGATTTTTCAATATCTACAAGTCAATGTGATATACCACATTAACAAATTGAAGAATAAAAACCATATGATCATCTCAACAGATGGAGAAAAAAGCTTTTGATAAAATTCAACATCCGTTTATGATAAAAAATCTTCATAAAGTGGACACAGAGGAAACATACTTCAACATAATAAAGGCCATACATGACGAACATCAGCTAACATCACTCTCAACTGTGAAAAGCTGAAAGCATTTCCTCTAAGATCAGGAACAAGACAAGGATGTCCACACTTGCCACTATTATTCAACATAGTTTTGAAAGTCCTAGCCACAGCAATCAGAGAAGAAAAAGAAATAAAACGAATCCAAATTGGAAAAGAAGGAGTAAAACTGTCACTGTTTGCAGATGACATGATACTATACATAGACAATCCTAAAGATGCCACCAGAAAACTACTAGAGCTCGTCAATGAATTTGGTAAAGTTGCAGGATACAAAATTAATACACAGAAATCTGTTGCATTTCTATACACTAACAATGAAAGATCAGAAAGAGAAATTAAAGAAACAAGCCCATTTATCATCGTATCAAAAAGAATACAATACCTAAGAATAAACCTACCTAAGGAGGCAAAAGAACTATACTCTGAAAACTGTAAGAGACTGATGAAAGCAGTTGAGGACAACACAAACAGATGAAAAGATACATTGTGTTCTTGGATTGGAATAATCAGTATTGTTAAGATGACCACACTACCCTAGGCAATTTACAGATTCAATGCAATCCCTACCAAATTACCAATAGCATTTTTCACAGAACTAGAAAAAAATTTTTAAACTTGTATGGACACAAAAGACCCTGAATAGCCAAAACAATCTTGAGAAAGAAGGATGGAGCTGGAGCAGTCAGGCTCCCTGACTTCAGACTATACTACAAAGCTACAGTGATCAAAACAGTATGGTACTGTCACAAAAACAGACACATAGATCAACAGAACAGGATAGAAAGCCCAGATATAAACCCACACACTTATGATCAATTACTTTACAATGAAGGAGGCAAGAATATACAGTGGAGAAAAGACACTTCAACACTTCTCTTCAACAAGTGGTGCTGGGAAAACTGGGGAGCTACATGTAAAAAAATGAAATTAGAACATTCTCTAACACCATATACAAAAATAAGCTCAAAATGGACTAAAGACCTAAATGTAAAACTATATACTTCATATATACTTTTATATATATATATATATAAACTTTTATATATATATACTTTTTAAAAAAAATTTATTATTTTCTTTTTTGTGGTACATGGGCCTCTCACTGTTGTGGCCTCTCCGGTTGTGGAGCACAGGCTCCAGACGCGCAGGCTCAGCAGCCATGGCTCACGGGCCTAGCTGCTCCGAGGCATGTGGGATCTTCCCGGACCGGGGCACGAACCTGTGTCCCCTGCATCGGCAGGCGGACTCTCAACCACTGCGCCACCAGGGAGGCCCCTATATACTTTTATATACTATAAAACTCTTAGAGCAGGGGTCCCCAACAGTTGAGCCGCACAGCAGGAGGTGAACAGCAGGTGAGCGAGTGAATCTTCATCTGCCGCTCCCCATCACTCACATTCCCGTCTGAACCATACCCTCAGCCCCCACCCCCCATCTGTGGAAAAACTGTCTACCACAAAAGCAGTCCCTGGTGCCAAAAAGGTTGGGGACCACTGTCCTAGAGGAAAACAAAGGCAGAACACTCTTTGACATAAATCACAGCAGTATCTTTTTGGACCCATCTCCTAGAGTAATGGGAAAAAAAAAACAAAAATAAACAAATGGGACCTAGTTAAACTTAAAAGCTTTTGCACAGCAAAGGAAGCCATAAACAAAATGTAAAGACAACCTACAGTCTGGGAGAAAATATTTCCAAAAAATGCTACTGACAAGGGTTTAATTGCCAAAATATACAAACATCTCATACAGTTTAATATCAAAACAACAACAACAAAAAAAAGCCCAATTAAAAAATAGGCAGAAGACATAAATAGACATTTCTCCAAAGAAAACAGACAGATGGCCAACAGGCACATGAAAAAATGCTCAATATCACTAATTATTAGAAAAATGCAAATCAAAACTACAGTGAGGTACCACCTCATACCAGTCAGAATGGCCATCACTAAAAAGTCTACAAATAATAAATGCTGGGGAGGGTGTGGAGAAAAAGGAACCCTTCTACACTGTTTGTGAGAATGTAAATTAGTGCAGCCACTATGGAGAATAGTATGGAGATTCCTTAAAAAACTAAAAACAGAGTTACCATATGATCCAGCAATCCCACTCCTGGGCATGTATCTGGAGAAAACTCTAATTCAAAAAGATATATGCACCTCAGCGTTCACTATTGTAAACAGTAGCACTATTTACAAGAGCCAAGATGTGGAGACAACCTAAATGTCCATCAACACGTGAATGGATAAAGAAGATGTGGTGTACAAATACAATGGAATATTACTCAGCCGTTAAAAAGAATAAAATAATGCCATTTGCAGCAACATGGACTGCCCCAGAGATTATCATATTAAGTAAGTCAGAGAAAGACAAATACCATATGAAATCACTTATTTGTGGAATGTAAAAAAATGATACAAATGAACTTATTTACAACATAGAAATAGACTCTCAGACATAGAAAACAAACTTATGGTTACCAAAGGGGATAGTGGGGGCGGGGGTGGGAGGGCGGGGAAAGAGATAAATTAGGAGTTTGTGATTAACATATACACACTACTAAACATGAAATAATTAAACAGTAAGTTCCAACAGTACAGCACAGGGAACTATACTCAATATCTTGTAATAACCTATAATGGAAAAGAATCTAAATATATATATATATATATGCACATACATATGTATGTATAACTGAATCGCTTTGCTGTACACTTCAAACACAACATAATAAATTAACTATACCTCAATTTTTAAAATATACCAAATGCATAAAAGCCCTTTGAGTTCATAATACTCAATATAAAAAAAAGCCCCCATTCCCACAAAAAAAATAACACACAACTCTTTGAACCTTCAGAAGTTATTACATCATCAACTCCTGATGCTGAAAACTGGCTCAGATGAAGGAACTAATTTGGTTGACTCCCATTTCTAACCCAGACCTCTCCCCTAAAATTAATCCAGATCCCAACATCTATCAGTCTCTGTCTCCAATTACATGTTTAATAGACACCTGAATATTATCATGTCCTAAAGAATGCTTAGTTTTGCTTCCAAACCTATTCCTCCCTCAGAATCCCCTCAGTCACTTAGATTGTTCCTTCCTATATCTCATATCCAATCTATCAAGAAAATCCCAAATCCAATCACTTTTATCATCTCCACAACTAGCCCTCTAGTCCTACTATCTTTTTTCTCTCTTCCACTCTTGCCCACTTCATTCTATTCTTTGCAAATCAGCTAGGGAGATCCTTTCAAACTGTTATTCTGATCACGTCAGTCCAGTGCTCAAAACTCTCTTGTGACTTCTCCCTCACTTGAAATAAAATACTACAGTACCTTTATAATCTGGCTCCTGGATACCTTTCTGACTTCTTCCACTTTCCTGCTCATTACCAGCCTCTGATCAAACTGGTTTCCTTGCTTATCTCAAAGATAACAAGCACACTTGGGCTTCCCTGGTGGCGCAGTGGTTGAGAGTCCGCCTGCCGATGCAGGGGACGTGGGTTCGTGCCCCGGTCCGGGAAGATCCCACGTGCCGCAGAGCGGCTGGGCCCGTGAGCCGTGGCCGCTGAGCCTGCGCGTCCGGAGCCTGTGCTCCGCAACAGGAGAGGCCACAACAGTGAGAGGCCCGTGTACCGCAAAAACAAAAACAAAGAGGTCTCCCCGACCACCCTATCGACTGTAGTACCCCAGAGCACATGGCCACTCACCATCTCCTTCCCTTGTACAAACAGATACAGCCACCTGCCTCTCTATCACATATGTCTATTGGTTTACACTGTCTATTTGCTATATAAGAGTGCAATGTTTATCTGTTTTGTTTAGAACAGTGCCTGGCACATAGTTGGTGTCAATAAATATTTGTTAAATGAATTAATAAATCTGAAATTGACATATTTTTAAAGTATCAAGGTTCTCTCAGGTATAGAACACAAGGCCACGCTATCATATATCCTTTATTACAGAGACTCTATAATAAATAATATAAACAAATAATATAATAAAGTTTCTCTAGAATTTCTATGAAAGTTAAACAGTTATCTTCTTTCACCTCTTATTTTTCCAGACTGAAGATCCCCAAATCTCTACATCAGATTGCTATGGAAGCTTTACCCTCCAAAACCTTCATTAAAGTCTGAGAATTTCACTCTGTTTATTAGGAAGTGACTCATTGACAATTATGCCACAATCAAAGGGAAAGTTAACAGGCACTATCTCCTCACATTTCACTTCAGGAATTCCTCACAGCTTAAGGCAAGACTTTTAATTTAAGCAACAGCCACATCCTGTGTCAATGACACTGACATTTGTAGAGAAATATGTTTGCAAGTAGCCAGGAAACAGAGCTTATATTTGATTTCCTTTCCTTTAAAATCTTAGATTTGAATTTTAAACACCTATGGTACAGGTAAAGCAAAACCAGACAACCAAACAAGGCAAGGGGGAGGGAAGGAACAGTATTTGCTCTTCAAACATTTTCTGAGCATCCTGACATGCTGGGAAGAAGGGTTGGTATTTTCAGTTGGCCTAATAAAGGTGAGCCTTCTGAGAATACGGTGTGCACTGGTACTTTCAAGGTTCAGTCTGTGAGAAATAAAAGGGGAAGAGTATAGCAAAAAGTATTCCTGGCCTAAAAAATAAAAATGTGAGGAATGTGAGGACAGTTTTCCCTAAGTTTGTGGGTGTGGATGATAGCTGGGATAGCTCTCATGAAGGTTTTAGGTCCACCTTAAGTTGGTCAAATAATCAGTTTTAGGGACTAAGAATTTTGCAAAGGGCATCACAACTTCTAAGCAAAGACATATGCAAAGTTCTCATTCAAAGCTCCATTTTTTTTTTTTTTTTTTTTGCAGTACGCAGGCCTCTCACTGCTGTGGCCTCTCCCTTTGCGGAGCACAGGCTCCGGACGCGCAGGCTCAGCGGCCATGGCTCACGGGCCCAGCCGCTCCGCGGCATGTGGGATCTTCCCAGACCGGGGCACGAACCCGTGTCCCCTGCATCGGCAGGCGGACTCTCAACCACTGCGCCACCAGGGAAGCCCCAAAGCTCCATTTTTAATATTCTTCTCTAAACACACAAAGTTCCAGAGCAGATTGGGCACAAACCAAAGAGAACTGGGTCCAAATTCTAGTTCCAGCACTAGATATATGACTTCAAGAAAATTATTTAAACTTTATGATTCTGTACCTCTCTCTGTAAGGTTAGGGTTGGCAGAGGTAAAAGTACCTATTTTAAGGACTTGTTATGAGGATTAAATAAGAGAAAGGGTAGAAACTGTTAGCACCAGATCTGGAACCCTGTATGTGCTCGGTAACTCTTTGCTTCTTTCATCCTTTAATCTAACCATCTAGGATAAAAACATCAGCAGAGCTCTAATCCCACAGAATATTTTTGCTTTAAAAATTCTTCAAGTAATAAGACTGCCCCTCCCCAAGCTTCCTTGCCTCTCTACAAAGATCCCTATCTCCCAGCAGGCACAATCTGGAGTTCATCAAGACTAATCTCATTGTGCCCTTTATCCTGTACATGTCGACAGCAGCCTGCCAGCAGCCCCAGATTCCCCGCTTACCCTTTAACACCCACACCTAATCCCCACAGGGGCTCTGCACTTTCCCTATTCTGTCACCCACCATCTCCCAGAAACCCCTCCCCACTGTGCCCTCTAGAATTCACAGCACATGGTGAGCAAAATCTCATCCTCAATCCCATCTCTGAAGGGAACTCCTTTGAGGAGTCCTCTAAATATCCCTTCACCTGTTTGCTGTAACCAACACCTGGCTCTTCCATGCTCCTGAAGCAGCAAGGGGCTTTCCTCTGCAGTCCTGGGTTGCATCAAGCTTATAAGCAGGGGAGGTGTACTCCTTCCTTCCCATTGCCCCTCCCAGACCATCCCCCAATCCTTCCTGCCTAACCCCCAGTTTAAATACTCCCACCATATAACTAGCACTCAGCACCCCAACTTGTTTCTATCACCTAATAACTCCAGATTCATACCTCCTCCCTAACATGTTTTAACTCCTGACTCATTGACATGCTCTCCAACCCTACTCCTACCTTAATTCTCAATATTTTCAATAATTTGAAACACCCAGGCCTCCCAATTACTTGAACTTGCCTCTTCCAATGATCTTTTCTCCATCCATTCTCGGTCACTCAGTCCGACGGTGAGACTCTAGACTTCTGCCATCACCAATAACTGCAATACCTCCTTATTCTCAATTTCATGCATCTCACTACCTTCTAGCCTTCCTGCTCACTCCCTTCTATACCCCAACTTCAACAATCTTCAATCTCACTGAAATCAACAATTCACTGAGCCTACCACCTTCTCACTGCCTGCTATTCCGATGTCCTTTCTTTGCCCCTTATCCAGATTAAATCTATAGTCAATCATTGTAATTGCTCCCCTGCATGCCCTTACCTACTCTGGGTTAATCAACGGCCAAGCCCCCAACCTCGGTCATAGCCAACACTTCCTGCTCCATGCCGGCAGGTAAGCAGCTGGCCTCGGTAGCTAGAACACAAACAGCCACACGAACTGGTCTCACTTTGAATTTCACGACCACAAGCCCTCAGGTGGGACCTCAAGTGGGTCCAACCCAGCAGCCATGCTGTGTTCCTTTATCCATTCACTTCTAAATGAATACGTAGTATATTCTCCTCTCTCCTCAAACTGACAATACCTCACCTGCATCCTCCGTCTCATCTATCTCCCAGAGAAAAACCAAGGAGATCAGAAGAAAACTTCCCCCAAATCCCACCACCACACCTATACAACACCTCTGCCCCATATAGTACCTTATCTTCTTCCATTTTTCTAGCTCAGTATTTTTCAAACTTTCAAGTCTCAGGACCCCTTTACGTGCTTATGAATTATTGAGGATCCCAAGGGGCTTTTATTTATGTGGGTTGTACCTATCATATCTACTGTGTGAGAAATTAAAACTGATAAATTCTTAAAATATTAATTCATTAAAAAGTGAATAAGCCTATTATATGGCAATATAAATAACATATTTATATGAAAAATAACTATTTTCTAAAACAAAAAAATGTAGTGAGAAAAAAGCAGTATCATGTCTTTGCAAATCTCTTAAATATCGGACTTCATGGAAGACAGCTGCATTCAATCTGCTGTAATGTGTTTTTCTGGTTGAAGGATATGAAGGATTTCAGCCTCATACAGATTCACAGCTAGAAAAGGAAGGAGCATTTTAATAGCCTTTTTAGATACTTGTGGATATTCTATGATACAACACCAAATCCCAACAAGGGATAGTTTCTTAAAGATTAGCTGCAATGTGGAATCCGAAACTGTACCAATGAACTTTTCCCACCTTGTTACATTAAAATCCATGGGTCTATCTTGCACTTTGAATAGACCTTTGACTCATACGTGATTCTCTAACACCATGTACTGGTCAACTGGAAAAGATGTTTCCCTAAGTTATGCAGATCTTCCAAACGCTGGCACATTGCATTATACTATATTGAAAAACCACATTATTACTATCACCACTAATTATATCAGAAAAGGCTTTAAGTATCAGAAGGCTGTCACGCGAAAATTTTAATTCTCTCAAAAAGTGTGTTCCATTTAAAAAATGACTAACTCGGCGAGCACCTGAGTTGCTTTTCCTCTGACAACCATCCCAGGACAGTAACCAGCAGTCTTTACGGATGCTTCCCGTTTAGTCACTCAGAATTTGTAAGTGATACGTATTCAAGCGTAAGATTTAATAAAAAATCAGTCATTTTTACTTCTTCAAGGACACTCTGAAACAGAATTGGCATCATCGTTCCTACCATGATTGTGAACACGTGTGAGTGAAGCATACGATGACCGCTCATACTGCTGGGCTTGGGGTCGCTGCTGAATCGGTGCTAACCAGCAGTTCTATAAACCGTGGCTTTTAAGACCATCAGTTCAAATACAACAGGACAAAAAAAGGCAGATGATGTCTTAGTATTTTTATGTAAACAGTTTGGAACCCACGGACTCCTTAGAAAGGTCTCTGAGACCCCCGGGGGTCTACTAACCACACTCTGAGAGCAGCTGTTCTAGATGAACTTTCCATGTTACCACAAGAGGCCACCTCCCTCTCAGAACGTATCAGAAATCTCCTCCTTTTCTCTCCTACACTGTCAATTCTCCACTCTCTGTAGTCATTCCCATCAGCATGCATTACACTGCCCTCTACCCATTTTAAAAAGACCCTCCCTTTCACCTCCCTCCCACCTCCAGCTATGGCCCATTTCTCACCTTCCCTTGAAAGCAAAAGTCTCCAAATGAGGGCCTGGCTTGGTAAGTAGGAGAAGGGGGAAGAGAAGGAGGGCTATCCCTACATATGAATGAGGAGTGAAATCAGCACCTACTCACTAATCAATGCTTTCTGGAATTAAGAAGAAAAATAAACCCAGGCACCTGACACTCCTAAAGGTTTTCTAATATACCAGCGACATAATACAAACCTTTTTAAGAATTCTTTTTAATTTACTCTGCACAGACAGCGTCTAGCCACCACATTGCACGCCCCCCCCCCCATGATTTCAGACATCAAATATTAACACAAAGTGAGTAATGCAAAAAGAAAGGGGGTTAATCAGACACTTTGAGAGAAAGAAAAAAATGACACTGATTCAACGAGAGCTGCTAATGAGGCTTTTTGTTTTGGTAGATTAATTTGGGAGTCTGATGACTAAGAAGAAAATTTAAGCTTCTCAGGTGACTGCTGTTGATTAGTACCAATTTTTTTTTTAATTAAAGAAATGCCTTTGCTTAATTCTACAGTTTATGAATTTCAGGTGTTTATCTGAACTCTGTGTCCACCCCAGTAGTGTAGAAAACTTTCCTCATTAGCAAACTGAAAGACCTCCTCCTATTGATTCTGGATTGTGTTTGACAGATGATGAGCATTTCAGACTGTGAACTGCTGATGTTTAAATACATTATCCTAATACTCTTTAAGCATTGCCAATTGTAAACCTCATTAACTCCCAGCATGCGGCCAAGGCCTGGATTTCATCGCGACAGCCTCGCAAAGTGAAAACAGGTATATAAAAATGCTTTTATCATCAACAACATTATTATATCCTCCTTCACCTTGTGAAGTATTTAAAGGAGCTTTTTTTTTCTCCTTCTCAGAAGGATAAATAGCGAACACAGGAAAGGCAGAGAACACACTTTATATAGCCACACATTTTAAAACCTGAGATTTTTTTTTATCTTTTCTTCTTTGACACCCTTATTCCTCATGCCTCAAAATGGGAATTGTCCCAGGATTGATTCTCTGTACTCTGAAAAGACTTATTTGTGGATGACGATTACATTATCATTTTGATTCAATGAGGAATAGGGGCTGACAAGGTGTTAAGTTGAATGCGTCAGCTTGTCACTAAGAAATCAGGATTTCACTTTTGTGTATGATTGAAATTTTTCATAATTAAAATGTCCGAGAAAAAGAACAAAGAAATCAGGATTTCTGAAATTCCCTTTTTCAAAAGAAGAACCAACTTTTGTTTTTGCATGGAGTGCAAAGAGATTCCACACTTGAGATGGAAAATAGCAATCCTAGCAAACAAACTAGATACCAGAGCTGCCCAGTGCCCACCCCACACAGACAGGGGTCGGACCTGTAACAGGCAGAGAGCATCTTGAGCCCAAGAGGCCAAGCAGCCAACACCTCCGGCTTATTCAGGCCATGCTTAGTCTTTCCACGTGAGGCCAGGTACTAGTCAAATTGCTTTTGAGCCCCAGCCTCTCTAATGAGACTTCAGTTAATGAACAACAACTAGAAACAAACATGTTGGCAAAGCTCAAACGGACACACACACACAATTTATTTTTCCCTTGCTCTTAGCAGATAGCTATGTGAACGATGTATTAAAATTGCAGTTAAAAAAGCTTCATTCCCATTTTAAACAAAAACGTAATGACAACCAAACGTAAAAGATATCTCAAAAATTATACAGACAAACCCAACATCTCCCTCCTCCGAGGCTCAGAAAACCCTCCTCACCCAGAGGTCCACCTACAAAAGGCTTCCAGGTCTGGGCACCCTCCAGGAACTTCACAAACTGATTACACTCATCATTAAATCTATTAAAACAGTGGAATGCAGGGAAATCTAAACACAACAGGCTATTAGAAGGGAGAGTAAGGACTGGTGAAATCAAAGAATATGAACAGCAAGGACCACGTTTAACAGAGGCAGATCGTGCCAATCCCCAGACTCACACGATCCTTTGAGGGCTCTCCACTGCTCTTACGACAAAGACCCCCAATCCTTAATATGAAGTACAAGTTCCCACACAGTCTGGCCACCGCCTACCACCAACCCCCGCCCCCATGCCCTGCACCTTCCATGCTCCAGGCCTGCCGGCCCCTGCATTTCAGAATGTGACTTTGCAGCCACTGTTCCCTCTGTCTACAATGTTGTCCTCTGTCCCCCACCTCTTGTCACCTTCCCAACTCCCATGGCTCAAATGTCACTCAGTGGAAGTCTTTCCTGACCTCCCAGTTGGCATGAAGCCCCCTTTGCTATCTCTCACACCATGTCTCTCCTACATAGCACCCATCACAACACCAGTTCACATTTGTGGTTCTCTGATTAACACCTGTCTGCCGCACTAAATCAGAAGCACCAAGCAGGCAAGCACTCTTTTTCCCACTCGACATGGTATCCTGCACATACAGAACAGTGCCAGGCACAGAGATGAGGTTCTCAAACAGCTGCTGAATGACTGAGTGGACAGGCCTCCACAAGATTCTCCCAGCGTGGAAGGCTGACCAAGCCACAACCTCATGAGTCATTAAATTAGCGTCAAGAGGGCTCCAGAAGGACAAGGTCCCTTTGCCAACAAGTCCGTAAGTTCATGCAGTGCACAGGTGTTTTACCTCCACGCTAAAGCTCAGCCCAACACTAAACAGAGCTGAAGCCTTCCGGAAAGGGCCATCCCTCAAGGAGACAGTCTACAGCAGGGGTCTCTGCCTGGAAAATGCCTGGTTCTAGCCAAAAGCTACTATTGAAAAAAAATGCTCCCTTTCGGTATTAGGCTGGTTGGTCTCTGTCCCCCCAAAATTCTTCACAACTACAGGCCTTCTCATTACCCAAAGAAAATACCTATGTGAGGGTACTCATTTCCTAGGGCTGCTACAATCACTGACCACAAAGTGGGTGGCTCAGCACAGCAGGAATTCGTCCTATCACAGTTCTGGGGACCAGACATCTGAAACCAAGGTGTCAGCAGAGCCATGCTCCATCCAAAGGGAGATTCTTTAGGGAAGAAGCATTCCTTGCCTCTTCCAGCTTCTGGTGGCCCCAGGTGTTCCCTGGCTCGTGACCCCATCACTCTAACCTCTGCCTCTGTGGTCACAATGCCTCCTGCCCCTGCCAGTGTTGTGTCCTAATCTCTTCATCTCAAGATCCTCAATTTAACCACATCTGCAAAGACACTTTTCCACAAGGTCGCATTTCCAAATTCCAGGGATTATGATATCTTGGTATCTTCAGGTGGCCATAATTGAGCCTCCCACAATGAGCAACCTAGAATTTGAACTAAAGCTTCCATTTCCCAACACTCCTGGGCTTTCATAACATAAGGGGGGCAAAAACTTCTCAGGACATTTACCTAAGTTTAGTCAACAAATTGATGCAAAACAGAGGCCAGATATTGGACTAGACACCGGAGATAGTAAAATATGCAGGACCTGGACCTTGGACTCAAGAAACCACAGCTGGGGGACCAGTACTTAACTAAAAATGAGTATTTCAAATCACCATGACATCTGGGCCAGCACAGCTGTCATTATTTTTAAATCCTAAAGTTGTCAATTTACAAATAGCTTTTTAAATTTTAATAAAGTTATACACTAAAATCCCTCTGGCTAGTCAAGCTAGGAGATCACACCCCAAAAGAGCCTGACCAGACCAATGGCACGTCCTCCAGCACTTCCTCATTGTTCATTCAGTGTGTGCCGTTGTGCTTTTGTGGGCCACTGCGTGGCTTCTGTCATGTAATTTTTTCAAGGAACAGTAGTTGATTTGGGAGGATGATGTGTGACTTGTGGAAAGGTAAAGGAAGGGGAAATGAGGGCATTCACCATTTTACACTGAGAAAAGATGTATGATTATATCTATTTTTGAAGTAAATACTGTGGAGCTGCGTGTCAGGGTTAGGGAAAATAGCACAGGAATATCTGCATGGGTCTTAAACAGTGGTCCTATGCTACTAGCTCGGTCAGCTTAAATACCGGAGACAAGTTCTTCAATTGCTCAGTCCTTTTGGCAAGAATTATCACAATACATACGGTGAGCTATAAAATATTTCTACCCTTAGACCCAGGAATCCCTCTCTTAGTTCTTTCTAAGGAAGTAATTAAACAGAGGGAAAAATGTCATATACATGAAGATATTCACTCCAATAGCATCTATTATAGAAAATAGAAACTGAAATAACTCTATAAGGGCATGATTTCATAAAGTATGGTATATTAATCTGATAGAAAATGATGAAGCTATTTAACACTGTTCATATGAACAGCATATGGAAATAGGAAAATTGATACAGTCGAAAAGATTATAAAAGAGAATTACAATTAAAATGAATTCAAATTATGAAAAACATTGATACAGGTTAACAAATTATGGAAGATACTAAAAAATTCAAAATATCTGGGAAGCTGAGAAGGTTATGGGTGATGGTTTTCCCTTTTCCCTGAGCTATGCACTGTCAATACTGCAAAAAAAAAAAAAAGAAAGAAAGAAAAGTTAGTCATAGGGCAAAGGATTGAGACCATTTAAGATTTTCTCTGTCACAGTAAAATGCTAAGATTTAAGATAATAAAAAATCATAAAGAAAATGTCAAGTTAAAGAGGATTGTGAGATTATGAGAGAAGAGGCAGCTCAGAACAGTGGGAAGGCCTAGGACTAGAGCCGGACAAGCCTGGGCACCTTTTGGTAGCAAACTGCTTGATCCCTCAGTTCTCATTTGGGAAATCAGAAAAAGAACGCTAACGTTTCATATTTGTTATAAACTCTTGAAAAAAATACATGTTATGTTACTTTATGTATGTTAAATGCATGTTACATTGTTGACGTCTAATGAATTTAAGCCTCTATTTTTGAAGAGTATATGTAAAAAGAAATAGGAAAAGCATGTGTGTTAATGGGGGTGGGATGGAAAGGAAGCAAAGTACATTACAAGATACTACAATTATACAAAATTAATGCATCTAGGAACCAAAATGTTCACTGAGAGAAAGAGGTACAAAATAGAAGAGAAGGAAAACTCCTGTAAATGTTAAATTTAAATGGGAAATATCATTATGAACTTTTTAAAAGTATATTTCCCAGCTCTTTCCACTGAAAAGTTACCCTGGTAACAACGAGCCAGTGCTTAGCTCCTTGTTTCCAAGCACCAGTCCCAAACGAAAGGAACCAGGACTTCTTTGAGAAAAGAGTAATTTCCCGGTCAGAAGCAGGACAAATCCAAAGCGAGCCTGGAACATCTTATTTACCAAAAGCAAAGAGTACTCAAAGGCTGAGGGTACAAGCCAGCTTAAAGGGACTCCCATTGACCTCACTGGGACAATCTGAACAACTCAGAGAACACAGTAATAGATTATAATGGACTGAATTTAAAATAAAGAATTCCATGAGTTTATACTGATATAAAAAATTAAGAGAGAAAGAAAAGGGAGTGGAGGGAAGAAAGCTTTTCTTTACTGAAGAATGGCAGACAACAAATAGAGGAAAAACAAAGAGTTAGAAAAATCACTACTTTTCAAACATCAATGTAATAACTGATTCAGCAAAGGATCACCATGGATGCCAAAACGAGTGGGTCAAAGGCTGCTTGGAAAACAGGATACCCATGGTGTCATCAATGCCAGGACGAGGTACCTCCTGAGGAGATACAATAGGTAGTAGAATCTTTCCTAACCTGCACCCCAAAATCTATCATGAATCCAAGTCATGAGGAAACAATCAGACAAGTCCAGAATGCGGGACCTTCAACGAAATAACTGGACCTGGGTTTTAAGTCAATTTCATGAAAGAACAATAAAACGCAAGGCTCTGTTCTAGATTAAAAGATATACAACAACTAAATGTAATACAAGAACTTTGATTAGATCCTGGATTTAAAAAACAAAAAGCAATGAGCCATTTGAGGTGGGGAGTGAGGGGAGAGATCTGGTACATTTTTAAAGAGACTGGATATTATATATTTCACACCATTGTTAATCCTAAGTATGATAATGGTAAGAAGAATGTTCTTATTCTTAGAAGACAAACACTGAAGTATTTTGATGCCTGCAATTTATAGTTAAATGGTCCAGCCAAAAGAGGAAATGTGTGTGCATGTGTAGAAAGTGTATGTGTAAAAAAAAAAAAAAGAAAAAGAAAAAAGGCACACAGGTGTTAAAAATGTTAACAGTCGGGCTTCCCTGGTGGAGCAGTGGTTGACAGACCGCCTGCTGATGCAGGGGACATGGGTTCGTGCCCCGGTCCGGGAGGATCCCACATGCCACGGAGCGGCTAGGCCCGTGAGCCATGGCCGCTGAGCCTGCGCGTCCGGAGCCTGTGCTCCGCAACGGGAGAGGCCACGACAGTGAGAGGCCCGCGTACCGCAAAAAAAAAAAAAAAAAAAAAAATAGTTAACAGTCAATCTAGATGAAAGGTATCTATTGGGCATTCACTGAATTCTTTCAATTTCCTGTAGCTTAAAAATTTTAACTATCAAATAAGAAAAAAATGATCTTAAACATTGAGTCTGATAATTCATATTGCACATGAGCTTGGTCACACTTCTTCTGAATCTTGTAAGCACAGAGTATGTGGAAGCAACCAAACTTTACTCAAAAAAAAAATATATATATATATATTTGCTAGAATAAATCTATGTTCTGTCTAGCTTTAGCCTGAATGGACTACTGTGAAATATACCTCTGCCTCACCCTGCACCTCACCAGAGAGGTCCTGTGAGGGAAGGAAGACCTGCTCATACATGACATTTTCCTATCAAGCAAAGAATCCCACCTTGGGGAGGTAGAAAACAGAAGTAGCCTAAGTAACTGCTACTGGAACAGAGACAATATAATCCAGCAATCTGCCAGCATATTACAAGATGTATAACTGCCAATTTCCTCCGCACTCCCCTCCCATCTGCAAGACTTTCACTTTAGAGGAGGTTACTTCCATGCATGATGGAACAACAGGTGCATAAGCAAGAAAAGGAAGGTGCTGGTAAAACTGAGGGCATTCGCACTGCAGCGCTGGGGTTTACTTTGTTTGCATCTCAAACCCATGCATGAGGGAAAATCAGACACAGGACCGACAGAGAATGTTCAAAGCTAAAGAACACCACCCCAGAATGGCAGGTGGTTTAATCTATCACAGGGGGTGCTGGCACGTGGCAAGGCCAGATGGCTGGACCTACTACAGTTTACATACAGAAGGCTACTTTTTATATATTATACTTGGTTATTAGGGGACACTGGCGGTCGTATTACCAATATTTCAGAGCCCAAAATTCTGCACTTAATGGTAAAAGCCAAGTGCATTCTTTTTGTTTTGTTTTGTTTGCGGTGCGCGGGGCTCTCACTGTTGTGGCCTCTCCCGTTGCGGAGCACAGGCTCCGGACGCACAGGCTCAGCGGCCATGGCTCACGGGCCCAGCCGCTCCGCGGCATGTGGGATCTTCCCGGACCGAGGCAAGAACCCGTGTCCCCTGCATCGGCAGGCGGACTCTCAACCACTGCGCCACCAGGGAAGCCCCAACTGCATTCTTATACAACTTAGGAATGACTCATTTTTAAAAATGTAAACAGAAAAGATTGGTAAGGGGGAAAAAATCCAAAGGCATTTTGCAAAGTGTCCTATTTAATTTTAGATGGTCCAGTGTCTCTCTTCCAGCTTGGGCAGAATGCCTTTCTTGGGGATTTGGAATCATTATTTTGTCTGTTAGATTTAGAGCATTTAATCATATGTGACATTTAAAAGTTACTTGAGCAGAGAGAAAGACTGTAGAAAAGTTCACAGAGCTATGTTTTAAATTTACTCACAATTTTTACAGTGGCCTTCAAAAATACCAATATACTACATACACTTGAGTACATCTTCACACCATTCAACTACAAGAGTTGTGAAACTATAAACAATTGTTTAAACTATGTCAAGAAATACACATATAGAATCCCCAACTGTGATAAGAACACTGAAGGAAATGTTAAGGGTATTATTTCTAAAATAACGTATTAATTGTAATAGGGAGAGAAAATGCTCTTAAGAGATGGGAAGGTAAACACCGACTTCCTAATCATTAAAGCAACAGAAAGCTGTTTCAAACAAAAAACAATTAAACGAGATAATTAAAAATAAACATACCCATCTTTGGTCTGATCCACCACACCACTTAAAAGTTCCACAGTCTTTGGATTAGGCTGGCTTCCTCCAAAAATATTCAAATATCGAATGACGAAGTCATTGGGAGACATGAAAAATTCACCATTTTTTTCAATGTTTGCATACTGTTTAAAAAGAGAGAGAAAATATATTTTGTTCTCAAAAGTATATAACCAATATGTGAAAAAGCGGAGAATATTCAATGGATAAAATATCAGACATGACAATATACTCTTCACAAGGACAGTTATTTCCCATCGCTCCGAATAAAAAGCAAAACCCCGTTAAGTTTGCCGAGTTTTATTTCTATACCAGCGGTTCTCAACTGCAGGCAGCTTAGCCTGACTGTCCAGCTTACATACACCAATGTCCCCGATAGCCAAGCACAACGCACAAGGACGAGCCTTCTCTGTACGTTACCTGACTTTCCGGGGTGGAGTTCTCTAGCTCTGAGCTGCCGCTGTTTTCGCGTTTCCTCACAGGGGACATCTGGCAGTGTCTGCTGACAATTCTGATTGTCATAACTTGGGGGGAGGGGCAGAAGCAGAAACTGGCATCTACTTGGTACAGGCCAGGGATGCTGTTAAATACCCATAGTGCACAGGACGACCCTCCACCCCAATAACAGTCACCCAGCCAACTGTCGACAGCGCTGAGCTTGAGAAACCCAGGTTTACAGAAATTTAGAAGGACAAATTTTGTCTTGTTCTTTAGCAAGAACATACAGTTGTTTTTTTTAAAAAAAAGTAGAATTCTGAAATCATGAATGAAAACAACCCAATTCTTTTGCCCCCTTTCCTGTTTCAAAGGCAATAACGTTGAAAAAAAAAAAAGGATAAGCTGGAGAGCAAACTGTTAACAACATGGCTGCTGGGAGATTTTATGGAAGCAGGTAAGAAGTGCTGCTGTGGTTAGTGTCCTCTCCATTCTACAGCAGAAATGATTAACAAGAATAAGGTGGCGGGATTTCCCTGGTGGCCCAGTGGATAAGACTCCACACTTCCACTGCAGGGGGCACAGGTTCAATCCCTGGTCAGGGAAGTTCCACGTGCCGTGCAGTGTGGCCAAAAAAAAAAGGAGATTAAGGTGGCATGTCATGCTTTTTCACAGCGTCCCGCCAGGTCTTGCCTGCAAGACGTTCCAGTTCACATAAGTGGAACCTGCTCATTTCTGTTCTGTGGAGGACCGGGGGCTGTGGGAAACGCTGAGAAACAACATGGGGATCACACATGTCCCTGTGGAGCAGGGGAGGGCCTCTTGATCCTTGGGATCAAACAGTGATTTGGTGGGTGGAGAGATGAGGACCATGAACTACAAGAAGAGAGCTAGTTGGGTGACAGCAGCCACAGTGATGGGAGAGCACAGTGAACAGAGGTGCAATGATAGCATCTCTGTTCCCTCTGTAACTGCAGTTAATCCCAGTTAAAACTGTTTTAAAAAGTCACTTGTCGGGGCTTCCTTGGTGGTGCAGTGGTTAAGAATCCGCCTGCCAATGCAGGGGACATGGGTTCGATCCCTGGTCCGGGAAGACCCCACATGCCGCGGAGCAACTAAGCCCATGCGCCACAGCTACTGAGCCTGTGCTCTAGAGCCCGAGAGCCACAACTACTGAAGCCCGCGCACCTAGAGCCCATGCTCCACAAGAAGAGAAGCCACCGCAATGAGAAGCCCGCGCGCCACAACTAGAGAAAACCCACGCACAGCAACGAAGAACCAATGCAGCCAAAAATAAATAAAAATAAATTAATTTTTTAAAAAGTCACTTGTCATTTCTACATTTCAGTCATTCCAATGTGGGATAAGCTCTTGGTTAGATACTCAGTTATGGGCTTTAGAGTCTCCTGGGCCTGGGCTGCAGAGAGCTCTGCTTCTGCCTCTGCCTCTAACCACCTGGAGGGCCTCAGGTAAGTAACTAAAGCTTTCTGGGCCTCTGGCTCCTCACCTGTAAAATGGGGATAACAACACTACCTGCTCTTAAGGTTGATACTAGAAATAAATGAACAATCATGTAACGCACTTAGCACAATGCCCTACACACAACAGGTATTTTATAAATGGTCTAGATTATTGGTTTTTGTTTTTAACATTTTTTAGCACAGTACAAAAGAAAAGCTCAAAGACGGCCCACTAATCCTACTATTCTTCAGTTAGCAATGAATTTGGCTTTTTGCAAACGTAGAAGGATTATACTTTGATTTTCCTAACTGAGGCAAAATAAGACTGAAATATAAAGGAAATGTCACTTCTAATTACAGCAATCCTATGATTTAGAATTATACCTATGTTTGCTTATAGTAGTGAATAATTTATTTATTTAAAAACAGTTTAATTTATTTAAAAAGTTTAACTCTTCTCCCATCAGTAGACATTATTAGATTACTGGATTATCTCCAGTTTTGGGTATTTTTTTAAAAAGCTAAGGTAACCAGCTTTGTATGTAACATTTGTGCAAATTCCTGGCAAATTTCAAAGGCTAGACTCTCGGAAGAGAAATTGTTGAGTCAAAGGAGAGCATCTTTAAGGGTCTTGATACTTATTAACACACTGCTCTCCAGAAAGATTGTATCAATTACAGTCTCACCAACAGTGTGAGAACACAGCCTTTTCCCCCTTTGTCTATCATACTTGTTGTAAATATTTTTCGAGTTTAATATTTTTATATAATTGAGGCTGTAGATTTGTATCTCCTTTGCAATTTCTTCCATTACTTCTAAGTTTAGAAACTAGTTCTTCCTCATCTCAAGACTAAATATCCACCCATGTTTTCTCTTACCTTTTCTTGAATAGGTTTATCTTTTACCTTTAAGTTTCAGTACATTATTGGTACTTTGTTTCTCTATGTGGTCTGAAAAGGTATCCTCCACCTTGAGACTTTTCTACTTACTCTCTTGGTTGTCCTAGGATCATACGTCATTCTCTCTTCCTCCATTTAGGATGCAATGTTTACCACATACTAAATTATCATATGGTCACCAGGGAAAGGCTTGGCAAGCAAGTCCATCTTCAGTACCACTTCTGATCAGTCGTCAATGGCTTCCTAAGGTCAAGATGTACTCTGACCAAACTCCATGGGAGAATGCCAGGATGGGCTGACAGCTCCTGTCATCACTGCAGCAGGAAATGTTTCAGGTCTATCCTAGGCATTGACCTGTCTACTCTTGCAAGATTACATGCATCTTAATTGCTATAACTAAAGGGAAAGCTCTGCCAGGACAGGACTTTTTTCCTTTCTCACTGCTATATCCTCAAGTTCCAGACTGTCGCCTGGCAGAGAGTGAAACATGTTCAATAAATATCTGCCGAATGAATGTGAACTTACAAAACAGAAATAGAGTCATGGATGTAGAAAACAAACTTATGATTACCAAGGGGGGAACGGGGGCAGGGATAAATTGGGAGACTGGGATTGACATATACACACTACTATATATAAAACAGATAACTAATAAGGACCTACTGTATAGCTCAGGGAACTCTACTCAGTACTCTGTAATGACCCACATGGGAAAAGAATCTAAAAGAAGAGTGGATATATGTATATGTACATAACTGATTCACTTTGCTGTACACCTGCAACTAACACAACATTGTAAATCAACTATACTCCAATAAAAATAAAACAAAACATTGCATTACTTTTCTCCTGCAAGTCTTCTTGGCCATAATCACTCTGATTTTCCCCAAATGATCTTTAGAATCACTGTCAAGCTACCGACCCCTAAAAAAATTCCACCGAAAATGGAAATTAAAACTACAATGCGATACCACTACTCATACACAAGATAATTAAAAATAAATAACCAATGTTTGCAAAATGTGAAGCAAATGTAACTGGTGAAGCACTTTAGAAAACTGCTTGGCAATATCTACTATAACTGAACATACACGTAAGCAGAGACCCAGCAATTTCACGCCAAAAAACAAAAACAAAAACCCCATGCTTTAGCATTTTAATGTCCACAGCAATATTATTTTGATAAGTATGTTGTCATTTTGTTACTTGTTTTCTGGTTGTTTTGTATTATAGTTGTTCTCTGTTCTTTTCTTCTTCTTTTAGTCTTGTCCCTTGTTGTTTGATGATTTTCTTTAGGGATATATTTGTGTTCCCTTCTCTCTAGTTTTTGTGTATCTACTGTAGGTTTTTTGATTTGTGGTTACCATGGAGTTCATATATGTTGACCTATAACTATATCTACTTGTTTTCAACTGATTAAGTCATATAAGTTCAAACACATTCTAAAAGATCTACATTTTCTATTCCTCCCTGCCACATTTTGTTTTTGAGGTCATATCTTACATCTTCATATCTATCTCTTAACTGTTTATTGTAGTTTAGTTAATTTTACAATTTTTGGCTTCTAGGCTTTATACTGGCTTATTTAAGTGGCTGATCTACAGCCTTTACTATATACTTGCCTTTACCAGTGGGATTTTTCCCTTCCTGTAATTTCTTATTGGAGCTTTTTCTTTTTCACTTAAAGGCGACCCTTTAATGCTTCTTGTAAGGTCAATTTAGTATTGATGAACTCTTTTAGTTTTTCATTGTCTGAGCAGCTCTTTATTTCTCCTTCAATTTTGAATGATAATCTTGCTGCGTAGAGTATCCCAGGTTGTAAGTTCTTCCCTTTCGGCACTTTAAATATATCATGCCACTCCCTTCTGGCCTGCAAAGTTTCTGCAGAAAAATCAGCTGACAGCCTTATGCCAGTTCCCTTGAATGTGACTTTGTTCTTCTCTTGCTGCGTTTAAAATTCTCTACCTTTACCTTTTGCCATTTTAAGTGTTTGTCTTGGTGTGGGTCTCTTTGGGTTCATCTTGTTTGGAACCCTCTGTGCTTCCTGTACCTGGATATCTGGGAAGTTTTCAGCCATAATTTCATCAAATACCCTCTCTACTCCTTTCTCTTTTCTCCTTCTGGGACCCCTAAAATGCAAATGTTAGTACACCTGATGTTGTCCCAGAAGTTCCTTAAACTATCCTCACTTTTTACAATGTTTTACTTTTTGCTGTTCTTATTGGGCAATTTCCATTACTCTATCTTCCAGATCACTTATATGTTCTATATCACCTCATGTCTTGTTAATTCCCTCCAGTGTATTTTTTTTTTTATTTCAGTTATTATATTCTCCAGTGCTGGCTGGTTCTTTTTTTATATTTTCTAGTTCTTTATTAAAATTCTCACTCTGTTCATCTATTCTTTTCCCCCGTTAAGATTCTTAGTACTAATGCTTTGAACTCTTTATCAAGTAAATTACTTATCTCTGTTTCATTAGTGTTTTTTTCCAGGCTTTTTCCCCTTGTTCTTTCATTTGAAACGTTTTCCTCTGTCTTCTCATTTTGTTTAACTTTCTCTGTCTCTATGAAATTAGGTGAAACAATTACCTCTCCTGGCCTTGAAGGCGTGTCCTTGGAGCATCCATATGCAGTCTGCACGTGCCCAGTGGCTTTGGTGGGACAGGAAGATCTGATGTGAGCACGGGCTGCATCTTCTCCAGGGTGTACTGGCAGCTACCGCCTTGGTAGGAGGTGGAGCTGGAGTTGGAGGGGCTAGAGCCAGAGCCATGTGCAAGCCAGGGCTTCTCCGCTCAGTGGTCATCACAGCTCTACTGGGGGTGGGAGCTGGGTTTCTCTTGGGTATGACAGCAGTCTCTGCCTTGGTTTGGGACATGGCCAGGGCCTGAGGGCTTTAGGGGTGCATTTCTGTGTGGGTTTCACTCTTTCCCCCATGTGTGTACCTTGGGTAGAGGCTGGATCGGGGCCAGAGGGGTTGGATCGGGGCCACAGCACTAAGCTGGTCCCACTCCACAGCAGCATTATTTTGAATAGTGAAGAAATGGAAAATAACTCAAATGTCAACAGTAGAATATTTAAATGAACTGTGGTATATTCACACAATGGAATAAACTAATACCAACTACACATGACAACATGCATGAATCTTACAAATAAAGCAAGAGTGAAAGAAACTAGACACAAGAATACATATTGTATTATTCTATTTATATAAAGTTGAAAACCAGGCAAACTAATATATGGTGGCAGACAACTCTTGGAAGGAGCGGGTATTAACTAGGAAGGGCATCAGAGGGCTTCTGAGGTGCTGGGCACCTGGGTGTACTCACTTTGTGGACATTCATGGAGCTGTACATTTATGATTTGTGCACTTCACTTAACCCTCAAGAAACAGTTGACATTTAAAAATCTCAGATATTTTACCTGCCTCATTTTTTTAGAGGTGATAAATCATCCCTTAAATGTAAGAACATGTTAATTTGGACACAAAGAACGCAGTTTTCTGCAGTTTTAAAAATCAGCTCATCACCAAGGCTGGGGTGGTCTGCCTGTGATTAAAGTAAACATGTCAAAGGTTTTCCTTAGATTGATGGAAAGAGGGTCCCTGTCAGGGGAGTGGACTATGCCTTACAGCTACCACATCTTTGAAATGTTATTTAATCCTTCTTTGGTAACAGATTTTACAAATGACCTGAAGCTTCTCTCCCTTACAATTTTTGGAAGTTTTAATATGATTAAACATATATACTTATAAAATGGGAAGGCTTTTAGGATTCCTTGCACAACCTAGTATAATACTAATTGTGACGGTTAATTTTATGGGTCAACTTGACTGGCCAACAGGTGCCCAGATTAATCACTGTTTCTGGGTGTGTCTGTGAAGGTGTTTCTGGATGAGAGTGACATTTCAATCTGTGGCCTCAGTAAAGTGGATTTTCCTCCCCAATATGGATGAGCTTCATCCAATCCATTGGGGACCGAATAGAATAAAAGGTGGAGGAAAGAAAAATTCACACCTTTTATCCTTCCCCATTGCTTGAGCTGGGACCTGTCTTCTCTGGCCCTCAGACTGGGATTTACATCATCAGCTCCCCTGGTTCTCAGGCCTTCAGACTGGGACTGAATTACAACACAGGTTTTCCTGGGTCTCCAGCCCGCAGACAGTATATCATGGGACTTCTCAGCCTCTAAAATGGATGGTGTGAGCCAATTCCTCACAATAAATCTCATTAGATAGATAAATAGCTAGAGCTAGAGCTAGAGATATCTCCTACTGGTTGTTTCTCTGGAGAACCCTGACTAATAAGCCAACTGTCAACATGAAGACGCACCACCACACCCAATGAATACAGTAGCAAAGGAAAGGAATGTGTCTCTACACTGTATGCTCAGAGGCCAGGGGGCCTAACTGGCCTGCTCACCACTGGTTAAACAAAATAGTCTATCAACTGTGAACACACCAGAACTATAATCATCCAGCCACCCATGTTTGCCACAAATCATTCACATCTGAGGGCTGAAGGGCAAATTCTCCTTGACTGTTTTCTAGCCACAGAGAAATGCTGTGCACACCTGATCACTACGTCTGACCATTCTTCACCCTGATTCCCTGTTATAGGGGTGGAATAAAGTATAATTAAGAATTTGCATATGGATCAAGTATTTTATGTTATTAAGGAATTACTATTAATTTCATTAAGTGCACAGTGATATATATTATGGCCATGAGGGAAACTGTTCTTATTATTTGGAGCTGTATGCCAAAGTATTTCGGCTGAATCATGGTGACAGCTAACTTACACTGAAATATATCATTAAATACATATATGAAACTATATGACAGATATTAATTTAAATTAAGTGGTGGTTATGTGGGTGTTTACTGTACTACTCTATTTTCTGTATATTTGTAAATTATAACAAAAAATTTTAAATACAATTATCACAAAGTTAATACAGAAAAATATGTTACTGTTGATAAAAATTTAAAAGAAGATACAATTTTTCAACTAACAAGTTGGCAGAAAGGTTTTTTACTGCTGCTGCTGTATTTTTTTAAATAATCTGAGTTGACGTCATAATGTGGAGAAATGAAAACTTCCATACTCCCAAAAACGTGTACTGATACAATCTTCTTGAAAGGCAGTCTGCCAAGAACCAAAAGCCTTAAAGTGTTGTAAAGTGTTGTAAACCCACTCTTTAATCCAACGATGCCACTTCTATGAATTTATCCTAAGAAAATGCTAGCTATATGCAAAAATGTAGTTTCAAGGGTATTCATTACAGTGCTGTTAATGACAGCAGAGAAGACAACTAAACATCCAATAATAGGGAGTGGCTAGATAAATTATGGTAAAACAGCCATATACAGTAATATGATAGCAATAAAAATAATGCAGAAATGCTTTCAATTATAGGAAAAGGTATTCATAACATCTTAGGTGAGGGAAAAAATGGATACAAAATGGTATTTCCTGTTAAGGAAAATAATTATATTCATATACAGAGACAAAGAAACAGGGAGAGGGAAATGGATACATGTATATATAAACATATAGACATAAATATATATGGATCACAAGTTACATTTCTTTATACACATCTGCCTTTTAAATTTTCAAAACATAGGAACTGTTTTGTCATAAGAAAAAAGTTTTTCAAAGAAGGAATTATTTTTCCAATTTTGCCTACAAACATTTTTTAAAGTATATATTATGCTTTTGTTGACAAAGAATAAACGATTGGTCATTTTCAACCAAATGGTCCTTCAAAATGTCTTTAACTTGCCCGTTCTCCATTCTCCCTGCTACCAAAACCCTCATCAAGTTATTAGGGTCTCACACCACAATTACATCCGTCGCTGCCTAACCCATGGTCTTGCTGCACCAATCAAATCTCAGACCCACACTCCATGTCGCTGGATAACTCAGAAAACCTTCAATGGCTTCCTATTGTTTAGCAGAAATAGCAAACTCCCAATTCTCTTTCTAATTTTGTCACCCACACACTGTAATACTTGGCAGACTCCTTGGCACAGAGTTGAATTTAAATAAACATTTGAAGAATGAGCAGGAATCCTTCAATCTGGAGGCTGTTTGCTCCCAAACCCACCTCCAGGCCTTCCCTTCAATGTGGTCCTGTTTCCCAGAAGCCTCGGCTGCCCTCCTCAGTGCCTGCCCAGCTCCCACGCGACCCTGGGGCTCCACAAATTCCCTCTCCAAGGAGCCTTCTCTGACCTCTCCCCACCACAGGGACTGCTCCCTCCTCCCATTTCCTGTGGCATTTGCTTTAACCACAAAAGTGACCCTTGACTGTGCTGACTTAAGATTTTTTTTTTACCTTCTGCATGCCTGTAAATCTGGTCTCCTTTTTCTGCACATCCCACTCACTGCGAATTTCCATGGGGTTTTATTTAAACTGTAAGCACTCAAATACACACCTGTTTAACATGAAGCAGCACGGAAAGTGTTAGGCAGAGGAAAACCCCACGTCAACGTTTAGGTTAGAAACAAAACTGACTACACCTTAGACCTCAACTTCTACATCCAGACAAAACATTACCCGCCACATATCACTAGAAAAGCCTGCATAAAAAAATTCAAACACCTTAGGCTGGGGATGCTTTATGCCAAGTTCCACCCTGCCTACCATTCTAGTACCATTGCCTAAGCCCCTATGCTGCAGGCCACTGCCACACCTGGAGCTCTTAGAGCTCTTTGCTTTGGTCATGCTATTGCCTTTGCCTGGAACAGTCTTCCTTTGCTCCACAACCCTCCTCCACCTTCTCCATCTGATAAATACCAGCTCAAATATCACCACCTCCCGCAACTTTTAATGACCCTCTCTAGGAAGATGTAATTAGCCCCACATCACCTCCCTGCTAATTAATGCTACATAATGCAGATCAACCATATTATTGTTTTACAGTTAAACACACACAGTGAGATAGTTAAGGGCAGGAGACATGATTTATGCATCTTTATATCCCCAACACCTGACACTGTACTTAACATACAGTAAGCAGCTTCAAAAAACGAAGTGGAATTGATTTTAACTCTTTTCAAAAAACTAAAATAAGCCAGAATTGGGCCCATTTTAGCCCACCAGGACCCCTCTTTCCTTATCTGTTTTGGTTCTGCTAGCTCTCTCTGCTCTTCACAGCTGCCACTCCCCTGTTACCAGCACATCTGGTCCAAAGGGTACCGTGAAGCTTCTCTCCACCTCCCCTAAGCTACAGAAGAATCATCTAACTAGTTTATCAGAGAGAAGGTTGGGATATTTATAAATAAGGAAAGTCAGGAAAGAGTCATAGAAAGTCAGCAAAGCAGTCAGGTTTACAGCATGCTCACTGCTGATCCACGCTTAACTGAAAAGCCAGCCCCAGCAGAGACACGCCTGGTCCAGCCCCCAGGCGCCTCTCTCCCTATTCTTCCCCCATAACAGCGTCTGCGGCAGAGAGTAAACAAGAGCTCCTCAGCGTGCGGAGCCAAGGTGGATTTGTGTTGGTACCACACTACCCAAGCCTGATGAGATCACCCGAACCTCTGCCAGATCCACAATCCCTTCCAGAAACCGCTGACCACTGTTTTCTTCGGGGACAGTTGCCCCACATCATCCTCTCGGACTCTAAGTCATATGGAACTCTCACTCAAAAGCCACGTAGTCCCAGCCACGCCAAGAGAAGGCAGCACTCCCCTATCTGGTCCCAGAGGTTCCAGCCCAGCCTTCCGGCCCGCTGACGCAGAAGCCCCACAGGTGGCTCTCCAGAACTCTGCATGGACTGCTACCCTCCTTGGGTCTACCTGACCAATCTCATTTGTCTCCAGTAAAGACTTGCCTGCTACTGAGATGTGGCAGCTGGAAAAAAGATACGTTGTTCCAAAGCAGAACCTTAACCCAGCCTCACCAGCCACCACGTGCCATCAAAGGGTGGGCACGGCTTTTACATGGAGCCTTTGCACTGGATCACATCAAAAGACAAGTACCCAAGATGCAGCATCTCCTGAGACACTCTAAGTTGTTCCCATTTCCCGTCAGAAGGATGCCCACAGCTATTGCTGGTTTAGAAGATGGGAAGTACACAGATCCTGAGTTCAAGGAATGATGATGACTTTGCCAGCTAGAGTTAACAAGCTGTATGCATCTCTCTAGGCTCCTTAGCAACCCACTCACGTGCTCTTCTGCAAGTGGTCTTCCAGAATTACCTCATGAGAGTAGACCTTAAATACACACCTTTAAAATGGCTGTGGTTCACTCATACACACCTCAGCCCAATCATGGGGGCCCAACGTGCACAGCAACAAACACTAGTCTAGGTGAGAAAGAAATGTGTTTCTGTTTCCTGGACTTTCGTTATCCAGAATTCTTTCCCACCTTAGAATCTCTACACTGTATTGACCTTTCTGGGCAAAAAACAAATTTATAAAGAATTCTGCTTTCTTATATATAACACAATCCACCTTATACATTTTTTTCTCATATTTTGCTCATATTTTTAACCATTTTCTCTTGGAGTCCGTCTCTTTTTTTGAATTATTTAATTTCAAGCATTTACTGAATCGATATCCGATGCACATCATGTGCATATCTAATGCATATCACTTTCAAATAAGTTTTTTCATTGAATCTTTACAAATTTTTATGACGTTATGAAAATGTTCATATATCAATATATACAAAGTAGATTGAATAGTATAATAAACCCAATATTCCATTTCCCAATTGCAAAAATTACCATCATACTGCCCACTTATTTCTACCTCACCAAAACTGGGTTATTTAAAAGCAAATCTCAGATATCATAATCTCATCTGTAAATACTTCAGTGTACATCTCTAAATGAAAAAGACTCTATAGTTCCCATATTCGGAATACCATTACCTGGCCTAAAAAATCAATTAATAACAATTCTTTAATATCAAATAATCCTATCAGTATTCAAATTCCTTGATTCCTCAATTTTTTAATAGGGACACAGTTTGATGAGGAAAGTGATGCTCACAGAATTAATAACTTCCTAAGCCATATATCTGATACACAGCAGTATAATAAGTTTCTCACTTGAAGGCTTGATCCTCTTTATATATAGCACAGCTACCTTTTCACCATGTTTAGAAAAGGTCCACATATATATTTTTTAAAATTTTCTTTACAAAAGTGGCCTTTTCTTTCTTTTTTTAGTACTTCATTGCCAGTTAAATAACCTTAAAAGTGGTCCAGTGTTTGGGACCTGAGATAGGCTTTTATTAGAGTATTAATCACTCAGTGCCTAATATCACAAAGTAGGTGCAAGCGTAAGAAACTAAGGAAGTAAACTTGTGTCCTGTCTGTTGTGATGTAGTATCTACTATTACTCATACTGGGGCCTCCTCAAGGGCACCACAGTTGAAGTAAAATGATATGATGAAGATGATGATGATAAGAGCAACAACAATGCTCTAAGGAGAGACAAGGCTGGTCCCCTTTGGATGAAAGAAGGATTACTAAGATGTTTACGAAGAGCTTTAAACTTCTTAGGAGGAAAAGTATTAGTATCATCAAACTGCACAAGTCAACCCTGGAAAGGTAAATGGGTTGTGAGACTAAATCCCCCCCACCCCGGAACACCCCCCCCGCCCCCCGCCACCCGGGCAACTCTGTTTCAATACCTAATACCGTGTGAGACAAAAGAAATAAAACATAAACCATGCAGCCATCACAAACAGTCGCCTACAAGTACCTGATACATTTTTAAAAATAGATATAACTGTAAAGGATCTCTTTTACACGTCTTAAGATACTTTGGGGGATTTTTTTTTAAATATAACAATGAAATTAAGAGCTGCTCAAAAATAATCTTCAAAGTTACAGAACACAAATCAAACAAAACACAAAATAGATTCCTTTATACTGACCTTCAAAAATATTGTTCTAAGTTCGGCTGGATCTGCTCTCTTGGTTAAAGCCACCTATAAAAAAAATAAAAATGTTTATATTATTAGAACAAAGCTGAGAAATCAAGCTAGCAGACTGAAAGAAAATAAACTCCAGGTTAGAAATCAGTGGATTTCATTTTTACACTTAAAGCACTAAATTTCCCCAGTGCATAAACTACTCTCTGGATTTTAAATTAAGACTCCTTATGTGGCTTCTAGAATGATAACATTCCGTGCAAGAAACCAGTAAAGCTTCTAATATGTAGTGTTTAATATATACCATTGTTTTTCCAAAATGAGTAAGAAAAAAAGAAAAGTTGAAACAGATTTGTAACCACCTGGCATTTTAAACTACACTCCAGAGTGACCCACACCTTTCATAGGCCAATATTACAGTACAACTTGTTCGTTAACTATGTAAGAGAACATAGTTCTTAGAGAAGTTAGTGAGCAAGGCAAACAATATTAACAGAAGGGAATTACTTCCCACAGTTCCACAATGGACAGGTGTGAATGCCCAGCTATCTGGTCATGCCAAGCAGTCTCCTCCTCTCCCCTACTTTTAAGAAACCAGAAGTCTCCAATTATACAGCACTGAGAAATATAACCACTGTTTTGTAATAACTTTAAACTGAGTATAATCTATAAAAAATGTTGAATAGCAACGCTGTACACCTGAAACTAATAATGTAAATCAACTATACTTCAACGAAAAAAAAAAGCCTAAATCTCCATATGTATGACTATTATTTACCGCATTCTAGAATACAAGGGGCTATGGTTAGCTTTCAGAGCAAAGTCTGACAGATTAGCTCAGAATAGGTGTTGTGCTTAATTCTCCAGCCCACAAAGTCCAAAAACATCATTGGGGAAAAAGAAGACAAACTTGAACATGGCTGCCCCAGGCCAACACAAAAGAGTCCTTATGTGGAACCAAACAGTAGGCTTATTCAGCGTCCCATCACCCCATCCTGCTGGCAAAAACCGTCAGGAGACTGAGTTCTCACCAAGCACAGCGTCACCCCACGATACAGCCAAGGAGGGGTTCCTGGAACCACCCCAATACTGGAGCCATGTCGCTATCCATGGGGAGATTTATGCAAATTGTTCTAAATCCTTTCTGTGTGTTTGCAAAGGCTCTTCTGAGACCTTTGGACAATGGGTTCTCTGTCTCGAAATATGTAACTGCCTGAGCTTCTTGGCCTGCCACTGTCAGGAATAATTTTATTAACTAATCACTGGAATAGGAGAGGTAGTTTTCCTGAAACCAGTTAGTTGGTCACCTTGTTTCCCAAAGCAAGACTGATAACTCTTAACTTCAGCTGAGTACTTGTAACCACCAATGCTATTTTTATCCATAAGAATTTGTAATCTCTTTAAAATCCTCAATTAGTGAGTGTTCTTTGCTGTTCAATTAACGAGAAGAAAAGAGACTGCTAACCAACCTATGATTGATGATAGTGCTAAGAGTCTCAGAAGATTCCCTCCCTTTGGGTCTATATTCTGAGAAAGGTGGCGTAGGACAAACACTATTGGAGAAGATGAGCCAGCATGAAATGCCTCTATCCTCTCCTTTAAGAGCAAAGAAATTCCCTTCGAGTTCTACATCTCAAGACCGTAACAGTTTTTTAAAAGGCCTATAGTGACCCTCAGCACTTAATTGGGTTTCCTTTTAAAAAAGCAAAGGTAAGTTTCCACAAAGTGAACTATTCTTGCTCCATCTGAATAACACATCCTTTAAAATCAAATTAATTCACCATGCCACATACTTCATAAAGCCTTCCCTGGGCAACACAGTTTCAGAGTGAACTTCCCTCGCCTTAAATTCCCACAGCGTTCTTTCACTTACTAATCCCAAAATGCACCACCAGGACTACACCTCTGTGAGAGAAAGAAAGCTTTCACTCTGTAACTCTCCCAGGGTGGAAGGCACAGGAGAAAACAATCCATATAGTGGCCCAGCACTTTTAAGTCAGGTCACCTGATGTGTACAGAACACTTCATAGTTACAGTTAATTTACAGTTACACTTAAGTTACAGTTAGACATGCCAGCGTTCTGAAGGGGTACTGAGATGGAGTCTACCTGGTGGCAAAACCAGGAGCTAGCAAGTTCTGTGAACTGGAAAAAGGGAGCCAAGAAACGTAGGCTCCCTTTTTAAGCCAACTCAGAACACCTGCTCGGCAAGCGCACGTTGCATCACCTGACAATCCTTAGTTCATTGGGCTTCTCAGAAGATTCATGAAACTCTAGATTTTTTCCAAAAGGCTGATTTTCATTGTTTTATATACATGTATATATTTCTCATATACTAACAGCATGTAAATATTTACAGATACTATTCTTACAATCTGATTGCCTGATTTGCTTTATCATTACTCTTCTGAATTTGCGTTTATAAGAATAGATGCCACCATTAAAACAAAATATTTATATCAAGAGATTTAAATAAAGTAATTTTCAAACATAGGGAGTAAATCACCGAGAAGAAAAAGGATTATTGGCAGATGACTATGAATTACCACCATTTACTACTTAATTCAATAGAGAATTTTATACAGAAGCACGTAACATTCACACCAAGTGGAGGTTAAGGGAGAAACATATGCAGTATATGTTTTTCCATAAACTGGGAGTAGTTAACCTTTGTTTAAAGACAGTATAGAAATTTCAGGTCAATTCCCCAAATCTATGTTCCACGGGGCAGAATCTGAAGAACACTGAATATGTAAAATTTTTGATAAGACAAACATTATAAATAACAGCAATAGCATTTGCAAAACACATATACTAGCTAGGTACATCCCAAATACAAAAATAAAAACAGCCAAAAATAACATAACTTCAATGACTGGTTTAAAAGGGGGGCAGTGGGAAGTATGGCAAGGAAAACCAGAGAGATAAAGTGTGAATTCTGTGCTCTGCAAGTGAACCTTGACTGATACAATCAGTAACTCTAAAAGAAATTCCCCCAAAACACAGTTACCATTAACTGGAGAAGAATAAAAGAAAGAGAGGTCTCATCACATTTAAGAAAAATAATTCTTCATTGACTTCACTGAGTCACTCATTCCTCATCCTACAGTTTCCCTACATTCTAATAAATGAAAAGCAGATCCGAGCTTCAAGAAGGCAGAAGAGTAAGACGTGGAGATCACGTTCCTCCCCACAAATACATCAGAAATACATCTACGTGTTTAACAACTCCTACAAAACACCTACTGAACGCTGGCAGGAGACCTCAGACCTCCCAAAAGGCAAGAAACTCCCCCATGTACCTGGGTAGGGCAAAAGAAAAAAGAATAAACAGAGACAAAAGAATAGGGACGGGACCAGCACCAGTGGGAGGAAGCCGTGAAGGAGGAAAGGTTTCTACACACTAGGAAGCCCCTTCGCGGGCGGAGACTGCGGGTGGCGGAGGGGTGGGAGAAGCTTCAGAGCCACGGAGGAGAGCACAGCAACAGGGGTGCGGAGGACAAAGCGGAGAGATGCCCGCACAGAGGATTGGCGCCGACCAGCACTCACCAGTCCGAGAGGCTTGTCTGCTCACCCGCCGGGGCGGGCGGGGCTGGAACCTGAGGCTCGGGCTTCGGTCGGAGGGCAAGGAAAGGACTAGCGGCGTGAACACAACCTGAAGGGGTTAGTGCACCACGGCTAGCCGGGAGGGAGTCCCGGAAAATGTCTGGAGCCGCCGAAGAGGCAAGAGACTTTTTCTTGCCTCTTTCTGTTTTGCAGTGCGCGGGGAGGGGGGGGATTAAGAGCGCTGATTAAAGGAGCTCCAGAGACTGGCGTGAGCCGCGCCTAAGAGCGCGGACCCCAGAGCCGGGCATGAGACGCTAAGGCTGCTGCTGCCGCCACCAAAGAGCCTGTGTGCGAGCACAGGTCACTCTCCACAACTCCCTTCCGGGGAGCCTCTCCAGCCCACCACTGCCAGCGTCCCGGGATCCAGGGACAACTTCCCCGGAAGAACGCACGGCGCGCCTCA
>NW_020837949.1:59115183-59347366 GCF_003676395.1 Aethalodelphis obliquidens
CCCCCCCCCCCCCGCCCCCCCCCGCCCCCAGCCTGAGTGAGCCAGAGCCTCCGAATCAGCTGCTCCTTTAACCCTGTCCTGTCTGAGCGAAGAACAGATGCCCTCAGGCGACCTACACGCAGAGGCGGGTCCAAATCCAAAGATGAATCCCAGGAGCTGTGTGAACAAAGAGAAAGGGAAATCTCGCCCAGCAGCCTCAGGTGCAGCGGATTAAATCTCCACAATCAACATGAGGTACCTGCATCTGTGGAATACCTGAATAGGCAACGAATCATCCCAAATTGAGGAGGTGGAGTTTGGGAGAAACGATATACATATGTTTTTCTCTTTTTCTCTTTTTGTGAGTATGTGAATGCTTCTGCATGTGATTCTGTCTGCATAGCTGTGCTTTTACCATTTGTCCTAGGGTTATGTCTGTCCATTTTTTTGGTTTTTCTTGGATTCTTTAGTATAGTTTTTAGCGTTTGTTATCATTGGTGGATTTGTTTTTTGGTTTGCTTGGTCTCTTCTCTCTTTCATTCTTTCTTTTATTTCATTACTTTAAATTTTTTCTTAATAATTATCTTTTATTTTAATAACTTTATTTTTTCTTTCTTTCCTTTTTTCTCCCTTTTATTCTGAGCCGTGTGGATTACAGGGTCTTGGTGCTCCGGCTGGGCGTCAGGCCTGTGCCTCTGAGGTGGGAGAGCCAAGTTCAGGATATTGGTCCACCAGAGACCTCCCAGCTCCATGTAATATCAAATGGCAAAAGTCTCCCAGAGATCTCCATCTCAACCTAAGACCCAGCTCCACTCAACGACCAGCAAGCTACAGTGCTGGACACCGCATGCCAAACAACCAGCAAGACACGAACACAACCCAGCCCATTAGCAGAGAGCCTGCCTAAAATCATAATAAGGTCACAGACACCCCAAAACACACCACCAGACATGGACCTACCCACCAGAAAGACAAGATCCAGCCTCAGCCACCAGAATACAGGCACTAGGCCCCTCCACCAGGAAGCCTACACAACCCACTGAACCAACCTTAGCCACTGGGGGCAGACACCAAAAACAACGGGAACTACAAACCTGAAGCCTGCTAAAAGGAGACCCCAAAGACAGTAAGTTAAGCAAAATGAGAAGACAGAGAAACACACAGCAGATGAAGGAGCAAGGTAAAAACCCACCAGACCAAACAAATGAAGAGGAAACAGGCAGTGTACCTGAAAAAGAATTCAGAATAATGATAGTAAAGATGATCCAAAAATCTTGGAAATAGAATGGAAAAATACAAGAAACGTTTAACAAGGAACTAGAAGAACTAAAGAGCAAACAAAAAATCATGAGCAACACAATAAATGAAATTAAAAATTCTCTAGAAGGAATCAATAGCAGAATAACTGAGGCAGAAGAACGGATAAGTGACCTAGAAGATAAAATAGTGGAAATAACTACTGCAGAGCAGATTAAAGAAAAAAGAATGAAAAGAATTGAGGACAGTCTCAGAGACCTCTGGGACAACATTAAATGTACCAACATTCGAATTATAGGGGTCCCAGAAGAAGAAGAGAGAAAGAGAGGGACTGAGAAAATATTTGAAGAGATTATTAGCTGAAAACTTCCCTAATATGGGAAAAGAAATAGTTAATCAAGTCCAGGAAGTGCAGAGAGTCCCATACAGGATAAATCCAAGGAGAAACATGCCAGGACACATTTAATTAAACTATGCAAAATTAAATGCAAAGAAAAAATATTAAAAGCAGTAAGGGAAAAACAAATAACATACAAGGGAACCCCCATAAGGTTAACAGCTGATCCTTCAGCAGAAACTCTGCAAGCCACAAAGGAGTGGGAGGACATATTTAAAGTGATGAAAGGGAAAAACCTACAACCAAGATTACTCTACCCAGCAAGGATCTCATTTAGATTCGATGGTGAAATTAAAACCTTTACAAACAAGCAAAAGCTAAGAGAACACAGCACCACAAAACCAGCTTTACAACAAATGCTAAAGGAACTTCTCTAGGCAAGAAACACAAGAGAAGGAAAAGACCTACAAAATAAAACCCCAAACAATTAAGAAAATGGTAATAGGAACGTACATATCAATAATTACCTTAAATGTAAATGGATTAAATGCTCCCACCAAAAGACATAGACTGGCTGAATGGTTAAAAAAACAAGACCCATCTATATGCTGTCTACAAGAGACCCACTTCAGACCTAGGGACACATACAGACTGAAAGTGAGGGGATGGAAAAAGATATTCCATGCAAATGGAAATCAAAAGAAAGCTGGAGTAGCAATTCTTATATCAGACAAAATAGACTTTAAAATAAAGACTATTACAAGAGACAAAGAGGGACACTACAAAATGATCAAGGGATCAATCCAAGAAGAAGATATAACAATTGTAAATATTTATGCACCCAACATAGAAGCACCTCAAAACATATGGCAAATGCTAACAGCCATAAAAGGGGAAATCGACAGTAACACAATCGTAGTAGGGGATTTTTAAAAAATCAATTATTTATTTATTTTTGGCTGTGTTGGGTCTTCGTTTCTGTGCGAGGGGTTTCTCTAGTTGCAGCGAGCGGGGGCCACTCTTCATCGCAGTGCGTGGGGCTCTCACTGTCGCAGCATCTCTTGTTGCAGAGCACAGGCTCCAGACGCGCAGGCTCATTAGTTGTGGCTCATGGGCCTAGTTGCTCCGTTGCATGTGGGATCTTCCCAGACCGGGGCTCGAACCCATGTCTCTTGCATTGGCAGGCAGATTCTCAACCCACAGTAGGGGATTTTAACACCCCACTTTTACCAATGGACAGATCATCCAAAATGAAAATAAATAAGGAAACACAAGCTCTAAATGATACATTAAACAAGATGGAGTTAATTGATATTTATAGGACATTCCATCCAAAACAACAGAATACACTTTCTTCTCAAGTGCTCATGGAACATTCTCCAGGATACATCATATCTTGGGTCACAAATCAAGCCTTGGTAAATTTAAGAAAATTGAAATCGTATCAAGTATCTTTTGTGACCACAAGGCTATGAGACTAGATATCAATTACAGGAATAAATCTGTAAAAAATACAAACACATGGAGGCTAAACAATACACTACTTAATAACCAAGAGATCACTGAATAAATCAAAGAGGAAATCAAAAAATACCTAGAAACAAATGACAATGAAAACATGACGACCCAAAACCTATGGGATGTGGCAAAAGCAGTTCTAAGAGGGAAGTTTATAGCAATACAATCCTACCTCAAGAAACAAGAAACATCTCAAATAAAAAACCTAACCTTACACTTAAAGCAATTAGAGAAAGAAGAACAAAAGAACCCCAAAGTTAGCAGAAGGAAAGAAATCATAAAGATCAGATCAGAAATAAATGAAAAAAGAAATGAAGGAAACAATAGCAAAGATCAATAAAACTAAAAGCTGGTTCTTTGAGAAGATAAGCAAAATTGATAAACCATTAGGCAGGCTCATTATGAAAAAAAGGGAGAAGACTCAAATCAATAGAATTAGAAATGAAAAAGAACAACTAACACTGCAGAAATACGAAGGATCATGAGAGATTACTACAAGCAACTATGTGCCAATAAAATGGACAACCTGGAAGAAATGGACAAATTTTTAGAAAAGCACAACCTTCCAAGACTGAACCAGGAAGAAACAGAAAATATAAACATACCAATCACAAGCACTGAAATTGAAACTGTGATTAAAAATCTTCCAACAAACAAAAGCCCGGGACCAGAAGGCTTCACAGACGAATTCTAGCAAACATTTAGAGAAGAGCTAACACCTATCCTTCTCAAACTCTTCCAAAATATAGAAGAGGGAGGAACACTCCCAAACTCATTCTATGAGGCCATCATCACCCTGATATCAAAACCAGACAAAGATGTCACAAAGAAACAAAACTACAGGCCAATATCACTGATGAACATAGATGCAAAAATCCTCAACAGAATACTAGCAAACAGAATCCAACAGCACATTAAAAGGATCATACACCATGATCAAGTGGGGTTTATCCCAGGAATGCAAGGATTCTTCGATATACGCAAATCAATCAATGTGATACACCATATTAACAAATTGAAGAATAAAAACAATATGATCATCTCAATAGATGCAGAAAAAGCTTTCAACAAAATTCAAAACCCATTTATGATAAAAATCCTCCAGAAAGTAGGCATAGAGAGAACTTACCTCAACATAATAAAGGCCATATATGACAAACCCACAGCCAACATAGTCCTCAGTGGTGAAAAACTAAAACCATTTCCACTAAGATCAGGAGCAAGACAAGGTTGCCCACTCTCACCACTATTATTCAACATTGTTTTGGAAGTTTTAGCCACAGCAATCAGAGAAAAAAAAGAAATAAAAGGAATCCAAATCAGAAAAGAAGTAAAGCTGTCACTGTCTGCAGATGACATGATACTATACATAGAGAATCCTAAAGATACTACCAGAAAACTACTAGAGCTAATCAATGAATTTGGTAAAGTAGCAGGATACAAAATTAATGCACAGAAATCTCTTGCATTCCTATACACTAATGATGAAAAATCTAAAAGTGAAATTAAGGAAATACTCCCATTTACCACTGCAACAAAAAGAATAAAATACCTTGGAATAAATAAGACACTGATGAAAGAAATGAAAGATGATACAAACAGATGGAGAGATAGACCATGTTCTTGGATTGGAAGAATCAACATTGTGAAAATGACTATACTACCCAAAGTAATATACAGATTCAATGCAATCCCTATCAAACTACCAATGGCATTTTTCACAGAACTAGAACAAAAAATTTCACAATTTGTATGGAAACGCAAAAGACCCCGAATACCCAAAGCAATCTTGAGAAAGAAAAATGGAGCTGGACGAGTCAGGCTCCCTGACTTCAGACTATACTACAAAGCTACAATAATCAAGACAGTATGGTACTGGCATAAAAACAGAAATATAGATCAATGGAACAGGATAGAAAGCCCAGAGATAAACCCACGCACCTTATCTTTGATAAAGGAAACAAGAATATACAATGGAGAAAATACAGCCTCTTCAATCAGTGGTGCTGGGAAAACTGGACAGCTACATGTAAAAGAATGAAATTAGAACACTTCCTAACAGCATACACAAAAATAAACTCAAAATGGATTAAAGACCTAAATGAAAGGCCAGACACTATAAAACTCTTAGAGGAAAACATAGGCAGAACACTCTATGACATAAATCACAGCAAGATCCTTTTTGACCCACCTCCTAGAGAAATAGAAATAAAAACAAGAGTAAACAAATGGGACCTAATGAAACTCAAAAGCTTAGGAAACCATAAACAAGACAAAAAGACAACCCTCAGAATGGTAGAAAATATTTGCAAACGAAGCAACTGACAAAGGATTAATCTCCAAAATGTAAAAGCAGCTCATGCAGCTCAATATCAAAAAAACAAACAACCCAATCCAAAAATGGGCAGAAGACCTAAACAGACATTTCTCCAAAGAAGATATACAGACTGCCAATAAACACATGAAAGAATGCTCAGCATCATTAATCATCAGAGAAATGCAAATCAAAAGTACAATGAGATATCATCTCACACACGTCAGAATGGCCATCATCAAAAAATCTACAAACAATAAATGCTGGAGAGGGTGTAGAGAAAAGGGAACCCTCTTGCACTGTTGGTGGGAATGTAAATTGATACAGCCACTATGGAGAACAGTATGGAGGATCCTTGAAAACCTAAAAATAGAACTACCAGATGACCCAGCAATTCCACTACTGGGCATATACCCTGAGTAAACCATAATTCAAAAAGAGTCATGCACCACAATGTTCATTGCAGCTATATTTACCATAGCCAAGACGTGGAAGCAACCTAAGTGTCCATCAACAGATCAATGGGTAAAGAAGATGTGGCACATATATACAATGGAATATTACTCAGCCATAAAAAGAAACAAAATTGACTTATTTGTAGTCAGATGGATGGACCTAGAGTCTGTCGTACAGAGTGAAGTAAGTCAGAAAAAGAAAAACAAATACAGTATGCTAACACATATATACTGAATCTAAAAAAAATAAAAATGGTCATGAAGAACCTAAGGGCAGGATGGGAATAAAGATGCAGACATAGTAGAGAATGGACTTGAGGACCCGGGGAGGGGGAAGGGTAAGCTGGGACAAAGTGAGAGAGTTGCATGTACATATATACACTACCTAATGTAAAACCGATAGCTAGTGGGAAGCAGCCACATAGCACAGGGAGATCAGCTCGGTGCTTTGTGACCACCTAGAGGGGTGGGATAGGGAGGGTGGGAGGGAAGGAGACACAAGAGGGAAGAGATATGGGGATATATGTATAGCTGATTCACTTTATTATAAAGCAGAAAGTAATACACCATTGTAAAGCAATTATACTCCAATAAAGATGTTAAAAAATAAATAAATAAATGAAGAGCAGTCATTATAAAAAAGTTACTGAAATATAAATTCATATACAGACAAAATGCCATGTTAAGCATTCTTCAAAGCACAACCTTACTGTGTAATCAACTCTCAAATGTTCATATCACTCAACAGTTTACTTATAAAGCACCAGACACCACAAATGTTAACCTGCTGAGTAATTATGCAAGTGGGTAATTTCAGGGATGCTGGAGATATTTATCAGAACGATTCAGTAGCTTGTAAAATGTAGACAAACATTAAACAGTAATAAAGCCATCACCATTAAAATTCTGTATGAAGAAGAGTACAGCAGTTAAGAAATGAATGGTGGTATTTTAGCTGTGGGTTCTGTTGGGTCAAAATAACTTTAAATGCTCTAATTTTAGATTTTATTATTATTGTTATTAAGCTAAAGCTAACATTCCAGTAAATGTTCCCAAGACTAAAAATTTGACAAGAGGCAGTGTAAGTCTTTTCTGAAATAGACATTTGTCTGTTTATATTTTCAACTCCTTATGGTGAAAAAGATGCTTGCTCACCCTGTCATAAGCAAACATCACCACGTTTAGAGTAAAGATTTGGGTTCCAATGTATTGCTAACTTGGTGATCTTGGACAAGTCAGTTAACATCTCCAAGTTTTAGTTTCCTCATCTATAAAAAGGGCAAAATGACAAAATCTACGTATTTGTTTCATAAAGTTATTTTAAGGATTCATTAGAATGAAGAAAAAGTGCTCTGTGAATCCTAAAATGACACATAAGGTTGGTAGTGATTAATAGCTACTCTTAAAAAATGTAAGCTGTAAACACAGTTATATGATATTTCTAATCCCCAATATGAAAGGAAGACGAGGAGGTAGGTCCAACATGTATCCAACTTAGAAATAAGCAATAAAAGGTAACAGGCTAAGGAGAAGAACAGTATATTAAAATTCTATTGGATGATGACAGTCATGTTGGGAAGCCTGGAGAATCAGCTTAAGGCTAAGGCACCACCAGTGATGCCCAAAACTATCCTAGAATCACCTGGTGAGAAATGTACCTCCAATCCCACAACAAAAGCAGGTTGCCTAGGCTGCCTATCATGTCAGCCGAAATGGAAACTTCACACACAAGCTGCTTCCTTGTGTTGCCGTCTTCCAAATCAAAGTCACACATGAGCATCCAATTGGCAAAGCTAGATCACATGCTTGTGCCCTGGCTGCAGGGAAAGATGGGAACTGAGTTTTGACTCATATGTTCTAGCAGGCAGGCCTTGTAATGTGGGGATTTTCTCCATTATAGGAAAGGTAGTCAAAAGATGATGGGGAGACTTCTGGTTTCCAGTCCAGCATGTAAGGGGCTTAGAAGTTGCCAGACTGTCCTAAAAATAAGTAAAAAGCTTAAAAATTGAAAAATCAACTACTCTCCCCAGATCCATCAGAGGAGTGATGTCAACAAGCAAACCACTGCCCCCCAACATGGAGAAACAGAAAGGGAGAACCAGAGGATCACAATGACCAATTGCTGGAGGCTCAGTGTGGACAAGAAAAGACTTAAAAAACTCTAGGTGGACCTAGACATAGTGGATTCCCCACACTTTTGTGAATGTTACCTCCTGGAACTCAACCTGGTTCTCAGTGAATGTCAGAGAAAAATCACCTGGCATTTCCAGTAGGAGGAAAGGAAAAGGAACCAAGCTGAAATGCATCAGAGCATTCTGTTCTTTATAAGAAGGTCTGCCTCAGAAGAAGTTATTTCAGAGGAGTCTAACCCACTGGAGTGATACCAGAGCCAGCTGACCACAGGGAAGGCAAATACCCACCTCCAGCCACCTCCAGCCATCCTCTCCCACCTGAGGGGAAGAAAAAATTGAGAAACACTTGTGAAGTACACTGTCCAGGGGCACAGTCTCTCTAATGGACTGAGACCTAGTCATAGGACTAGGAACACTTCCTTTCCCTCTACACCCTATGCCCACATTACCAAAGGACTAGTTATAGCAGTTCCTTTCATCCAGTACATCATGTCTGGCTATCAAGAAAAAATTACAAAGCATACCAAAAAGCAAAAATACACAATTTGAAGAGACAGAGCAAGCATCATAACCAGACTCAAATATGTCTGGAATATTGAGATTATCAGACTAGGAATTTAAAACAACTATGATTAATATGCTAAGGGCTCTGATGGATAAGGTAGACAACATGCAAGAAGAGATCAGCAATGTAAGAAGAAAAATGGAAATTCTAAGGAAGAACTAAAAAAGAATGCTAGAGATCAAAAATACTGTAACAGTGATGAAGAATGCCTTTGCTGGGCTTATTAGTAGACTGGATACAACTGAGGAGAAAATCTCTGAGTCTGATGATATTTCAATAGAAATCTCCAAAACTGAAAAGCAAAGAGAAAAAAACTGAAAGCAAACAAATAAACAAACAAACAAACAAAACTAGAACAATATCCAAGGCCGTGGGACAACTACAAAAAGTGTAATATACGTGTAATGGGAATACCAGAAGGAGAAGAAAGGACCAGAAGGAATATCTGAAATAATAATGATTCAGAATTTCCACCCAATCAATGTCAGATACCGAACCACAGATACACAAAGATCAGATACACCAATAAAGATAATCAAAATCACTTTAAACATCAACGTCCCAATTAATTAAAAGACAGATTGTTAGAATGCATCAAAAACATAAGACCCAACTATATGCCATCTACAAAAAAACATTTTAAATATAAAGACACATAGAGATCAAAATAAATGAACGGAGAAAGATATACCATGCACACACTAATTAAAAGAGAGCAGAGGAGTTATATTACTTTCAGACAGAGCCCATTTTAAAGCAAGGAAAGTTAACAGGGATAAACAGGGGCATTATTTAATGATAAAGGGGTCAATTCTCCAAAAAGACATAATAATCCTCAATCTAACAGAATAGAAAGCCTAGAAATAGACCTTCATAAATACAGTCAACTGATCTTTGACAAAGGATCAAAGATAGTCTCTTCAACAAATGGTATTGTACATTGATATGCAAAAAATGATTCTAGACACAGACCTTACACCGTTAACAAAAATTAACTCAAAATGGATCACAGACCTAAATGTAAAACTCTTAGAAGACAACAAAGGAGGAAACTTAGATGGCCTTGGGGCTTGATGATGATTTTTTGGATATAACACCAAAGGCATGATCCATGATTGGCTGGACTTCAATAAAATGGACATTTCCACTCTGTGAAAGACACTGTCAAGAGAATGTAAAGATAAGCCAACACTTGGATAAAGTATTTGCACAAGAATAGCCAATAAATGGGGCTTCCCTGGTGGCTCAGTGGTTGAGAGTCCTCCTGCCGATGCAGGGGACGCGGGTTCGTGCCCCGGTCCGGGAAGATCGCACATGCCGCGGAGCGGCTGGGCCCGTGAGCCATGGCCGCTGAGCCTGAGCGTCTGGAGCCTGTGCTCCACAACGGGAGAGGCCACAACAGTGAGAGTACCGCAAAAACAAAAACAAAAACAAAGAAAGAATAGCCAATAAATGACTGTTACCCAAGATATACAAAGAACTGTTAAAACTCAACAATAAGAAAACAAACAACTCAATTAAGATTAAAATATGGGCCAAAGACCTTAACAGACACCTCAACAAAGAAGTTATACAGATACCAAATAAGCATACGAAAAGGTGCTCCACATCTTCCGTCATCAGGAAAATACAGATTAAAACAACAATGAAATACCACTACATACCCACTAGAATGGCCAAAACCCAGAACACTGACAATATCAAATGCTGGTGAAGATGTGCAGCAAAAGGAACTTGCACTGTTTGCTGATGAGAATGCAAAATGGCACAGCCACTTTGGAAGACAAATTGGAGGTTTCTTACAAAACTAAACATACTCTTACCATACGATCCAGCATTCATGCTGCTAAGTATTCGGCCAAAGGTGTTGAAAACTACATCCACACAAAACCCTGGATGGATGGATGTTTACAGCAGCTCTATTCCTAACTGTCAAAAGCTGGAAGCAACCAAGATGTCTTTCAGTCAGTGAACAGATGAACTGTGGTTTACCCAGACAATGGAATATCATTAAGCACTAAAAAATGAGCTATCAACCCATGACAAGACATGAAGGAAACTTCAATGCATATTACTAAGTGAAAGAAGCCAATCGGAAAAGCCTACATACTGTATGATTCCAACTATATGACATTCTGGAACAGGAAAAACTATGGAGATGGTAAAAAGATCAGTAGTTGCCAGGGTTTGGCAAATAGGGAAGGAAAACAGGCAGAGCACAGACTTTTGGAGCAGTGATAAGACTCTGTATGAAACTATAATGATGGACACATATCATTATAAAATGTGTTCACAGACTGTTCAACATCAAGAGTCAACTTTAGTGTAAACCACGGACTTTGAGTGATAATGATATGTCACTGTAGGTTCATCAATTGTAACAAATGTACCATTCTGATGGGGGGATGATGATAATGCGGGAGAGGTTATGCATGTGCCAGGAGGAGTACAGGAAATCTCTGAACCTCTCTTTATATTTTGCTATGAACCTAAAACCACTCCAAAACAATAATAATAATAATAAAGTCTATTTTTAAAAAAGATCATGGGTAGCCAGGACCATCAAGATGAAACTAAGCAGGCAGAGTTACTAGGCACACATCTGTATAATCTCCCTTTCTTTGAATCCTTGAAGTAGGTTGGATTCTTTTCCTTTGTAGTTGAGAAAACTGCAGGTCAAAGAGCTGATGGGCCCCAGGCCCCATGTCTTTCCCGCAGGGCCACAACCTAATACAGTCAAGTTGCCTTAGACCAGGGCTTCTCAACCTTGGCCGTACTGTTTTGGGTCAGATCATTCTTTTTTATAGAGGGCTGTTGGGCACATCGTAGGATGTTTAGCAACATCCCTGGTCTGTAATCACTAGATGCCAGTAGCAACCCCTTCTCCCAGATATGACAACCAACAGTGTCTCCAGACATTACCAAATGTCCCCTGGGGGCAAAACTACCCTGCCCCCAGGGGAGAACCACTGCCTGAGACAGCGCCACTCCACTTGCTCGTTCATGCAACACGATCGCCTATGGGAAGCTTCCGATGTACCAGGCACTGAGGGGACAACGCCAAATAACCAGAGACCCTGCCCCCTGAGGGGGAACGACAGACTTATCAACGAGTGGTTGGTACAAAGTGTGTGATGCTATATGCTATCACAAATCAGAGTGCTAACTCTGGTTAGCTCTTGGAGTCAGGGGTGGCAGAGGTAAGGTCTTGGAGCTGGGTTATTTATTACTGATTACAGCAGTTCACACTGACCAGTTAACTTTTACTGGGCCCTTAACTCTATGCTAGGCATGTGCTAAAGGCTTTATGCCTGATCTCACTTAAACATTACTAAAACTATTCAAGGTGAAAAGTCATTAACATCCCAGTCTCCAGATGAGGAAGCTGTGGCATGTAAGACACTTAGTCTTAAATGAGTAGTAGTAAATCACGGAGCCAAAAATAACCCTAGAGCCCAGGTCATCTTCGTACTAATTATACTACCTGGAGGATGTGCCAGGAATTTGGCAATCAAAGATGGGGACTTTAAGCTATCCTTATGAATGGTGCTACTGGACAACATTACAGGTGAAAGCCACTTAAAATAAAGTTTTTCTGATTTGGTATTATCATACATAAATACCCGTGGTTCAGTGGAAGCCAGATTTACCTAATGGAGAATATTATTCTCAGTATTATATGCTGAACTCATCTCAGTTTTTTTAAAGCATCAAAGTTACAGTGTAATTAGCAACCAGCTGCAATTGTAATTACCACTCCCAATATAATTTGTTACATATTAGCAAGTGTCAAATTACTACTGCTCCTTAAATGAATAAAAACTGATTGTGCTGTTCTGAAGACTGGGGTGTATGTTCCTGATGGGTAACAAAGGAATATAGAAAGTATATGACATATTTATAAAGGGCTGAAAGGTTCTACTTAGGAGATCACAAGTTGCTGGAGCCCAGATAATGCCACAGAAAGGTAAAATGGCTGAGAGAATAGCTAACTTATTAGACGCAGAGAAGAGAGAGCAGCAAATCAAAGGACAACAGAAAGTTGCTTTCACTAAATAACACCTCACCTGTTCAAAATTCTGCTGTGCATCAACATCATATAACTGAAGAATAGTCAAGAGCCCGGGAGGAAGTTAAAAGAAAATGCACAGGAGCCCTCTGCACAGCCGGGATCCTCGTCCCAAAGACTGGGCACAATTTCACTGGAGCAACCCCTCCTCTTTCCTCTCCCACGATTTTCAACATGACTCTGAGCAAGTGCTCTGGTTCCACACCCCTCTGGAAGCCCACACTTCTGTAAAGCTTACTATGTCCAGGCCTGGCTCTGAGCTTTAGAAACATGAGCATATTGACCCTCCCAATAACCCGGGAAGTAAAAACAACCATGCCCTGTTTACAGATGAGGAAACTGAGGTAGACAGAGGTAGAGTAACTTGCCCAGAGCCATAATTTGAACAGAGTCCGTGATTTTAATCATATGTGATCATGACTTTCAGAAGGAAAAAAGAAAGAACAGGAGATTAAGAAAGCAGGGAACCTAGAGATTAAACAAAATTAGGTCATATCAACCAATTGCATTGCCTGGGCCTTATTTAGATGACAATTCAGAAAACAATTTTTAAAAATTGTAAGACAATAGGGGAAATATGTAAAATGTGTACAGAATAGATATTTGATCATATTGAGGAAGCACTAAAATTTTTTTAGATGTGACAATGATATTTTGGTTGTGCATTTAAAAAATCTTTTTTAGAGATACACAGTGATATTTACAGATATGATGTTGGGGATCTGCTCTGAAAAACTCAGAGGGATGAGAGGACAAGAGAGGGTGTAGTTTAGAAAGGGACATGGGAGTTTGTTACACTGTTCTAATTTTTTATGGAAAATTTCCATAATGAGAAGTTTAAAAAATGCTACTATTTTTTTAAGGCTTAAGTCAAATGCCAATTCCTCCTGGAAGATTTTCCAGATTCTCTAACCAGATTTCCCTCATAGAATGCTATTTACACCTACTTTTATGGACTTTGCAAATGGACGTCTGAATTCTGACTCTACTGCTAACCAGCAATATGCCTTCCTATTTTCTCACCTGTTACAGAGAGAGAGTGAGTGAGAATCAGGATTGAATGAAAGTAGCATACTCTGGGACAGAATCTAGCAGTGCCTTGCTTGCCAGTTCGTTGTATCCTTTCCATATTCATAGCGGCCCAGCTGACTGAGTCATCAGTGGACAGCTGAGCCCTAAGGGAAGGCTCTCTTGGCTTTCTGAACTAATCAGAGCTCCTCTTAAGAATCTGAGCCAGCAGAGGGTCTGGGCTGAGCTGGCAGTAGGTCATGCTGGCTGATGAAGTGGCACTAGTGAAGGTTCATGACCTCCTGCGATTGAACAACAACAACAAAAATTAAACTGGTTTCCTACCTTTCATCTGACATCAAACATGAGTGGTTTCTTATGTAATACTAAGAGGGAAAGCTGTGTTTAAACATGATAGACAAACCAGAATGCAGAAACCATACAGGAAAAGATTAATAAATGTGTAACATAAAAAGTTCTAAAAATCAAAAGTGCGTATGAACCCATTAAACATCAAACAACTGCAAAAAATAAACATATAAATAATGTGTAACAGGACAAAAGGCCAAGGTTCTTAATTTAAAAGCGCTCTTAGAACAAGTCAATATGAGAAGGCAAATAACCCAATGGAAAGCTGGGCAAAGGTCAAGACCGGGCTCTTCTTAAACTGCTGGTGGACACCAAAATGGGCTAACAAAAACCTCCAAGAAGCACCATAAGGAGACCAGGAGCTGGGCTTTTACTCTGGAACTGAGATGCCCATCTCAGTTCACAATGGAAAGAAAGTGGAATCTTGAAGCGCAGAGTCAACATCAACCTGCAATAAAATACGTTCGTGAAGACACACAAGGATGAAAGTCCTTGCCAGTGGGCCTGGCAGAGTCAGATAAGAGACCGGATATATCACCAGCCTTTCCTGTCAAGCCACCTGGAGGGTGCAGTATGCTACTGGGACCAGCTGGTCTGAATCAGCAGACATACTGTTGGGACCTGCTGGGAATGTCTCGCTATAATGCAGCTGGACCTTCTTAGTCAAAAGGAAGCACATTTCTCCAGGAGCATCCTTCTGAAGCAGCTTCTCTGTAGTCATGGAGATTCATCTACCTTGAACAGCCCAATCCCTGCTGAGGTTTACTCCGCAGCTATGATTCTCCACCATGCGCTCTCCTGGGGGCTACCCATGCACAACTCCTCAAGTATTCCAGATTATTAGTTTTTTTAGTTTAGTGAGGGATGGAGGGGCTTGAGAAAATGGTTATTAGAAAAAGAGAAGTTTCCAACAAACCACACGCATGCAGCAGAAATCTGCTCCCTTTCACGTTGCCATGGGTGGCACCCCCAAGTAAACGAAAGATTCAACAAATGGTGTCTGAATGTTATGTAACAGGTACTTTGAGGTCCCTGTCATCAGTTTAAAATCTAGTGGAAAACATAAAATATAAGAAACAGCAAGGACCATTTTCCTTCAGAACATCAATATCACTATCTCACCCAAGACAATTTAAAAATGATTTAATATCTGTTATGGGCTGAACTGTGTCCCCACAAAATTCATATGTTGAAGCCCTAAACCCCCAGTACCTCAGAATGAATCTGTATTTGGAGATAGGATATTGAAAGTAGTAATTAAGGTAAAATGAGGTCATTAAGGTGGGCCTTCATCCCTTAAGACTGGTGTCCTTATAAGAGGAGGAAATTAGGACACAGACACAGAGGGAAGACCATGTAAAGACACACAGAGACAAAGGCCATCTATGAGCCAAAGAGAGAAGCCTCAGAAGAAACCAACCTTCTCAACACCTTGATCTTGGACTTTTAGCCTCTAGATTTGCATGAAAATAAATTTCTGTCGTTTAGGCCACTCATTCTGTGGTACTTTGTTATGGCAGCCCTAGCCAACTATTACAGTATAATTTAATATAAACTCCTTATTCAGGTTGCTCCAACAGGGCCACTGTTTTATTTATTTTGGATCCACGTTCAAGCACTGCATTTGGTTGTCATGTCTCTTCGGGAGCCTCCTTTAATCTAGCCTTTTCATTCATAACATTGGCATTTTTAAAGCCAGAGGTCTTACAGAACGTCCTATTTTCTAGATTTATCTAATTGTTTCCTCATGATTAGATTCAGATTCAACATTTTTGGCAAGAAATCTCTAAAGGTCACATTGTATACTTCTCATGGCATCACACCTGTGGGTGTGCCATGCTAGCTTTTCCCTCCTTCTGATGATGTTAAATTGGATCACAGATTGAGGCCGCGCCCTCCCTTATAACGGTACTTTTTCCCCTTTGTAGTTAGTAATTTATAGGGAGATACTTTGAGACAGGGAGAATTCCAACAATCTTTTACTGAAGGTTTTAGCATCCACTGAGGACACGTGCCTGAATCAATTACCTGCAGGTTGCCAAATAGTTTGTCTTCTTTTTCTAATTCTATCATACCTTCTACTTGATTAGTTGATTCTTCAGTAAGTAAGAATTTTACTTCCCCACCTCCATCTCACTTTGACTCTTTTTGGGAAAGAATAATAGTCATGGAATGATTAATTTTTTTAAAAAAATTCAGTATGTTACAATCCAGTCTCAATTGATCTGTTTTTATTGTGATAAAACACATAAAATTTAACATTTTGACCATTTTTAAGTGTACAATTCAACGGCACTGAGGACATTCACAATGTTGTACAACCATGAGAACTATCCATTTCATCATCCCAAACACAAACTCTGTGCCCACTAATGAATATCCAACTGATTTTAATAGCCCCTATTTGCTGTAACTGTGATACACACTCATTGTAATATATATGTATATATACATACATACGTGTAGACACACAGGCACACGTGTGTGTTTTTAAAGGATGAACATCACAATGCACCACAAAGAACAATTGTGAATGTGAAAACGTAGCCAACTAAAAGAAACCATTACGCAAAACGCTGGTGCAGCAGGAAGGCAACATCCAAACCCACTCACCAAACATAACAACGTAGGAAACAACCAGGAATTACGTGCCTCCTGATGGGCGTATCCAGTACCAAGGATCCAGTAACCTGAGAGAGGCAGCCAGCAACCACCTAGGAAGTATTCTAGCCAAAAACAAAAAATAAAGAAAAAATAAAATCTTAAACTTGATCAAGCATCCAGACCGAACTATCAATTGTCAGGAAACACTAGGGACAGATGAACATCAGGGGGGTACAATCAGCAAATTCCAAATTGTGGGAAACTACAGGAAAGATGACCCAATTCACTCATCAAATAAACTGCAAGGAAACACAAAAAAAGATGGGTAGTCAAACCTATAGATTAACAAGAGTTAAAAGACGATATCGACCAAATGCCATGTGCAGACTGTGTCTGAATCTTGATTAGAACAAACCAACTATAAAAACTAGGACATGGGATTTAACATCCTTACAGATACTTCAAGGAATGAGGGAATAAAACTAAGACCGCTTTCCCTAAAACTGAAGGAGAGAACTAAAAAAACAAACAAAATCCGCCCACCAATATAGAGGAATGACAAGAAACATTCTTGTCTCTGACTGAGCTGTAAATTAAACAAACAAACAGGCTCCCTTTTTTCCTGCTACACTGTTGCCATAGCTTTATGGCACAGAATCTGAACAGGGGTTGAACATGTCACATTTACAAACCGCTGTGAAGGATATGAGAAGGGAATGGGCATGAGGTAATACTGGAAAAGTTAGACCACAGTCAAGACCAAGGAGGCATAAACTGACTAATGAGATTAAATATTATTCTTTAGGCATAATGAAGCCACACTGTGCAGCAAGGTAGATTAAAGAGGGCAATGTAGTACAGTGGTTATGTTCGTGGACTCTGCAGCCAGGCTGCGTGTGCTCCAGTCATAGCTCTGCCACTTGAAAGGTGTGTGACCTTGGGCAAGTCATGTAACCTCTCTGTGCCTCAAGAGACTTAACCACTCTGTACAGATGAGTTTCCCCATCTGTATAATGGAGACAATAATAGCACTTACATGCCGTGGGATTGTTGTGAAGATTAAATTACTTCACATACAGAGTGCCTAGAACAGTATCTGGCTTGTGTCAGCTGCTGTTGTCACTGTCATCTGCGTAACCTTTCTGAACCTTAAGTTTCTCTGTCAAATGAGGTTATGACACCTTCCCTGCTGTCTTGTAGATGATTATAAAGATCAGATAATGAAGCTTGGGTCTGCACATTATCTGGTCATTTTAATCTCTGTAGACTGTGAGTTCTTGAAAACAAATCCAATAGCTTACTCGTTTGAGGAAGCCCAGCACTCAGTATAGGAGCTGGCATGCAGTTGGAATCAATAACACACTTGAATGCACTTTTTAAAAACTGTTAAGTGCTGTGCTCATGAACAAAGGACTGCTCTGAACAGGGACACAAGGGCCAATCTTACAGGCTTCCTTTGACAGTTCTGGGCAGAATGGAGAGGAAAGTGCAGAGAAGAGACCAAAGGCAAAACCAGCTTGGAGCTATGGCAATGCTGGACCTAAAAAGGAATGAGGACCTGAACATAAATGGAGGAGATGGGACACACCTGCTCCAGGGAATGAGAAGGGTTTGACTGACCCATCTCTTTGCCCATATCCAAGTTCCTGCCAATGGTGTCTCTCCTGGTTGCCCACCCAAGTACTTAGCGAACTAACCAGAAACTTTAACTGGTAGGAAAGTTAAACTGCAGCTAAAAGTAAGGAATGACCAAGAAGATGAATTCAATTCTAGTAAACAGAGTTTGGAATATCTTTGAGACAAGCCAGTTGAGATTTCCAACAAAAAGTCAAAAACTCAAGGCCAGTGCTTGAGAGAGCTGCCCCACGGGGAGTACCATGAAGTTATCACCCGTCAGAAGGAAAAGGATCTGAGGCAGAGGCCTGGGGAACACCAACATTTCAGGGGAGAGCAGAAGGACAAAAAGAAGCCGGCCAAGGAGAATAAGTATGAGTTAAGGGACCAAGCAGGAGAGGGCACATCATGAAAGCTGACAGAAGGTGCTCCAGGAAGGAAGGAGTGGGACACGGGGTCCTGTGAGGCCAGAGATAAGGAGGACGGGCCAACAGTTTCAGAACAGAGGTTACTGGAGACCCAAAGGAGAGAATGTCAAAAACTAGAATAGGCATAAGTTCATTTTCAGGAATTTTAAGTACAGGTGGGTAGTAAAGAAATGGAGACGAGTACAACCCTTAAATAATAACACAGAGACACCATCCAAAATAATACCCTGGCTCCAATGGAATCAAAATTAACCCGAAGAATCCTAAAATTTATACTGGGTTTTATCACTATGTATTTAATTCTGCAAAAAGTTGGACTGACTTACAACCAAATCAAAAAGTACTGTACCCTCAGTTTAGAAAGGCAGCTACATTTAATTACACAGTAATGAGAGTTCCAGACCAATATTCTTTAAACTTTAATGTGTATACAATCCCCTGGGGATCTATTTAAAATGCAGATTCTGATGCAACAGAATAATTGGGATGAGTCCACAGATGCTGCAATTCTAACAAGCTCCCGAGTAAAACCAATGTTCCTGGTCCTTGGACCATAAGCTTCTAATAGCAAGGCTCCAGGAAGGGACCACACCACTCAGAGAATCTGATTACTGAAGCAGCCAGACTGTCTAGCCATTATGGTGACTATTTAGTAGATCATGAGCTTAAGAAAAGCACACCATCTTTTGTTCAGGTAGGTCAAATAATACCTATGCCCCTAGTTTTCAGTTAGGTAGAAACGTCCCACAGTCTCCAACAGACATCACTTGACAGTCCCTATAGCACTTCATAACCCCCAAAGTGCTTTCCCATGTTATACTTCATTTGCTCATCACAGACGTCACAGATAGGCCCTGTTTGCTTCACGGGGATTCTGAGCGCCCAGAGAAGTCAGACTTGTCCACGTTCTCACCATCAGTGGAAGCACTGGACCTGTAATCCAGGTTCTCCTGCCTTCTAGTCCAGGGCTCTTTCACTAAACCAGAGCTACTAATTTAAAATTAAAAAAAAAAAAAAGTTCTTGAAGCGTTTTCCCACATGAGAAAGGGGTGCTGACTGAGCAGCTGGGTGTCCTCTACATCTCAGACTACAACTGTGGCTGGGATCAGACAGATACAAATCATGTCTAACTCAGGAAAACTACTGAATATGAGCCCAGGTCTAAAAACCTGTTCAAATCAGGCTTATGACGAGGTTCAGGACATGCTACCCCAAAATGCGGCACCTTGGCATATTCAGTATCTTAAGCTGAAGGAGTTTAAGAAAACAGCAGAAACAGGAAGGTCACTCTGACCATCCCCACACACAACCCCAACCTTCTTTCCTGAAACAGGTCATAAACTCCCCTACAAAAGGTACCATCCCTGTTCCAGGAGGAGAGGAGACAATCATCACCAAAGATGGGGAAGTTGGGGCCAAAAAACCTGCACACACAAACCTTGTTAAACCCACCCTTATCTTCCTAGTTACTTCTTCACCATTTACTTCCCTTTTGTCTTGTCAATTCTTTACAAATTTATTTTTCATTGTCCAAAAGGTTTTAAAGCTTTCTGCTCTGGTCACTTTCATTCTCATGTGAAGGTTCTCATGTACACATAAAAATTCAGCAAAATTTGTATACTTTTCTTTTGTTAATCTGCCTTTGTCGTTTTAATTTTCAGACCCAGCCAGGGACCCTAAGAGAGTTGAGGGAAACTTTTTCCTCCCCTACACTTACTTAGACAATTTTCTTACAAATTTTACTGTCTTATGTCTTATGCAAAAGACATTTTACCATAAAACAGTAATTGTATATTGAAATATCTGACTTTCATATCAAGTCAACAGTTTTCATGGAAAACATGTGGAGACTGTGACTACATGTGGAAATCAAGACAAAGCTACCAGCCTAATAACAGCCATTAAATAGAGTGGTTTATTTACATTGAATTGCTAAGAATTTCAACACTGGTAATTTTGCTATGTTGTCAGCACCTAAAGTCAAAAGAAATCACCAGGCCTATATTCACTCATGCAACTACAAGGCAAATTTCCAAAGGAAATGGTGAGTTCGAGTACACTATCTTTTAAACGTTTCCAACCAACAAACCAGACCACCACTCTACAAATCAGCCACTGGGAATAATTCTGAGCTAAGAGACCAGAGCCACCATTGATGGGGTTGACTTGACCTAACAAGAGGGTCTGGTTAAACAGGCCATGAAAAACAGGGTTTGCTCAGTTGCTATTAAGTACTTTGCCAAGGGAATTACATCACTGTGACAAGGGCACATCCCAAGCAGAAGCAACCACACCAGCAGATTCACACAAAGGGATCCAAGAAAACATGGTGGGAAGGATAAGTGCTATGAAGCAGCCAATGATGGGCAGGGTGAGTAGGAATGGACCAGGCTCAGCAGAGCTAATCCTCACAGATAGTGGAGAACACAAGAAGGAATGCCTCCATCTAAGAACTCAACAAAAGCAGAGGCTGGGGCTTCCCTGGTGGCGCAGTGGTTAAGAATCCACCTGCCAATGCAGGAGACACGGGTTCGAGCCCTGGTCCGGGAAGATCCCACATGCTGCAGAGCAACTAAGCCCATGCACCACAACTACTGAGCCTGCGCTCTAGAGCCTGCAAGCCACAACTACTGAAGCCCACGTGCCTAAAGCCCATGCTCCGCAAAAAGAGAAGCCACTGCAATGAGAAGCCCGCGCAGTGCAATGAAGAATAGCCCCTGCTCGCCGCAACTAGAGAAAGCCTGCATGCAGCGACGAAGACCCAAACGCAGCCAAAAAATAAATAAAATTTTTTAAAAATGTGTTTCCATTAAAAAAAGAGCAGGGCTTCCCTGGTGGCGCAGAGGTTGAGAGTCCGCCTGCGGATGCAGCGGACACGGGATCGTGCCCCGGTCCGGGAAGATTCCACATGCCGCAGAGCGGCTGGGCCCGTGAGCCATGGCCGCTGAGCCTGCGCGTCCGGAGCCTGTGCTCCGTCCGCAACGGGAGAGGCCACGACAGTGAGAGTCCCGCGTACCGCAAAAAAAAAAAAAAAAGCAGAGGCCAGTCGTAGGACAAAAGGTCAAAGAGGCCGAAGGAGTCAGAGCAACTCCAGCAATTACAGAAGAACTTGATATCCAGGAAGACCTGCTCCCTGATTTTCTTACCCTACAGGGCTTTCAACCCTTCCCATCCCTCTCCCCACCCCCAGTTCTCTATTTGCTAAACAACACTTGTAAAGCCCTGTGACCCAACTGGGGAACATTGACAACACATGGGCACCCAACTAGGTTAGCCAGGGAAAAGGCTGCAAGACCAGGGTTACCTTGCTCTTTGCAACACTTCCCCCCTCAAGCACCTACACTGATACAGAAAACCACTGAGACTTACAGGAGACAAAAGGAGCTTTCAATCAATTTGGTGATAAAACCCATATTCTAGGATAACTACAAAACTATATAAACTTGATGCCTAAGCACGAAGGTGAAACGAGGCAGAAGGACTGAAAAGAAATTGTCAAGAAAGAAGACAACTTGTAGGGACCCCTATGTATCCTTCCTTTGAATTGACACACCAGAGACTTGCATTGATCTCACTGCATTCCTTCCTTATTCCAAGAAGGAACCATCAGAGGATCAGCTGAAGCAAAGAGCAGGAAAACTGCCTAGAGCAGTGGCTAGCAACCTCAGAAGCAGATTTGATTCACTTGGGGAGCTTTCAAAAACCTTGACGCTCAGGCCACACCTAAGTCCAACTAAATCAGAACCTCTGGGTGAGACCCAGGCATCAGCACTTTTATACCAGTCCAGAGGACTATAATGTGCTGAGAACCCCTGGACTACAATAGTGCAAAAAGCAAACGGGTTTCAAGGGAACTTGGACCAACTACAAACTTTTCTAGGACTCCATTTCTTCACCTGGTAAAACGGAACAAGATTAACGAAGGGAGGAGTGAGGAACATTGTGTTATGTAAACCCCAAGGCCCATCCAGCACCATCAATTTAAGAAACCCTAAATCCAAACATCAGTGGAAGCACAGAAACTTACCAGCATCATGGCTGCATAAAAACAACTCAAAACATTCTTTCCTTCCTGTCCAGTACAAAAAACTGATCTGTTTTATTATACTATTATTATACCATCAAATACCTAGCCGTTTTTACCATATGGGAGAGAAAACCTTCAACCTGAAGAATATCCTTAATAAACTCAATCACATTTTATCCTCAGTAACAAACCTCTGAAGAGGGTATTATTATTGATGAGAAGCATGAAAAACATGGAGGTTAAATATATAGCCCAAGTCCTAATTAGTGAACACTGGGTTAAAATTTTTACAAAGGTAAATGACAGTGATGATAGTTGCACAACTCTGTGAATATACAAAAAACCACTGACGTGTACACTTTAAATGGGTGACTTTTATGGCATATGACCTATATCTCAATAAAGTTGTTTAAAAAAAAAGTATATGACAATTTCTGGCCTGTGCAATCTGGTTCAAAAACCACTTAACAATGAAGCATATACTGAGTGCCAAAGCATTCTACAGATACAAACTACTGCACTGGAATGATCAGGAAATACACATGCCCATAACTGATAACATGTGAATTCTCACATGCACCTCTGCAAATGGAACTTCTTTTTAAGGCCTGGGCGGGTGAGGCAGAGACTCTGAGCACAGACTGGCTGGGTTCAAATCCAAGCTGTATTGCTTATTCTCTGTATAACCGTGAGGAAATTACTTAACCTCTCCAGACCTCAGTTTTCTCACCTGTAAAATGAGGACAAAAATAGACCACACCTACTTTTGGTATTATGAAAAATAAAGGAGTTATTATTTGTAAAGCACTTGGGAAAGTGCCTCGCACACAGTAAGCACTGTGTAAGTGGTTCTCAAAAATAAAAGTCTGGTTTACAGTTACAAGACCTAAATAAATGTCTTAAATAAGAGGCATCTAATTTCCCCTCCCAAGCCATCTCCCCCTCCTCCCATAAACTCTACTCTCCATTATGCTAAACTACCAGGCAAACAACATGGTGGACAGGGTAAGAGCACAGACCCTGGAGCCAGACTGGCTGATTTGAAACCCAGCTTCTTCACTTTTTAATTATCAGATCTTAGGCCACTTACATCACCCCTTGGTGTCTGAGTCTTCATCTATAAACCAGAAATTATAGTATGTAACTCATAGGACTGTTAGGGGCATTAGGCGAGTTAATAATGAAAAGCATTTAGAACTGAATCTCACATCTAGTAAATAGTAAGTGTTAGCTACTCTCCAGTTGATTTTATTACCTGCTATCCCCTAAACGCAGCAGGTGCTCTCACCTCTCTTTCTTTCATTTGCTGTTTCCTGTCACTGGAATGGTCTTCCCTCTTCCTCTGACTATTCCTTTTGAAATACCACTACCTTTCAGACACTCCCTCCCCTCCCCTGACAGAAACGGGCTCCTTCCCTGATGCTCCCATAAGCCCTTGTTATGGCACTAACCCTACCTGGGGCACTTCCATGAGAGGATTTAGCCTGTGGTATGGTTGTGGTTTTCTTGAAGGTCCAAACGGAGTCCAGTTCATTTTCCTATCCTTAGTTTATTCCCGTTTGCAACATTAGAAAGAACACAATACACACAATTCTAAACGATCACGGCAACAACTCAGTCAACAATGGAATAGCAATACTAAGTGTATTAGCACTACAGACCAAATTTTCATGATTATGAATGCTTTAGCTTGTCTTCAAATGTTCTTCTTTTAGTTCTAGGTTAATTTCACCCAAATTATTGGAGTCCAGTTTTATACCTGAACATCTCTCACACGTGAACTCCAGTGAGCAATCTCTTTTAACAGTTTCGCCTAGTTTAATTTCATCATTCTTAATGGATAATAAACTCAACCTGTGACAAAAAGGGAACGTTGACTACAACTACAAGAAAAGGATACCCTCTCTAACACTACTTTTTAAAAATGAATTTTTTATGGAAATATATAAAATAGAATTTAAAAAACTCATTTTCATTTCAATACATGTAGGGCAGTGCTTGGAAGTTTTTTAAAGAAATACTCAAAATAACACTAGCAGTACAGGCAGACCACTTATCATCTACGATCTACCAAGGGAACCCGTAAGGATTATTCCTACAAAAGGCGGCAGCAAGAGAATTGAAGTTTTCTAAGTTCATCTCAAAACACCAAGTTTCAGATCAATGTTACTTCATGAAAAAACAAATACCTTTTGCATTAAGTAGTAACCATCAAGCAGAAATCAAAATAAAAGCAGACCAAAGAACAGATTCTCAGCCTTCCTATTTATACTATTTAAAGGAAGAGGGACATGAAAAATTAGTTATGTTTGAATAAATAAAAGGGAATTCCCTGGAGGTCCAGTGATTAGGACTCTGCGCTTTCACTGCCCAGGGCCTGGGTTCAATCCCTGATCAGGGAACTAAGATTTCGCAAGCCACACAGCGTGGCCAAAAAAAAAGAATAAATAAAAGACCAGTTTCTGATTCTGGGCACTCCAGAATCTTAGACACTCCACTGAGATGGGATTCTCTTCTAGTCAGGTTCCTCAAGTTTTAAGAGCGGATGTCAATCCTACTCCCAGATTAAGATTGCTAAACCTATGGCTCTGTGTTCAATATGGAATATCTGTGCTCCAGGAAAAAGCAAAGAGCATGGCCTTGAATTGGGGCTGCCCAGCACTGCCTAATAGAGGACAGAATCACCTCACCCTAATAAGAGTCCAAAGGCAACTAAATAAGGGGTATTCTTGGACTAAGGTGGACCAGCACAGCTCATTTGGGGACCTACATTTACCGCCCTTGAGCTAAAATGAGAAACACTATAAGAAATGGCCTTATGGAATCCACAAACATACGTTTGTGGTCATGAGGTAGTTTTGAATGCAGTTTGCTCACTGCGTATAAAAAGAGATGGGGGACTTCCCTGGTGGCGCAGTGGTTGAAGAGTCCGCCTGCCGATGCAGGGGACACGGGTTCGTGCCCTGGTCCAGGAAGATCCCACATGCTGCGGAGCGGCTGGTCCCATGAGCCATGGCCACTGAGCCTGCGCATCCGGAGCCTGTGCTCCGCAACGGAAGAGGCCACAACAGTGAGACGTCCGCGTACCGCAAAAAAAAAAAGATGGGGAGAAACTGCCCTCACATAGCAGAAAAAGGAGACCTCTCTCCCAAGTAACTGACCTCACTGATCACTTCCTCTTTGCTTTGGCTGCTAGAAAATTCAGTCACCTCTAGCAAGTACATACATCCTTATTTTCCACTAACCTTAGTCCTGGCTTCATCTTATTTTCCCTTTATCCTGTTTTTCTCATCTACTTTGACTTGATTTTGATATGTCTTGTTGGTTTATAAATATATGTATATATGACATGAGCCATCAGAAATCCTGAAAAGAGGCAAGTTTAAATGAATAAATAAACAAAAACACAAGTTCCCAAAGAGTAAAAATGAAATGTTTCATTTTCCCTGACTCTCACTACTTGGCTAAAATTCAACTGCACTTATTGATATGAAGTGACAGTTTAATAAAAATACAACCAAAAAGTTAAACCTCCTTCCATGTCGTTTATTTTATTTCAAACTAGTTAATCAGTCTTATACTCCATTTACATGCATACTCCTCAATTTAAGTTCCTCACTTTATCTCCAAATTAAGTAAAATTATTTAACTCATCTATAGACATAAAAATGACAGTAAAGTATGGGTATCTACTCCCACCTACTCTCCTGGAAGAAGTCACCTTGAGGGTGACTTGTACTCATTGCATGCAAATTTAATGCAAAGAAAAGGTCAAGGGCTATTGGGTTTGAAAGGGCTAATGTAGGTTCCAAAAATGAATCCCAGTGATCCTCAGGGAATCTAACTAGAACAGTTATATACATACCCATGTGTCTGCACATGCATACCCAGAGCACACTCCTTAGGATGGAACTCAGAGTCATTAAGGAAAAGAGAAAGGCCACTTAGGCCACATAATCTAGGAACACCGAAAAGCCTGCAGATTTCGGGACGCTCGGAGAAACTTAAGTCATAGAACAGCATTTAAATATATCTGTCTGCTTACAATTTCCATTGCAAATGTGATTAGTTTGCTCAAATAGGAATATGATGTGTTGGCCATGTTTTCCTCTTGAGGGTTATCACAGAGTTTTGATTAAGGACAAATGTTTGAAATGTTGGGTATATTTAAGTTCACTGCACTTAAAATGAGCTAAGAAGTTGTATAGGCTTGATTAAAGGGCTGCCTTCATGAACTTAAAATTAAAAGCAATAAATTCCAATGATTCAAGTGATTGGGACTAAATATGGTATTCTGCCAGAAAAGTTGAAATGGAGTCCAAAGAAGCTGAAATGGTGTCCAGGTTTCAAGAAATGGTAAAAGAGGAAAGGTCAAGCTGTCGGAGCTCCCTTTCCTCTGGGTTAGTTAATGAGTCACCTTACGCAGAATTCCTTTTAAGTAGAACTTCACAGGAGTTACAGGCTCCCAAGACAATCTGTTTTGTCATTTCTAAAAAGAAGCCTCTCAAACGCTTAGAGGCCGGTATGTAAGTGTTGTCAGATGCGGAGAGAAGGACGAGAAGCGGGGGACCTGGGGGGATGCGGGTGCTTTGGAGTTTTTACGCACACACGCCCAGGCCAACTCTCTCAAGCAGTCTCCAAAACGGAAGTTAAGGTGACTTCCCCACCCGTGAGAGGGCGGAGCCTCTGAAACCGAATGGGATTAGGCTTCTGCGCGGGCTGTGACCCCCGGGAAGCAGCTCGGGTCAACAACTACCAGGGTAAGGAGCGCGAGTGCGCTGGGGTAGCAGTACGGACCTGCAGACCCCGAGCACTCCCACGCCCCGGGACGCGCTCCTGTCCGCTCCTGCTCACCGGCTTTGGCTCGGCCCGCCGGGCGCAGGCCCGGCACTGACTCCCCGCCCGGGCCAAGTGGGAGGGTCCAGCCAGCAAAGTTCCTGCTGCAAGGTCGGGCCCCGGTCCCCGTTCTCCGCACCGGCCGTCTGGGCTGCCCGGGAGGGGCGGGCACCTCCCTCCTCCCTCTGCTGCAAGGTGGAACAGCTGCCCCGCGCCCCTTTCTTTCTGCTTTCCCGGTTGCACCAGCCCGGCACGTGAACGCCCGGGCCCCTCGCGCCCGCCGGGGCAACCGGCCAAGGGGCCGACGCTTACCTTGGAGGCCGCCATGCTTTGCACCGGGTGCGGGAGGCTGCCGGAGGCTGCGGGACGCTCTCACTGGCTCGCTGGTGCTGCGGGCCCGGGCCGCTCACTTCCAGTCCCGACGGCGGCGGGAGCGGCGATACAGCCTGGCAGCGTGCGCGCCCGGCCTGCCTCCCCACGCCCTCCCGCCGGCGCGGGTCATGCGGGCGCCGCCAGCCCATTGGCTGGGCCCGGCCAGGGCCGCCGGGGCGCGCGTGATCCCGATGGCCTCTGCCCTTCTGCCGGGGCGGGCCCGGGTCTGGGGGCGGTGGACCGGACCCGCGCACGTGACCCCGGCTCCGCTGTCCAGCAGCGGCGACTTCTGTGGTGGGGCCGAGGGCTTCGGCTGCTTCTAGGGGCTGCTCCAGGGCCCTCGAGACCCACAGGCGGGGCACACAGCCTGGGGAAGTTGAGAACTACACTTGGTGCCATGTGTAGCCAGGTGTTCCCTTTCAAAGGGGCTCCTGTCTGCTATAAGGAATCCCGAAGCATTGACTGGTCTATCGGAAATAGCAAAATAATGTCTCTGGCAAGTCTACTTTTAGGTCAGATCTGGCAAACTCGACTGTATGTAGTGCAGAACATGGAGCTCCTTCATTTCAGCCCTGCATAGTAAGGCTGTAGAAGTCAAAGACACACGCCCCAAAATAGGCCCTACTAAAATAAACAGGTCAAAATTTTAATCGAAAAATCGAATGTATAATCAATCCCCAGAGGTCTTCTTCGTCTTTATAAGAATTTCATTCATTTGTCCCTGCTACCAAAATTTATAATTAAGGCAATGGTGGTCAGTGAAAAGGGCTTTAAATGTTTTGTGGACTATGGATATAACCTATCAACAAAAGTGTTTATTAGTAATCATTTTAATTAATTAACACTGACTGAGTGCCTACTATATGCCAGGCACTGTGTTAGGAGTTGGAACCCCAGAATGACTTGAGAGATGGTCCCAGCCCTTAAAGAGCTAGTGGGAAAGCGGGCACACAGTTAATGTCCGTATAAACTGTTAAGGCAACAACCTTTTCCCAGGGCACTATGGGAATGCTGGGGACTGGGGAAGCCTCTTAGAGTACATGATGCCTACGCTGTGGATGTGCATCAGTCCAGTGAAGTGGAGGGGAACGGTTTTGCAGCCAGAGAAAATAAGGAGGGGAAGCAGGAGGTCCAGAAATTGCTGAGGAAACACAGCAAGTTATGAAAGTGATTGGTCATGAAAGGTAACAGGCTGTGGAACTGGTGGAAGTAGAGTCTGAGCAGGCGGGTTGGGACCATGTCTTGGAGGATGTTGGGTGCCATGTGAAGGGTGTGCACCTTAACTGAAGGGCTTTAAGGGAGGTGGCGTGGCCAGGGTTACAGTATAAATGGATCCCTCTGCTTACAGTGTAGAGAATGGGGTAAGACCAGACTATTGGAATATTCAGATAAGACAGGCTGAAGGCCTGAAACCAGAGATGGGATAGGGCTAGAGGAACACATAGGAGGTAAAATTAGTCAGCGTGGTGCCTGATTATATGTGGGGGTGGGAGAGAGAAAGGAACTCACCCAGTCTTGCACAGTGGCCTCTGGTGTAGATGTTAGAAAGACTCCAGCCATCAGTAATACAGGAGGAGTGTTTTGGAGTGTGTGCCTCTTCTCTGTAAGGAGAGTGTATGTGAAATATACAAATGACGTTGTAAAAGCCAAAGAAAGAAGCATTTCAAAAAGGAGTGATTTGTTAACATACTCTCAAGAAGTCTAACAAAGACCCAAAAGCCTCAAATGTGTTCATAGGCAGCAGAGAAAGACCATGAAAGGAGTGAAAGAATAAAGACGAAAGCAAAAACAGGAGAATTGATAAAGAAAAGGATAGTGCAGGACAAGTCTAAAGGTCACTTACAGGGTAGCCCTGGCTGCTGTAAAGGATTTTAAAAGGTGCAGAGAAAATACAACCTCATGTAACCAAGATCACATCGTATACTGCATATCTATTTTTAAGGGTATCACTGAAGCTCTCCTTTTATAATATAAATGAACTTTAAAAAAACTTTCAATGTTGATAAACACATATATGAGATAAAATCTACTCTCTTAACCAGTTTTAAGTGTACAGTTCAGTAGTGTTAAGCACATGCACATTGTAGTACAGCCAATCTCGAAAACGCTTTTCATCTTGCAAAACTAACACTTTAAGCCTATTAAACAACCACTGTCATTCCTCCCTCCCCCCAGCCCCTGGCAGCCACCATTTTAGTTTCTGTCGCTATAAATGTGACTACTCTGGGTACCTCATAAAAATGGAATCATATAGTATTTGTCTTTTTATGACTGGCTTATTTCATTTAGCATAGTGTCCTCAAGGTTCATCTGTTTTTTAGCATGTGTTAGAATTGCAAGACTCTTAAAGACTGAATAATATTCCCTTAACTTTTATAGAAAAAGAATCAAGAATCTGTAGATGTTTTCTAGAAATCTTGGAAAATTCAGGAAATCATAGCAATGACAAGAAAATCACTCACATTTCTTCCACCAGTTAGCGACTGTTAACATTTTACTGTTGTTTTCTTCAAGTCTTGATGTCTTCATATGGGTATGTAGAGAGAGTCATATTTGAATTTAAATACAAGGAATCACATTCTGTATGTAAGTTTTTTATGGCTGCTTCAAAAAGTGACCCACATACTTGGTGGCTTACAAAAACAGAAATTTATTCTCTTCCAATTATGGAAGTCAGAGTTTCAGAGTGAGTCTTAAGAGGCTAAAACCAAGGTGTCGGCAGGGCTGTGCTCCCTCCAGAAGGTTTAGGGGAGTATCTGTTTCTTTGCCTTTTCCAGGGGCTCATGGCCCCCTCCTCCATCTTCAAGGCCAGTATACATAACATCTTCGCTCTCTGACTCTGCTTCCCTCACATTGCCTCTTCTGTCTGTGATAGCCCTCTGCCTCCCTCTCATAAGGACACTTATGATGGCATTTGGGGTCCACCCAGATAAGCCAGGATAATCTCTCCACCTCCATATGAACAACGTATTCACATCTGCAAAAAAGTTTCTGCCATATTAGGTAACATTCATAGGCTCTAGGGATTAGGATGTGGACATTTGGGGGGAGCCATTAGTCCACCCACCAAACCTACCACACTATGGATGCAAATGTAACCACATATGAATAAAAGTGTATTTCAACCTACATTTGGAGTCAGACTCAGTTAATTAAGCTTTCTTCTTCCTTCTAGAATTCCTCAAAATGTGAAATTTTTGAAAAGTTAAACTGTCAAAAGCCCTGAAATAGGAAGGATGCTCCTTGATTTCCACATGACCTATAAACAATGTGAAACATCATCTGAAAGGATAAAGTATAAGTTGGCTGGGCACCTGCTACTTTGTCTTGTCCTGCCAGGCTTAGGTGCCCTCCTAATAAGTGACTTATGTCATACTTGTCCTTCCTGTCTGTCCCCAGACCACCCTCTTCCCTACCGTTTAAAAGTAGCTGGCACTGAATTTTGACTGAAGGGGCCATGTTATGGGTTGTGTCCCCCCCAAAAACATCCCCATGACCTCAGAATGTGACTTATTTGGAGACTGAAGATGTAATTAGTTAAGATGAGGTCATACTGGAGTAGAATGGGCCCTTAATCCACTATGACTGGTGTCCCTATAAGAAGACACAGAAACACACCAGGAGAAGCCACGCGATAAAGGCAGTGATTAGAGTGACACAGGTGCAAACCAAAGGACACCAAGGGTCAACAGCTACCACCAGAAGCTAAGAAGGATTCTTAACCACTGCGCCACCATGGAAGTCCCAACAAGAGAAGCCACCGCAATGAGAAGCCCAAACACCGCAACAAAGAGTAGCCCCCGCTCACCGCAACTAGAGAGAAAGCTCATGCACAGCAATGAAGACCCAATGCAGCCAAAAAAAAAAAAAAAAAATTTAATGGGCTTCCCTGGTGGCGCAGTGTTAAGAATACGCCTGCCAATGCAGGGGACACCAGTTTGAGCCCTGGTCTGGGAAGATCCCACATACCATGGAGCAGCTAAGCCTGGGCGCCACAGCTACTGAGCCTGCACTCTAGAGCCCGCGAGCCACAACTACTGAAGCCTGCGCGCCTAGAGCCCGTGCTCCGCAAAAAGGAAAGCCACCGCAATGAGAAGGCTGTGCACCACAACAAAGAGTAGCCCCTGCTCCCCACAGCTAGAGAAAGTCCATGCAGAGCAATGAAGACCCAACACAGCCAAAAATAAAGAAATTTATTCATTTATTTATTAAAAATAATAAACAGTTGTTAATCAGAGAAGGGAGGGAATGCAGAAACAATGGAGGAGCAGTCAAGAAACAGTTGTAGAGCTTTGGAACACAGTCCTAGTTCCTCCTGAAGGAATATACATAACAATATCTTTGAGTTCTCCTGTAGGAACTAAGGCCCCAACCAAGGTGGAAGATGGTAACTTCAGGCTCAGCACAAGATTCCTGGAGCACCTCCCTGTTACCTCACCACCAACCAGTCAGAAGAAAGTCACACACCCTGCAGCCCTCACCCCAGATTTGCCTTTAAAAACTTCTCCCACAAAACCATCAGGGAGTTAGGGGTTTTTGAGCATGAGCCACCCATTCTCCTTGCTTGGCCCTGCAGTAAACCTTTCTCTGCTCCAAACACCAATGTTTTGGTTTGTTTGGCCTCACTGTGCATCAGGCACATGAACTTGTATTCAGGAGCAGCATTAGTCTCCTATTGCTGCTATAATAAGTTACCACACACTTAGTGTTTGAACAACAAGGTCTTACTGTATAGCACAGAGACCTATAGTCAATATTCTATGATAAACCATAATGGAAAAGTATATTTTAAAAGAAGAATATATATATATATATATGTATAACTGAATCACTTTGCTGTACAGGAGTAATTAACACAACATTGTAAATAAACAAAACTCAATTTAAAAAAACCACAACAACATAAATTTATTATCTTACAGTTCTATATTTCAGAAGGCCAAAAAAGGGAAAATAAAGGTATCAGCAGGGCTATGTTGCTTTCTGGAGACTACAGGAGAGAATCCATTTCCTTGCTGCTTCAGCTTCTAGAAGTCATCTACGTTTCTTGGCTCACGACCTTCCTTCACCATCTGCAAAACCAGCAACAGCAGGTCCAACTCTTCTTGAAACCGTGCAACTCAGATTGAGACCTGAACCAGGGCCGGGACTCGAATCCAGCCAAAACCCAGATTGGGACTTGAACCCATGGGCCAGGACTTGAACCCAGCCAGAACCCAGATTGGGACTTGAACTACAGTCTTTTAACTGAGATCACACACCTGGTCTCAGGACTTAATGAAGCTCAGTTTCCTTCTTTTTTTTTTAAATTTTTATGTATGTATGTATGTATGTATGTATGTATTTATTTTTGGCTGCGTTGGGTCTTCATTGCTGTGTGCAGGCTTTCTCTAGTTGTGGGCAGCAGGGGCTACTGTTCGTTGAGATGCATGGGCTTCTCACTGTGGTGGTTTCTCTTGTCGCGGAGTACGGGCTCTAGGCATGTGGGCTTCAGTAGTCGCAGCATGTGGGCTCAGTAGTTGTGGCATGTGGGCCCTAGAGAATGTGGGCTTCAGTAGTTGCAGTACATGGGCTCAGTAGTTGTGGCACGTGAGCCCTAGAGTGCAGGCTCAGTAGTTGTGGCGCACAGGCTTAGTTGCTCTGCAGCATGTGGGATCTTCCCAGACCAAGGATCGAACCCATGTCCCTTGCATTGGCAGGCAGATTCTTAATCAATGGACCACCAGGGAAGTCCATGAAGCTCAGGTTCTTGATGTCTTGTCATAGAAAGAATTCAGTGAGGGAGAAGTTGATAGGTAAGAAGTGGATTTATTTAGAGAGAAACACACTCCACAGACAGAGTGTGGGCCATCTCAGAAGGCGAGAGCAGCCCCAGGGTACAGGGCTGTCAGTTTTTATAGGGGTGGGTAATTTCATAGGCTAATGAATGAGAGGAGTATTCCAGTTATTTGGGGGAAGGGGCAGAGATTTCCAGAAATTGGCCACCACCCACTTTTTGATCTTTGATGGTCAGCCTCAGAACTGTCATGGCACTGGTAGGTGTGTCATTTAGATGCTAATGTATTACAATGAGTGTATAATAAGGCTCAAGGTCCACTGGAATTCAAATTTTCCACCATTTTGGATCTAGTTAGTTTTAACCAGTTTTAGTCATGTCTTATGGCTATGTCATTCTTTTTTTTTTTTTGGCTGCGTTGGGTCTTCATTGCTGTGCACAGGCTTTCTCTAGTTGCAGCCAGCGGGGGCTACTCTTTGTTGCGGTGTGCAGGCTTCTCATTGTGGTGGCTTCTCTTGTTGTGGAGCACGGGCTCTAGGCACATGGGCTTCAGTAGTTGTGACGTGAGGGCTCAGTAGTTGTGGCACATGGGCTTAGTTGCTGTGCGGCATGTGGGATCTTCCCGGACCAGGGATTGAACCCATGTCCACTGCATTGGCAGGCAGATTCTTAACCATTGCACCACCATGGAAGTCCCTATGTCATTCTTTTAAAAGTTGTGCCCTGCCCCCTTCCCTCCTGTTTCATTCTCATATCACATCACTCTGATTTCCTCTTCTGCTTTGCTTTTTTACATTTAAGGGCCCTTGTAATTACATCAGGTTTACCCAGATAATCCAGGATAACCTTCCAATGTTAAGGTCAATTAATTAGTTTGTTGAGGCTGCCATAACAAAATACAACAGACTGGGTGGCTTAAACAACAGAAACTTATCTTGTCACAGTTCTGGAGGCTAGAAGTCTGAGATCAAGGTATCAGCAGGGTTCATTTCTTCAGAGGCATCTTTCCTTGGCTGTAGATGGCCATCTTCTGCCTGTGTGTTCATATGGTCTTCCCTGTGTGCATATCTGTGTCCTAATCTTCTCTTCTTATAAGACACCAGTCATATTGGATTAAGGCCCACCCTAATGACCTCACTTAACATTAATTACCAATTTAAATGCCACATTTAGCCTCAGAATGTGGTTATTTCCAAATATAGCCACATTCTGAGGCACTAGAGGTTAGTATTTCAACATATGACTTTTGAGGGGGAGACAATTTAGCCCATAGCAATTAGCAACTTTAATTCCGTCTGCTACCTTAAGTCTCTTTCGCCATGTAATGTAACCTATTCACAGGTTCTGGGGATAGAGACGTGAGCATCTTTGGGGAGCCATGATTCTGCCTAACACACCTTGTACTGATAATGCTCTCACTGGTGTAGCAAATCTAGAGAAATGAGAGTTCTTAGAGTAGAATATTTGGTACCTTTTCCCATAGTCCCACACGATCCCAGTAAAGCAAAACTGACTACTCGGGGGGATTTACATCAAAAGTCTTTAAAGAGGATAAGCCCAGTTTCTATGGTGCAGAAGCAGAAAACCTCAGGGTCTTGCACCAAGTCCAAGTCTGTGTTTGTGAATCTGGCTGAGGTTCTCTGGGCCCAGCAATCCACTCAAAGTAGTGGCGAATCAAGCTCAGGCCTCCTTGGCCCCTCAGCGTACTCAGGAGGGACGTATCAGAAGAGGCAGGTGCTTCAGTCCGCCAGTGTCTGACCAGCAGGAAGGAGCAACAGCCAGCGATTCATACAATGAGTTCTTCGGGCCTGGCCACCTGCAGCATTGCTTCCAGTGCAGCAGTTTCTTTTGCAAGAATTCCTGAAACTACCAAGAGCTCTATAATTTTTGAAGAAATCAGATGCTCAGTAAAACAATCTTACCAAAACTGGTTTAATGAGACCTATGTTTTTATTTAAAAAATAAAGCAACAGCAATAACAGTAAAACTCTATACAGATGTTATTTCTCTTTTGTATTCTTCTTTACCGCAAATCACAATGTAAAAAAGTTGGAGTGTGTAGATTCTACCACTGGCTCTTGTTATTATTTCCTTATCAATCTCTCTCTCTCTATCTGTTTGTCTAACTAGCTTCAGCTAGCATGGTGAGTTAGAAATCAGATAGATGGGGCTTCCCTGGTGGCGCAGTGGGTAAGAATCTTCCTGCCAGTGCAGGGGACACGGGTTTGAGCCCTAGTCTGGGAAGATCTCACATGCCACGGAGCAACTAAGCCCGTGCACCACAACTACTGAGCCTGCGCTCTAAAGCCCGTGAGCCACAACTACTGAGCCTGCGTGCCACAACTACTGAAGCCCGTGCGCCTAGAGCCTGTGCTCCACAACAAGAGAAGCCACCACAATGAGAAGCCCGTGCACTGCAACAAAGAGTAGCTCCCGCTTGCCACAACTAGAGAAAGCTCGCGTGCAGCAAAGAAGACCCAACGCAGCCAAAAATAAATAAATACACTTAAAAAAAAAAAAGAAATCAGACAGACTATTTGAGTCCCAGCTCTGCCACTTATGGCTGTGCAACACTTGGTCAGTTATCAACCTCTCTGAGCCTCAGTCTCCTTATCTGTAAAAGAGAAGTAAAAACACCCATTTTGCAACGTTGCTAAGATATTGAATTGAATGTATATAAATCATATGGCACATAGGAATATGTTACAAATAATAATAGAATGAGAGGGTCAGAGCAGCTGTCTTCTGAGATTCCTCCTAGCTCCGGTATTCTATAATTCTATTGTACGTTACTCCTCCTAAGAGCATTCTATCACACAAATGAAGACTATTTATGCCTAGGCTCACTGTCTCAGAATCTTTTAAAGGTAGGGAAGTATAGAGGGGGGGAAGAGAGGGAGGTAAATCAATTTACAAAGGTTGGAAAATCTACTTTCGAAGCTGGAGACTGAAACTCCAGTGAGGCAGAGAACATGAAAGCACTTGAGTATTTAAGAACAACCTATTAGCGTTAGTTCTCAGTTTCCAATTTGAAGAGATTGGATCAAATCAGTCATGTCTGAACTTGTTTGTCAGTTGGACACAATCACAAGTCCAGCTTCAGGGCCACTAGCCTTTGTGGTGCTTTATCTTCTTTCCTGCCACTACCGCTTGAATCCATTAGGATCCACTGCTAGAAATAGAGGCCCTCACATTCAGCCCCCAAGGACTCTTGCAGGTGGCAGAGATAATTCTGTGTGTTCATATGGTCTTCCCTGTGTGCATATCTGTGTCCTAATCTTCTCTTCTTATAACTGACACCAGTCATATTGGATTAGGGCCCACCTTAATGACTTCACTTGCAGGTGGCAGAGATAATTCTCTTAAGGTCATAATGCAGCAAAGAAGATCTTTAAACATCAACATTTAAAATTAAAAAGAAACTCACCATATATCAAAAGAGGCAGGAGAATCCAATTCTAACTGAATGTCTAGCTTTTCTGTGTAAGACTCCATGTAACATGGCCCCCCGCTTCCTCTTAGGTCCTCCCACCCCTCACTTCCTGACCGCCATTGGTTCCTCTACAGGCTGTTTTCTTGCCCCAGGGCCTCTGCACTTGCTTTTCCCTCTGTCTGGAGCTCTGCCAGCCCTTCTTGCCGACCCTTTTTCTCATCCCTCAGGTCCTCAGGGACCTGCTCTGACCTCCCTTCTGAAGCAGGAAACTCCTTGTTATTCTCTATCTCTGCATCCTGTCTCTGGCCCTTTTGGCACTTATCACGGTGAGTAATTATTTCTGTTTGTTTGTTTTCTTAACTTTGGTGTGAAAAGATGACTTGGGAAAGGGAAACTGACCTAGATGGGACAGGTAAATGGCCTGTTCTGGGGTAGATCCTGGAATTTCTGCTAGTAAGTGAACTTATTCATTAGCTCTATCAACATTGTGCAAACAAGTGACCTGAGGCCTGATGTAATGGACTGAGGGTCAGGAGATCTGCAGTTCCAATCCAATTCTGCCCCTTAGCAGCCATGCCACCATGGGCAAATCACTTCTCCTCTCCAGGACTCAATTGCTTCACCAATGAAATGAGCGCACTTGATGTTGAAGAGGCTCGATCAATTAACATTCTCCTTGTCCTGATTTGCTTAGACAGCCAGCGAGTCAGCCAGCCATCCAAGCTCAGGCATGAGGTAGAAGAAGAGGAATGTTCTTACTCTGGAGAGCGTGGGATGGGTGGTATCGATTAAGAACAGTGATGGCCTCTGTACTTAAGTTCCAAAGTGTCCTTTAATAAGGGAACAGAACTCCACTTGATCCAGTCCCCACCCTGGCAAGATTCAGATAGGTGACTGCCTACTCTGGGTGGCAGAACCACAAAAGGCCCCAATTTCCCTCGGGGTGTGTGTCACAATCTGTGACAGGAAATTTCCTCTAAAGCCCCAGGTTAACTGTAGATAGCTGTCCTAGTGGAGCCGGTCCCAAAAGCTACCGCGAGGCATTTACACTTTTGGAAGCCCCAGGCTAAGGAACATGGGACAGAAGTTGTAGAGGGAAAAGATGTCTCCAGATCTTTGCTGTCCAATACTATAACCACAAGCCACATGGGCTGCTGAGCGCTTGAGACATGGCTGGTGTGAACTGAGATGTGCTGAAAATATAAAATATACATTGGATTGCAGAGATTTTAGTATGGAAAAGCAGATATAAAATGTCTCATTAAATAATTTTTAAATTTATGACATGTTGAAATAATAATTTAGACATGTTGGGTTAAATAAAATATATTCTTAAGATTCATTTCATATGTTTCTTTTAGTATCTTTAATGTGGCTAATAGAACAATTTTGATTAGTTAGGGGCTCGCATTATATTGCTCTTGAATCGTGCTGTTCTAGAGCTAGAGTTACGTGTGTGTGTGTGTGTGTGTGTGGAGAGAGAGAGAGAAGGTGGAGGAGTTGATGCAGCAAAGATTGATGGAGGAGATGGGAGTGAGTCACAAAGACATTTTGCCTAGTATATCCCCACTTTGCACTCATTTGCACCATTAGGCAGCCAGCTTAGAAAAATTTGGCAATGCCAGGGCACAGGCTGGAGTTCCCAGGGGTAGGAATTCTAGGGATTTTCCATATATATGACTTCACATGAGGATAGGGTATGATGAATTGGGTAGGAGGGGCAGGCTGGAGTAGGAGGCCAAGGAATCAGATGGTGTTACTCCCCCTCCCACCCCTAAAAACTGCACTGCCCAGTGCACTTCACACTGTGAGGAGAGTTACAAATGGAAAGGACAAAGGCTAAAATGAGCCCCATGGTGAATTAAAAAAAGATTGAACTTTAGTGTAAGTTATTTATCCCAGAATAAGATTCTGATTTTGATTCTATTGTATAAAGGAAATTAAAAAAAATATTTGAATAGACTATAAGGGATTTTTGACAACATAGAAGACAACAAAGAAAAAAAATCATCCATATTCCCCTAACCCAGTTTTAACTACTTTAATATTTTAAAGTAATTTTCTTCCCATTATTTTCTTTGTATGCATGAGTGTGTGTTATAACGATGTGTTATGTTACTGGGGTAACATAATTTGTGTATCTTACTGTCTCACTTAACAATATGTCATAAAAACTTTATCATGCTATTAAGTATTCTCGAAAAACATAATTATGAATAGCCCCCTAATATTATATCATAAGAATTTACCAGCATCTCAACCACTCTCTTATGGGTGGGTGTTTTAAGTCATTTATCACTTCTATCTAGCATAAGTAGAAAATGATAAATACATTTGTACATCAAATTTTTAAGTTTCTAAGGAAAATTGAGTAAGTTTATAAAAGCCATTATGGAGAATGCAAAGGAAGAAAATGAGAGTTAGTCTTTTTTTTTTTTTAAATGGAGGGCGTCAGTGAATCAACTTTGTAAGTTCTTTTCCTACTCTGAACTTTTATGGCCGACTCTTTAGAAAAATATTCCTCTATTTTTTTCATTCTTCGGGTTTGTTTTTTTTTTTGTCAAAGACTATATAGACAAGTATTTCTAATTTTCTATACTGTAGATGATTTAGAACATACTTTGACTATTTGGCTTTCCACGTCTCTTTCAGATATATCTTTCCTTTCTACTGCCTGCAGATCAATTCTTGGTGTCCTAAATTTCATTTTAGAAGGATGGGAACACACAAAGGCAAATTTTTAAGGTACATTAGCACTGAAAATGGGAGGGGGAAGATGGCAGAAGAGTAAGATGCGGAGATCACCTTCCTCCCCACAGATACATCAGAAATACATCTACACGTGCAACAACTCCTACAGAACACCTACTGAATGCTGGCAGAGGACCTCAGAGCTCCCAAAATGCAAGAAAGTCCCCACGTACCTGGGTAGGGCAAAAAAAAAAAGAATAAACAGAGACAAAAGAATAGGGACGGAACCTGCACCGGTGGGAGGGAGCTGTGAAGGAGGAAAGGTTTCCACACACTAGGAAGCCCCTTTGCGGGCGGAGACTGTGGGTGGCGGAAGGGGAGAAGCTTCGGAGCCGCGGAGAAGAGCACAGCAACAGGCGTGCGGAGGGCAAAGTGGGGAGATTCCCGCCCAGAGGATTGGCGCCGACCAGCACTCACCAGCCCGAGAGGCTTGTCTGCTCACCCGCCGGGGTGGGCGCGGCTGGGAGCTGAGGCTCGGGCTTCGGTTGGAGCGCAGGAAGAGGAGTGGCGGCGTGAACACAGCCTGAAGGGGGCTAGTGCACCACGGCTAGCCGGGAGGGAGTCCGGGGAAAAGTCTGGACGTAAGGAAGACGCAAGAGACTTTTTCTTCCCTCTTTGTTTCCTGGTGCGCGAGGAGAGGGGATTAAGAGCGCTGCTTAAAGGAGCTCCAGAGACGGGCGCCAGCCGCGGCTAAAAGCGCGGGCCCCAGAGACGGGCATGAGACGCTAAGGCGGCTGCTGCCGCCACCACGGGGCCTGTGTGCGAGCACAGGTTACCATGCACACCCCGCTTCTGGGGAGCCTGTGCAGCCCGCCACTGCCAGGGTCCCGGGATCCAGGGACAACTTCCCCGGAAGAACGCACGGCCCGCCTCAGGCTGGTACAATGGCAGGCCGGCCTCTGCTGCCTCAGGCCCGCCCCGCACTCCATGCCCCTCCCTTCCCCCCGGCCTGAGCGAGCCAAAGTCCCCGAACCAGCGGCTCCTTTAACCCTGTCTAGTCTGAGCGAACAGACACCCTCCAGCGACCTACACGCAGAGGCGAGGCCAAATCCAAAGCTGAACCCCAGGAGCTGTGAGAACAAAGAAGAGAAAGGGAAATCTCTCCCAGCAGCCTCGGGAGCAGCGGATTAAATCTTCAAAATCAACTTGATGTACCCTGCATCTGTGGAATACCTGAATAGACAACGAATCATCCCAAATTGAGGAGGTGGACTTTAAGAGCAAGCTTTATTATTTTTTCCCCTTTTTCTCTTTTTGTGAGTGTGTATGTGTATGCTTCTGTGTGAGATTTTTGTCTGTATAGCTTTGCTCTCACCATTTGTCCTAGGGTTCTATCCGTCCGTTTTTTTTTGTTTTACTTAAAAAAATATTTTTTTCTTAATAACTATTTTTTTATTTTAATAACTTTATTTTATTTTACCTTACTTTATTTTCTTTTCTTTTTTCCTCTTTCTTTCTTTCTACTTTTTTCTCCCTTTTATTCTGAGCCGTGTGAAAGGCTCTTGGTGCTGCAGCCAGGAGTCAGTGCTGTGCCTCTGAGGTGGGAGAGCCAACTTCAGGACACTGGTCCACAAGAGACCTCCCAGCTCCACGTACTATCAAACGGCGAAAATCTCCCAGAGATCTCCATCTCAACACCAACACCCAGCTTCACTCAATGACCAGCAAGCTACAGTGCTGGACACCCTATGCCAAACAACTAGCAAGACAGGAACACAACCCCACCCATTAGCAGAGAGGCTGCCGAAAATCATAATAAGTCCACAGACACCCCAAAAACACACCACCAGACGTGGACCTGCCCACCAGAAAGACAAGATCCAGCCTCATCCACCAGAACACAGGCACTAGTCCCCTCCACTAGGAAGCCTACACAACCCACTGAACCAACTTTAGCCACAGGGGACAGACACCAAAAACAATGGGAACTATGAACCTGCAGGCTGCAAAAAGGAGACCCCAAACACAGTAAGATAAGCAAAATGAGAAGACAGAAAAACACACAGCAGATGAAGGAGCAAGATAAAAACCCACCAGACCTAACAAATGAAGACGAAATAGGCAGTCTACCTGAAAAAGAATTCAGAATAATGATAGTAAAGATGATCCAAAATCTTGGAAATAGAATAGAGAAAATGCAAGAAACATTTAATAAAGACCTAGAAGAACTAAAGACGAAACAAGCAACGATGAACAACACAATAAATGAAATTAAAAATACTCTAGAAGGGATCAATAGCAGAATAACTGAGGCAGAAGAATGGATAAGTGACCTGGAAGATAAAATACTGGAAATAACTACTTAAGAGCAGAATAAAGAAAAAAGAATGAAAAGAATTAAGAACAGTCTCAGAGACCTCTGGTACAACAATAAACACATGAACATTTGAATTATAGGGGTCCCAGTAGAAGAAGAGCAAAAGAAAGGGACTGAGAAAATATTTGAAGAGATTATAGTTGAAAACTTCCCTAATATGGGAAAGGAAATAGTTAATCAAGTCCAGGAAGCACAGAGAGTCCCATACAGGATGAATCCAAGGAGAAACACGCCAAGACACATATTAATCAAACTGTCAAAAATTAAATACAAAGAAAACATTAAATGCAGCTAGGGAAAAACAACAAATAACACACAAGGAAATCCCCATAAGGTTAACAGCTGATATTTCAGCAGAAACTCTGCAAGCCAGAAGGAACTGGCAGGACATATTTAAAGTGATGAAGGAGAAAAACCTACAACCAAGATTACTCTAGCCAGCAAGGGTCTCATTCATATTTGATGGAGAAATTAAAACCTTTACAGACAAGCAAAAGCTGAGACAGTTCAGCACCACCAAACCAGCTTTACAACAAATGCTAAAGGATCTTCTCTAGGCAAGAAACACAAGAGAAGGAAAAGACCTATAATAACAAACCCAAAACAATTAAGAAAATGGGAATAGGAACATACATATTGAGAATTTCCTTAAATATAAATGGATTAAATGCTCCCACCAAAAGACACAGACTGGCTGAATGGATACAAAAACAAAACGAATCTATATGCTGTCTGCAAGAGACCCACTTCAAACCTAGGGACACATACAGACTGAAAGTGAGGGGATGGAAAAAGATATTCCATGCAAATGGGAACCAAAAGAAAGCTGGAGTAGCAATTCTCATATCAGCAAAATAGACTTTAAAAAAAGACTATTAGAAGAGACAAAGAAGGACACTACAAAATGATCAAGGGATCGATCCAAGAAGAAAACATAACAATTGTAAATATTTATGCACCTAACATAGGAGCACTTCAATACATAAGGCAAATACTAACAACCATATAAGGGGAAATCGACAGTAACACATTCATAGTAGGGGACTTTAACACTCCACTTTCACCAATGGACAGATCATCCAAAATGAAAATAAATAAGGAAGCACAAGCTTTAAATGATACATTAAACAAGGTGGACTTAATTGATATTTATAGGACATTCCTTGCAAAAACAACAGAATACACATTTTTCTCAAGTGCTCATGAAACATTCTCCAAGATAGATCATATCTTGGGTCACAAATCAAGCCTTGGTAAATTTAAGAAAATTGAAATTGTATCAAGTATGTTTTCCGACCATAACGCTATGAGACTAGATATCAATTACAGGAAAAGATCTGTAAAAAATACAAACACATGGAGGCTAAACAATACACTACTTAAGAAGGAAGTGATCACTGAAGAAATCAAAGAGGAAATAAAAAAATACCTAGAAACAAATGACAATGGAGACACGACCACCCAAAACCTATGGGATGCAGCAAGAGCAGTTCTAAGAGGGAAGTTTATACTAATAAAATCCTACCTTAAGAAACAGGAAACATCTCGAATAAACAACCTAACCTTGCACCTAAAGCAATTAGAGAAAGAAGAACAAAAACACTGCAAACTTAGCAGAAGAAAAGAAATCATAAAGATCAGATCAGAAATAAATGAAAAAGAAATGAAGGAAATGATAGCAAAGATCAATAAAACTAAAACCTGGTTCTTTTAGAAGATAAACAAAATCAGACTCATCAAGAAAAAAAGGGAGAAGACTCAAATCAATAGAATTAGAAATGAAAAAGGAGAAGTAAAAACTGACACTGCAGAAATACAAAAGATCATGAGAGATTACTACAAGCAACTCTATGCCAATAAAATGGACAACCTGGAAGAAATGCACAAATTCGTAGAAATGCACAACCTGCCGAGACAGAACCAGGAAGAAATAGAAAATATGAACAGACCAATCACAAACACTGAAATTGAAACTGTGATTAAAAATCTTCCAACAAACAAAAGCCCAGGACCAGATGGCTTCACAGGCGAGTTCTATCAAACATTTAGAGAAGACCTAACCCCTATCCTTCTCAAACTCTTCCAAAATATAGCAGAGGGAGGAACACTCCCAAACTCATTCTACGAGGCCACCATCACCCTGATACAAAACCAGACAAGGATGTCACAAAGAAAGAAAACTACAGGCCAGTATCACTTATGAACACAGATGCAAAAATCCTCAACAAAATAGTAACAAACAGAATCCAACAGCACATTAAAATAATCATACACCGTGATCAAGTGGGGTTTATTCCAGGAATGCAAGGATTCTTCAATATACGCAAATCAATCAACGTGATACACCATATTAACAAATTGAAGGAGAAAAACCATATGGTCATCTCAATAGACGTAGAGAAAGCTTTTGACAAAATTCAACATCCATTTATGATAAAAACCCTCCAGAAAGTAGGCATAGAGTAACTTTCCTCAGCATAATAAAGGCCATATATGACAAAGCCACAGCCAACATTGTCCTCAATGGTGAAAAACTGAAAGCATTTCCACTATGATCAGGAACAAGACAAGGTTGCCTACTCTCACCACTCTTTTCAATATAGTTTTAGAAGTTTTAGCCACAGCAAGAACCACAGAGAAGAAAAGGAAATAAAAGGAATCCAAATTGGAAAAGAAGAAGTAAAGCTGTCACTGTTTGCAGATGACATGATACTATACATAGAGAATCCTAAAGATGCTACCAGAAAACTACTAGAGCTAATCAATGAATTTGGTAAAGTAGCAGGATACAAAATTAATGCACAGAAATCTCTGGCATTCCTATACACTAATGATGAAAAATCTGAAAGTGAAATCAAGAAAACACTCCCATGGCAACAAAAAGAATAAAATACCTAGGAATAAACCTACCTAAGGAGACAAAAGACCTGTATGTAGAAAATTATAAGACACTGATGAAAGAAATTAAGGATGATACAAATAGATGGAGAGATATACCATGTTCTTGGATTGGAAGAATCAACATTGTGAAAATGACTCTACTACCCAAAGCAATCTACAGATTCAATGCAATACCTATCAAACTACCACGGCATTTTTCACAGAACTAGAACCAAAAATTTCACAATTTGTATGGAAACACACAAGACCCTGAATAGCCAAAGCAATCTTGAGAACGAAAAATGGAGCTGGAGGAATCAGGCTCCCTGACTTCAGACTATACTACAAAGCTACAGTAATCAAGGCAGTATGGTACTGGCACAAAAAAGGAAATATAAATCAATGGAAAAGGATAGAAAGCCCAGAGATAAACCCACTCACATATGGTCACCTTATCTTTGATTAAGGAGGCAGGAATGTACAGTGGAGGAAGGACAGCCTCTTCAATCAGTGGTGCTGGGAAAACTGGACAGGTACATGTAAAAGTATGAGATTAGATCACTCCCTAACACCATACACAAAAATAAGCTCAAAATGGATTATAGACCTAAATGTAAGGCCAGAAACTATCAAACTCTTAGAGGAAAATATAGGCAGAACACTCTATGACATAAATCACAGCAAGATCCTTTTTGACCCACCTCCTAGAGTAATGGAAATAAAAACAAAAATAAACAAATGGGATCTAATGAAACTTCAAAGCTTTTGCACAGCAAAGGAAACCAAAAACAAGACCAAAAGACAACCCTCAGAATGGGAGAAAATATTTTCAAATGAAGCAACTGACAAAGGATTAATCTCCAAATTTTACAAGCAGCTCATGCAGCTCAATAACAAAAAAACAAATAACCCAATCCAAAAATGGGCAGAAGACCTAAACAGCCATTTCTCCAAATAAGATATACAGACTGCCAACAAACACATGAAAGAATGCTCAACATCATTAATCATTAGAGAAACGCAAATCAAAACTACAATGTGATATCATGTCACACCTATCAGAATGGCCATCATCAAAAAATCTAGAAACAATAAATGCTGGAGAGGGTGTGGAGAAAAGGGAACACCCTTGCACTGCTGGTGGGAATGTGAATTGGTATAGCCACTATGGAGAACAGTATGGAGGTTCCTTAAAAAACTACAAATAGGGCTTCCCTGGTGGTGCAGCAGTCGAGAGTCCGCCTGTCGATACAGGGGATGCGGGTTTGTGTCCCAGTCCAGGAAGATCCCACATGCTGTAGAGCGGCTGGGCCCGTGATCCATGGCCACTGAGCCTGCGCATCCGGAGCCTGTGCTCCGCAGCAGGAGAGGTCACAGCAGTGAGAGGCCCGTGTACTGCAAAAAACAAACAAACAAACAAAAAACCTACAAATAGAGCTACCATATGACCCAGCAATCCCACTCCTGTGCATATACCCTGAGAAAACCATAATTCAAAAAGAGCCATGTACCAAAATGTTCATTGCAGCTCTATTTACAATAGCCAGGAGATGGAAACAACCTAAGTGTCCGTCATCGGATGAATGAATAAAGAAGATGTGGCACATATATACAATGGAATATTACTCAGCCATAAAAAGAAACGAAATTGACTTACTTGTAGTGAGGTGGATGGACGTAGAGTGTGTCATACAGAGTGAAGTAAGTCAGGAAGAAAAAGAGAAATACCGTATGCTAACACATATATATGGAATTTAAGAAAAAAAATGTCACGAAGAACCTAGGGGTAAGACAGGAATAAAGACACAGACCTACTAGAGAATAGACTTGAGGATATGGGGAGGGGGAAGGGTAAGCTGTGACAAAGTGAGAGAGTAGCATGGACATATATACACTACCAAATGTAAAATAGATAGCTAGTGGGAAGTAGCCGCATAGCACAGGGAGATCAGCTCCGTGCTTTGTGACCACCTAGAGGGGTGGGATAGGGAGGGTGGGAGGGAGGGAGACGCAAGAGGGAAGAGATATGGGAACATATGTATATGTATAGCTGATTCACTTTGTTATAAAGCAGAAACTAACACAGCATTGTAAAGCAATTATATTCCAATAAAGATGTAAAAAAAAACCTGAAAATGACTCATATTAAATATTAGACATGGTGAAATCTAGTGTTAAGAACTGTAAACGTTCTGAGATTTTAGTCTGCTTGCAAGCTAGTAAGTTTCATGGATGCTGGTAGAAGACATGAGACTCCTGGGTCAGAGACAAAGAACAGTTTATTACTCACAGTAAAGCAACAGCCAGAATATCAGCTTTGGTTTCCCTATACCCAAACTCCCACAGCGCAATGCAAAGAGGCCACATGATACCTGCACAAGCAGAGGGTTGCATTACAGGAGGAGAACCCTAGTTACGGAAACTGACTCTTTTTATAAGGGACAGTAAGTATGCTGTTCTGTGTCCAGGAGCTTCCAAGGCCCTTTGTTATACAAATGTCCTGATAAGATAATTTGGAGCAAGACCATCAGAGCATCTGCTCATAAGATGTGCAAAAATGCAAGAGACCTGTGGAGAATGTTCTTTAAAATGAGCATGAAGATGGTATTAGGAAGTAGTTAGAGTGTATGTGTACATTTAATTCATGGGGCTGTTGTTATTTTCTTCAGGACCAAGCTGAGGTCTCTTTTTGTCTGGCACAATCTACTTTCTTTCCATATTCCTTAGCCACAGAAGTGAATGCCTTTGCAGCTTATGCAGAGATTTCTCAGTAGGGCCATCTGCTTGCATCTGGATACAATAGTTGTGGTGTCCGCGTCCCTGAGTGCAGTTAGGGCAAACCATCCCAGCTCTGCCAGCAGGACTTCAAGAGTTTGTGAAACATATTAAGGGGCCCACTCTCTGCCTCCTGCAGAACAGAGTGGACTAGCACCCCAGAACCCCCTTATGATCCTTACAATTACCTACATCCTGTGGATATGGCTGAAATGATCACCAGAAACAGTCTAAAAGGAGGTCTCACCAAAAAGATTTTGTTCCCTAAGGGAAAACTCTTCATAACATTGGCATGAATAAGTTATGAAAAGCCTTCACAACTGAGAGAGACATAATCATCATTCATGTATAGCAGATTTGTTTATTCTGTAAAGATTCATTTCAGTTGATTAATTATCAGTATCTGGTGGGGGTAACAGGGCTGCTCTGATGAGAGAATTATTGAAGTACATGCTTAGAATATTTATCACTGAGTACATATTGTATAAACTTAGCATATTTATCATTTTCTTTCTGGATGGGCCTATTCCTCCCCCAAATATATCAAACAGTACTGCCATGCTGTTGGCACTTTGCCTCCAGATATAGACCCTATTCTTTCTAGAGAAATTTACTGTTTTTACATATAATACCAACTTTTCCTTCTGTTTATTGTACATGATAGTAAGATTATTTGTTGATTCCCAACTATATGTCAAACACTGAGATAGATGCTTTAGAAATGCTTTTTCCTTTAATCTTCAGCACCCTTGTGGCTGATATTATAATTATCTCTTTACCATAACTTAAGAAAGTAAGGTTTAAAGAGACTAGGTCACTTGCCTAATATCATTTGGTTTATGTGTAGCCAGGCTGGGATTCAAACTACTCTCTCTCTGCTTACTGACTTGGGGCTCTCAACTACCATGTCGGGCTGTTCTCCCCCCTGGTTCTTAGGCAAGACCATTCTACTGGGAGTCCAAAGACCTGGGCTGTGATCCCAGGTCCAATAATGTTATCTTTGTGACATTTTTACCCTCTTTAGGTCCCAGATTCCCTACAGTCTTGTCTCATCTCATTTACCTCTGTAGCTTCGACGTCTGATTCTCAAATCTTTACCTCTTTCTTTATCTCTCTTCCTGAGCTTCAGACTCATAATAATTACTTATGTATTTGCCTTCTGGTCATTAATACTTTAATATGTCCAAATTGGACACTACCCCAACCAATTCCTCCCCTCTGATCTGTACCTCAATGAATGGCACCATCAGCCACCTTACTCCCCAAGCCAGAAAAATGGAGGTCATCCGTGACTCCTCTCCTTCCCTCACCCTCTGCACCCGTTCAGCCACTGTAGGTTCAAGTGCTGTAGATTCCTTCATGTAGTTACCTCTGCTCTCTACACCACCACTGTGGTAGTGCGAGCAAGACCACCTCTTCCAGGGAATTTCTACAGAATCTCTTACCTGGCCTCCCTGCCTCCAACTTCACTCTCCTCCACACTGTTCTCCACCCTGTGCCCAAAGGGAAACCTAAAAACCCAAACCTCATCAGGCCACTCCTTTACTCAGAATTTTTTAATAGTTCCCCAATGTCCTCAAATAAATTCCTAGGACCTTAACGCGGCTTACTGGCTCCTGTCTATCACTTCAGCCTCATCTTTTGCCACTTTCCTTACTGCAACCTCTGCTTTAGTCAAGCTGAACTAATTTCAGTTTCTTAAACTCTTCCCCTACACTCTTGCCTTGGTTCTTACCACGGGGAAGATGTTCTTCACACCATGGGGAAGATGTTCCTCTATTCTTACTACTCTTTCACTTTCTTCTAAAATGATTGCCTTCTAATGCCACATGGAAAGGCGATAGTGGAGTTTCAGAATCTAGTCCCATTTGGGACTACCCTTTGCTTCTTGCTCTCCTCACATGATGGCTTAATTTGCAGTATTGATAACACCTACCCTGCTCAAAGGAACCAAGTCCTTTATGTTCCCTCTCTACTGAGCATCTCAAATATTTGAAAATATAATTGGATCATAACAAACATATAAAGTAGCCCTGAACATTTAAATAAGCAGTTTCCCTACAGGAAAAACTTGATCTCTGATTGATTATGTTAACTGATGACTTATGGTTGAGGCGTAGTAGGCTCAGCAGTTGCCAGCAGGCCTAAGTCGCCAAGGATTCATGATATCAAGTGTTACAATAAGCTTGACACCCATGTACATATCAAATCTGAGGCTACTATTTGCTTATTGCTATTAAACCTAGATATTTATCATGCTCTTAAAACTTGTCAGAGACTCTCAGACATCATGAGTCTTGATGTAGCCACATGGAGCTATATGAAGCCCCACTGTTTATGGATAACTTTCTTTTCCATTTTCTCCCTCTTGTGACTTTTTCCAACCTTTTTTCAGCATCAGAAAAATGTATTCAAAAAATTATAAACAGCAGTTGGTAATCAGTGCATAGCAGCTTTCTGTGTATAATACAATCATTAGGTGTACATTAGACATTTGGCATAATCAGAATACTGTAACAGAACTCTGTCAAAGTACCAATGCCTCCCACACTGAAAATACACAGATCAATTTTGCAACCCTTATGAATGGGGAGCAGTATAACAGCTGCATGATGTTTCTCTAGGACAAAGTTTAACTGATTTTGCTTATCAAATTCTAAAGGAAGACAGTATACATACAAATGTGTTAATACCAATTTCTCTTACATGGTGTTAGTATCCTTTAATCTCCTCCCTACTGAAACTGTATTCTTGATGCTTTTAAGCTAAAGTTAAGCATGATTTAAAATCATGTCCGTAGCTGGCACTAGAGCATTAGTGAAAGAAATTTTATGTTGTTGGGTATTGAGCATGTCCCAATTAAAACTAAAATTTGTTACTTAAATGAAATATCCAGGAAAGACAAACCTATAGAGACAAAAGTACATTAATGGTTACCTAGGGCTAGGGGTGGAAACAGGGAGCTACTAAAAATGGGCAGGAGGTATCTTTTAGGGGTAATGGAAATGTTCTAAAATTGGATTTTAGTAATGGTTGTATGACTCCATAAATTATTAAAAAATCACTGACTTGTATATTTTAAATGAGCTAATTTTATGGTACATAAATTATAGCTCAATAAAGTTTCCTTTTTAAAAAACCAACTATACTATAGTGAACATCCTTATACTCATATCTTTGTGGTCCCATGTAAGTATTTTCATAGAACTAATTCGGAGATGTGTAATTGGTGGACCAAAGGGATACTTATTTAAATTTTTCATAGAAACTATCAAATTGTCTTTTTAAAGAAAATTATCTATCTATCTATCTATTTATTTATGGCTGTGTTGGGTCTTCATTGCTGTGCGTGGGCTTTCTCTAGTTTTAGCAAGCTGGGGCTACCCTTCGTTGCGGTACCCAGGCTTCTCACTGCGGTGGCTTCTCTTGTTGCAGAGCATGGGGTCTAGGCGCACGGGCTCCGTAGTTGTGGCTTGCAGGCTCTAGAGCGCAGGGTCAGTAGTTGTGGTGCACAGGCTTAGTTGCTCCGTGACACGTGGGATCTTCCCGGACCAGAAGCCATGTCCCCTGCATTGGCAGGCGGATTCCTAACCACTGCACCACCAGGGAAGTGCCCTCATTGACTTATATATTCTATGTTTATGCATATTAATTTTTTCCTATTATATTCTGAAATTCTTTTTCTAGTCCAGTGGTTGACAAACTATAGCCCACATGCCAAATCCAAACCACTCTTTGTTTTGAATTTTTCATGTTTAACTTTTTATTTTGAAATAATGATATGTTCATTATAAATGTGAAATTGCAAAGATAGTACAGAAAGATGTGTACGCTTCACCCAGTTTCCCCCAATGGTTACATTTTACATAATTATAGTCTAATATCAAAGCCAGGAAATTAATATTGGCACAATGTGTGTATGTCTACACCATTTTATCACATGCTTACCTAGATTCATGTAGTTACCACTTCAAGAAAGAGAGAGAACTATTTCATTATCACAGAAATCTCCCTCATGCCACCACTTTGTAGTCAACCATGTCCCTATCTCCAACAACACTTAACCCCTAACCACTAATGTGTCTCTATCTCTATAATTTTGTCATTTTGAGAATGTTATACAAATGGAATCATACAGTCTGTGACCTTTGAGATTGACTGTTTCACTCAGCACAATGCCCTTGAGATCCATCCAAGTTGTTGTGTGTATCAGGAGTTTGTTTTTTTTATTGCTGAGTTATAGTCCACTATAGGGATGTACCCATTATCTGTTTTTAAACGGCTGACAAACTCAAAATAATTTTTACATATTAAAATGGCTTTTAAAAAATCAAAAGATGAATAATATTTTGTGATGTGAAAATCATATGAAAGGCAAAATACAGTGTTCACAAATAATAATATATTGGAACACAGCCACACCCATTCGCTTTTGTATTGTCTAATTTATGGCTGGTTTCATGTCACAATGGCAGAGTTGAGTAGTCATGACAGTGACCACTGTCATGATGAGGGTATAAAACCATAGAGAGGGAGGGCCTTGACTTCTCCCAGGCAAGTCTCACCCACCTTGCTGCCCTGGATGCTTGACTTGTTGGACTTCTTCCCATAGTTCAGTGGATTTTCCATTTACTTAAAACCTTATTTTCCTTTGCTAAGTGAGAGATCTTGAGCATCTTAAATCTCTACCATAAATGATTTCCAACGCAACGTTATTTCCCTTTATATAAAGGATACAGAACTTATTGTGGAAAGGCATAATTCTGGCATTTCAGGGCTCTATTCTTGCAGGAATAGCTTAACCAAAAGCCTAAAGCGACTATGGCACAGCACAGCAGAGAGGCAGTATAGTATAGTGAAGTCGTGGATCTTAGGAAGGTTATTTGACCCGTATGAATCTCAGCTTCATAACTGTAAAATGAGAATCATCATAACTACCTATGTTCCACAATATCTTTTGCCTTTTCTCTCACGTAAATGAATTTCTGCTTTTTAGCCTGGCCTGAGACTGCACATAATGAAGTCTATATTACACAGGTAGATTTAGCCATGAGGCTAATCTTTGGGAAACAGGCTGTGAGCAGAACCGATGTATGCGAGGGGTGGGGATGTAGATGGGGTGGACAGCCATTTTGGACCGTGGATGAAAGTAACACCCTAGAGATGGCTGAGCAACAAGTAGAAAGTGTCTGGGTCCCTGGAACAGAACCATCATACCAGTGCTGGAGCACCTACTTCTGGACTCTGACATTGAAAAAAGAGAAATATCTACTATATTTAACTCCCTGTAATTTTGACCCTCTATTACATGAGTCTGGACCTTTCATCTAAACTGCCCAGCCTCTCACCGTTGTTGTGAGAAAAATTCTTTTTAATTAAAGCAGATACATAGAATGAACTTTATAAATATGACTTTCCTTTCCTTCTGTCTTCATTACTCATTTCTGTATTTGCCACAAAATAATGTACAGAGCTATACACACAAAAAGCTTTCAATACATAGTTATGATGAATTGAATTAAATTTAGTAGCCTGAGATAGGAACAGATTCCAGTCTTCACACACACTTACACACTTGGCAAAATATATACCACGGTTTATATTCCTAAATGAGAGAGGCTCACATTCATTCACCCGCCTCCATTGGAAGATCCCCACTGTTAAACAGCCTGAATTCTTTTGCAAGCGTTTGAAGTTGGTTTCTATTGCCTTCTGAGAGACCAGGAATTACATACCACCTACTGCGCCTACTGAGGTTCCACGTGGGTCTCAGCAGGCGAGCCAGAAAGGCTGACTGAAGAGTCACTGTGTTCTCCGGGGGCGGCTGTGCCACGGTTAACAGTAGCCCCCAGCCACTGCCCATCATAAATTACGAGAGCTCTTCAAGGGGTCTATCCTTCCAAGCATGAATCCACAGACTATTCTCTTCAAATTTCCCACCTCTCCAAAAGGAAAATGACCCTATTATAGATTTCTGGGTAGCTGCCAATATAAATGGGGGAGATATGCCATATTTACTGAGACCCTTCACTCAATGGGAAGGTTGGATTTTCTGAAAGACTCCAGCATATGAGGAGATTACAGATGATAACTCCCATTGCACAGCTCTGGCTTTAGGACTGGGACTGCTACCTGATTTCTTCATATTTGGGAAACAAATGAAAGGAGATACATCTGCCCCCACACTTAATAACAGCGTTTAAACCCTCTAAGAATCAAAGGATTTGATCATTCTTTTTCCCCCTCAGTTTTATTAAGAAATAACTGACATACATCACTGTATAAATTTAAGGCATACAACATGATCATTTTGATTTACATATATTGTGAAATGATTACAGTAGGTTTAGTTAACATCCATCATCTCATATAGATACAATAAAAAGAAAAGAAAAATTTTTCTTCTTGTGATGAGAACTCAAGATCTACTCTCTTAACAACTTTCCTATGTTCATACAGCAGTGTTAATTATATTTATCATGTTGTACATCACATTCCTAGTACTTATTTATATTATAACTGGAAGTTTGTACCTTTTGACCACCTTCCTTCAATTCCCCCTCCCTGACCCTCACCTCTGATAATGACAAATCTGATTTCTTTTTCTCTGAGTTTAGTGTGAGTTTTTCTTGTTTGTTCACTTTTGCTTGTTTGTTTTGTTTTATTTAGATTCCACATGTAGGTAAGATCATACAGTATTTGTCTTTCTCTGTCTGACTTATTCCACTTAGCATAATGCCCTCAAGGTCCATCCATGTTGTCACAAACGGCAGGATTGCCTCTCTCTTTATGGTTGAATAATATTCCATTGTGTGTGTGTGTGTGTGTGTGTGTGTATGTACACACACTACAATTTCTTTATCCATTCATCCATCAATGGACACTTAGGCTGTTTCCACATCTTGGCTATTGTAAATAATGCTGCTATGAATATGGGGATGCAGATATCTTTTCATGTTAGTGTTTTCATTTCCTTTGAATATATTCCCAGAGCTGGAATTGCTGGGTCATAGGGTGGATCTATAACTAATTTTTTGAGGAAACTCCATACTGCTTCCCTAGTGCTGTACAAATTACAGTCCCACCACCAGTGCACAATGGTTCCCTTTTCTCCACATCCACACCAGCATTTTTTATCTCATCTTTTGGATGATGGCCATTCTAACAGGCATGAGGTGATATCTCATTGTGGTTTTAATTTGCATTTCCCTAATGACAAACGATGTTGAGCATCTTTTGATGTATCTGTTGGTCATTTTTATATCTTCTTTGGAGAAATGTCTATTCAAGTCCTTTGCCCATTTTTTAATTGGATTATTTGAATTTTTGCCATTGAGATGTGAATTCTTTATGTATTTTGGATATTGACCCCTTATCAGACACATGGTTTGCAAATATTTTTTCCCATTTCATAGGTAGTTTTCTCACTTTGTTGATGGTTTCTTTTGCTGTGCAGAAGCTTTTTAGTTTCATGTAGCTCCATCTATTTATTTTTTATTTTGTTGCTTGTGCTTTAGGTGTGATTTCCAAAAAAATCATCACCAAGACCCATGTCAAGGAGATTTTTCCTGTTTTCTTCTAGGAGTTTCATGGTCTCAGGTCTTATATCTATGTCTTTAATCCACTTAAGTTAATTTTTGTGAGTGGTGTAAGATAGGGGTCAAGTTTAATTCTTTTACATGTGAATATCCAATTTTCCCAGCATCATGTTTTGAAGAGACTGTCTTTTCTCCATTCAGTATTTTGGCTTCCTTGTCAAATATTAGTTGACCATATATGCTTGGGTTTATTTCTGGGCTCTTGATTCTGTTCCATAGGTCTATTTGTCTGTTGATCATTCCTAATTATTCCTTTCATTCACTGGTGAGAATTCAGAATATGAGATTGAGTATTTTTGTGTGTTGGGTTAGATGGAAGAGAAATAAAACAAAGCATTTTTATGTGTTAAAGAGAAAATCTTGCATATATGTTTAACTGCACAGTTTAACCTTTGAGAGGTAGAATCAGCTGCCTTTCTAATCAGCTTGGCAGTGAGGTGTTGGAAAGAAAACAGTGAAAGTTATATTGAGAAAGGTCCAGTAGAAAATGAACAATGAGGGATTGTATACTGATATACAGCATAAAAAAAAGAACATAGGCAAACAAAATTGCCCTAACAAATATAGCTCATCCATCTTGACCACAAAGAAAGAATCATTGTGTCTTATATTTCTGCCTTCTTATGGTACCCTCCCCAAACCACATTTATGTTTTTAGTTGGAGAGTCTCCTAACTAACCTCCAAAACCCTTTTTCTGGCTGGAGTCCATCTCTTGAAGGAAAATAGGCAAAGGGAAACTCTAACTGACAGAATCTGGTTTGGCAAATCATTTCAGCACTGAGCAGAAATTATGGATTTAGGAATGGGGAAAGGAGTGGGGAGATGTGGGAAGAAAGGAGAGCTCTTCAAAATAAGATAACTCAGCTCTAGAGGATCCTGATGAGGAAATGTTGAGAAACCATCTAGTTCCATAAAAATTGCTCTTGAGAAATGAATCAGACTTTTAAGTTATGATTTATTGAGCTATTATTTTATGCCAGGCATTACACTAAAGACTCTTGTATACATTTTCTCATTTATAATAATTATCGCAACAACCTGTGGCATGGATCTCATTGTCCGCATTTTACTAACAAGGATATTAGGCTGGAGAAATTAAGTACCCCAGGTCACCCTGGGGAAAGAAGTGACAGGATTCTCAACTAAATGCCTTGAGTCTAAAGCCACTGCTCTTCACCACTATGCCCCATCATGCCTTTCTTCTAAACCACAGACTTCTAAAACATTGCTATTCTATTTGCATTTTAATTGCTCAAACAAATCCTACATCACTATTACCTTGTTACTTCATGTGATTGGATTGATATCTCCTGGGTGTCAGGAGCTGTTCATATCTCTCTTCGTCTGGATGCTTCCCATGTCCCTGGACACAGTAGATTCCTAAGAACACATCAGAATGAATACCATGTTCCTGCTCTCTGGTGTTAGTAAGTAATGTCAAACAATTTTGACAACATCATTAGTAATTCTTTGACTCAGTGGGACAGGCAGTGGGCTCAGTCTGAGGGCTACCCCTCCTCGCCTTGTGGAGTTTATATTACTGAGGGAGTGGAGTGGTATGGAAACAACTAACAAACCAATCAACTGAACAACAAAGTTTCAGCTAGAGAGAAGTATGAGAAGGAAATAACGTAAGTGACTTGGTGTATTAGTTTCTTACTGCTGCTATAACAAATTACCACACATTTAGTAACATAAAACAACACAAAGTTATCATCACTCAGTTCTGGAATTCAGAAGAGCCCAAACTGGATCTTGCTGGGCTAAAATCAAGGTATTGGCAGGACTGTGTTCCTTCTGGAGGCTCCAGCAGAGAATCTGTTTCTTTGCCTTTTCCAGCTTCTAGAGGCCATCTGTGTTACTTGGCTCATAGTTCCTTTTTCTAATATTTTTAAAACCAGCAGCACAGCAGCTTCAAATCTCTTCCCTGACTCTCACTCTCTTACCTCCACTTATAAGGACTTTATGATTATCCTGGATAATCCAGGATAATTGCTCCATCTCCTTAATTTAATCACATCTGCAAATTCCTTTTTGCCATGTAAGGTAACACATTCATGGGTTTCAGGGATTTGGATGAGGACATGTTTGGGGAGCCATTATTCTGCCTACCATACTTGGTGAGGAGTTTCATAGTTGAGATGGATAGGACAGATGTCAACTTGGAGGAAAATATTACTCTTTTATTTTGGATTTTAATTAGCTACAAGACTCCTACTAAGACAGATCTTTAAAGACCTTCCATGACTTCTTTTTCCTGGTCTGGTGAGAGACAAACACAGATGTTTTGGTCAATGACCATAACTGTGAAAAGAATGAAGTATGGGTATGGAATACTTAAGGATGAGAAACAAGACCAGCAATTCATTGGAAGACTTATTAAATGTTGTCAGTACATATCCTTATAAACTTCTGCCAACTCCCTACATATCCTCATTTTCATGAAAATAAATAAAATGAATTCCCCACAATCTTTAAAGGAATATGTATAATACTCTTTCACCTCTTCTTAGTCTAGCAAAAGTCTAAATGATGAAACTATTCAGTAGGGGATCCAGAATTGAATTCTGGCAGCTCGGCTCTATAGCCTGCATCTCTAATCACAAAGTTATTTATTTTTATTATTGTTGTTGTTGTTTTGTATTTCATGGACCATTTGGACCATCCCATTTAATTGCATGATTTCAACTAATATGTGTGTCTAAAGATGATGGGTCTGAAGAAGGGGGAGACAGTTACAAAAAGCTTCCAGCAAAAAGTGAGCCCAGACTTATGTCCTAAAGAATGAGGAGGGATGAGGTCAGGGAAGAGGAGATACAGGGCATTTCAGGAAGAGTGTTTAGATGACTCAAAGACCTGTTGGCTTCCATGAATTAGTTCCCCTTCCTGCCACAATTGTGCCTGATCAAATGCTTCATTTACAAACCATAATCATAAACTTTCATTGACAAGCACTTTATTCACCAGAATTCCAAGGTGAGTTGGGACTGGGAGGTTGGCCGGGCCTGGCTGATCCACTAGAGAGATGCAATTGAAGCCTAGAATTTGACTGCACTTCTGAGTGTAGGCACACATCTGCAGTGTCACAGGGTGGGGACACACATTTTTGGAAGTCAGTGAAATGTGAAAGAGGAAGACAATGGAAGGCCTGGCAATGCCCAGTGAAGGTGCTTCCACCACTCTTCAAGCCTTTACTCAAGTTACTCAATTCTAAACCATGAATGTGCCGGGATTCCTCGTAAAAGGCAGCAGAGCAACTCTAGGTAGCAACAAGTTGGTTCTTGATGGAGGAGCAGAGAAAAACAGGATCTGAAGGTAGGGAATTAGTACAAATCATGGGGAAGCTTGGATTTTCAGAAGCCAGAAAATTGTGGGTACAGAATAATTTACCTAAACATTTGAAGTCCTAAATAACAGTTGCTTTTTCAATGATTGTTGATAATTCTGCTTCCTGCCACAGTGAGATCTTAGGCAAAAGACAAAGACTGACAAATTCTAGTTTTTCTTATTTTTACATTTGCAGCAGGAGAAATGCTCTGCTTCTCTCTTTCAAAACCACTCCCTTCTTATTGGGTCACAAATTCTAACAGTGATATTTGGCTTTCTAATTTTAATAGTATCATTTATTAACCACAGTAAATTAAATATTAAATTAGAAAAGCAATCATCATTTAAAAAATTCAAAGCGGAAAGAAAGTTTTGGAGAGAAAATTACATTTGGACTCTTCAGAGGTAATCACTGTTTAAATTACTTTTGTATATTTTCAGACATTAGCTGAGCATAACTAGCGTGTGTGTATGTGTGTGTGTGTGTGTGTGTGTGTGTGTGTGTGTGTATCTGTGTGATTTTTTTTAACCAAAGGGGTTCAAGTCAAGGATCTACAATTTCCTGTGTCACCTAACAACATTTCCATGTAAATTCAGACATTTACACATTCCTCATTATTTTTTATTTTGTTGTTGTTGTGAAATTTGTCACATATGTAAAAGAATATATAAAATGTATGTGAAAGATTGTCCCAAAACTGATCTGGGAAAGAAGCTTTTTGCATGAAGTGATTAACAGCATATTACAGGGATATTTTTAATTTTCTATTCTGAAAACATTTCAAAATTAAAAAGTTGCAAGAATAATACAGAAATACCTCTTACCCAGATTAACCAACTTTTAACATTTTGTCACTTTTGTTTTTTGTTTTCTCTCTCTCCATTCTATATATAATTACTTTTAATGATTGTTACTCTGATGTGCCTTAGTGCTATTTCTTAAATCAAGGATATTCTCATAGACATCCATGCACAATTATCAAATTCAGGGCATTTAACATTATTAGCATATTAAAAATACATATTCAAATATATAGTCCATATTTCATTTTTGTCCTTATTATGTCCTTCAGAACAGCCCCCTTTTCTCCAATAGCAGTCCAGGATCCAGTCCAGGGTCACATATTGTATTTATTTGTCATGTCTGTTTATTCTCCTTTAATCTAGAACAGTTTCTAAGCGTTTCTTTGTTTTCATGAAATGAACATGGAGAACATTAGGCAATTATTTTATGAATATTCCTCAGTTTGGGATTTTTAGTTTTAGAAGCCAAGTTAAAAGTTTAGCAAGGGACACATATTTGGGACCTGAATAATTAGAAGGAGGGAGAAATGGGGAGTTGGATCACCAAGGATGAATTTCATAGAGTCCAAAATATACTATAGGCTCTGTCCATATTCCTTCCCATTACATTGACCTCAACAACTATGCCATTTAATAACAAAGAGGAAGCTAATATTTATTGAATGCCTACTGTTTGTTAGGAACAGTGATAGGAGTTTTATTTCCATTATTCGTCATAGCAACAGAATGAGATAGCTAGTATTGCTTCTACCTCATAGTCGCAGGAACCTGGGATTGAAATGTTTAGATGACTTTTCCAGATCACACAGCCAATAAGTGGTGAAGCTGGTCCTCAAATCTGGTCCTCAAAGCTGGTCCTTCCATTATACCATGGCCTCTACACTTGATCTTAGTCAGAAGGTCAAGAAGTGATACCATAGTCTCTAAAATGCTTTTCTTCTGGCATAACTGTTATGGATCCTTAATCCCTGGAACAGACACTATCCATTTTTTTCTGAGAAATAACTGGCCTCAAGCACAATCATTCTCAGCTGCATTTGACTTACCACCAACTGATCATGTCCTCTTTCTTGAAACTTGTTGTTCACTTGGTTTCCCCATTTCCCTGTATGTAGATAGGACCCAGGGCTCTCCTTGGGTCTCTGCTCTTACCTAGTGTCACTTGCTCCTTGTTGCTCCTACCTGGCCTCTTGGATTTACATGTCATCTCTGTGCTCCCAACTCCCCAACTTTTTATCTCTAGCTCATACTACTCCCTTGAACCCCCAAAGAGTATATTCAAGTGTCAAATCAACATTTCTACTTTGGTAGAGGATAGGCACCTCAACTTAGCATAGCGAAAAATGAGCTCTCAATTCTGTCTACCTCAAATCTTCTTTTCCCATAGTGTTCTTTATTTTAGAAAATGACAACTCCAATTTTCTAGTTGCTCAATTGGAAACTTTGAGTCACTGTCGACTCTTTCTCTTAAAACCCTCATTCAATCCATAAGCAAATCCTGTTTGCCCCACCTTCAAAATATATCCAGAGGTTATCTACTTCTCACTACCTTCATTCTTGCCATCCTGGTTCAAGCCACCAACACCACTTGCGGAGGTCTTGCAGCAGTCCTCAGTCTGTCTCCCCCTGCCTGTTTTTGCTTGCCTTTAATCTATCCTTATCGCAACAGCCAAAGTGATCCAAAAACATAGGTCAGATCACATTCCTTTCCTGCTGATGGCATCTCCTACTCTTCTCCCTGTTGCTCATGGTCTTCCAGACACTGTGGCTACCTTGCTGTTTCTAGAACATGCTAAGCACAGTCCTGCGCTGTGCCTTTGTACTTGCTGCTCTCTCGACCTGGATTTCTCTCCCTCCAGAAACCCATTGGCTCACTACCTCATCTATTTCAGGTCACCTTCTCAGTCACACCTTCCATGAATACCCTTATCCAAAATGCCCTTACCCCAAGTACTCCATTCTCCTTTCCTGCTTAATTTTTCTTCTAATCATTTAGCACTATTTAACATATTCTATGAAACTCATCTTTTTTGGGGGTGTCTGTCTCTCCCTCTAAAATGGAAGGTCCTTGAAGGCAAGAATTTTTATCCGTTTTGTTCAGTGCTACCTTCCCAGTCCCACTACAACGTGCCATATGCTAGGCACATTGTAGTGCTCAATAAATACCTGTTAGAGAAGAATGAATGAATGCCTGAATGAATTCTTTAGCTTACTCACAGATTGATTTTTTTTTTTAAAGGGTATTCATTTGTTGGGAGAGTTTCCAAATATCTGTCCATCCAAGTATCCAGCTTAAGAAAGTTTAAATTTCTTTCCCTTTTTGAATAGGTTGCGAATCATATATAGCTATAGATGAATTATATAATATAATTTCTAATTATAAAAATAACAATTATTGTAGGAAATGTGGAAAATGCAGAAAAAGAAAATGAAATTAACTTGTAATCCAACCACCCAGAGACTGGTAACATTTTGGTAAACTTCTTTCCAGACACATTTAATTTCAGTGATATTTTATTTTCAAGTTTCCTTATCCCCGTGACAAGAAATGGAACAAACAAACCGAGGAACTCAAAGCTGACTGTGGTTTCATGCTTCTAGCAACACGCCATCCTCACAGTTCATTAAGAGCCACAAGTACTTCCATGGAATTTTTGGGTGCTACTATTTTCCTTTTCCAAGAAAGCATGCTATTATTTGGATATTTAGGTTACCCAAACTTCCACTGAAGGATCTCCCTTCTAAAGTAACCTCAGAATTCCCAGAAAACTAAATGTTTGGAATTTTGGAAATTCAGGTTGATTAATATTACGACCAACTCATTGGACTAAAGGCCAGAAGCCTGGGATTCTAGAACAAGTTCTACAACTTTCTGGCTGTAAGGCTTTGGGTAAGTCACCCAGTCTTAGCTACAGATTTTAAATTAGACAATGGAGATAATAATATCTGTGTCACCTTTTACTGTAAGAATCAGATACAGTAATGGATATTTTCAAACCTGAAAAGGGCCACAGAAGTTTAAGGGATAATTGTAATTAAAATGTGGTAGAACTTGGGACAAAAACGACATGAGCCAGACATTCCACCACTCCTAACAAGCCCAGGGGAGAAAACTAATCAGTCCTAGCAAGATTTCCCATTCTTGCTCTAATGCTTTTCTAATTAAGCATATGTGCTTTTCCCACCAGAACATGGACTCCTGAAAGAGAGAAACTTTCCTCCTCATTCATTGGTGTATCCCTGTTATTTATCACAGTGATTCTTAACATAAAAGATTTTTAAAGTGTCAATTAAAAAAATAACACACCACAGTAAACTTATTAGCTAGTGTTGTGAGTGCTTTTACATATATTAATACAGACACAGCAAAATATAGTAGAAAGTAACCTAGGTTGAGAGCCAGGAAAACTGTGTCCTAGTTCAGCCTGTTGGTAACCAAATATGAATTGGCCATGTCAGTTTCCTCAGCTGCTGGTGGATCTGCTGGTGGATAGGAGATACCTAATGTCTCTCTTAGCTCCAAAATTCCATGAACTTTGACCTTTGCAATGATAAATGTAGTCTTTGGTGAAACTACTTTTTGAAAAGAAGAATTGAGTAAATCATTAGCTTAATCTATACTTGCCTTAAAAAAACAAGGTCAGTTCTCAGCTCTGTGGGTTAGTATTTGGAATTTGTTAAATCATTAACAATATATTGTTTACTGTTTAGAATTTAACGATACTTTTTGATGCTCCCTAATTATCATGCATGTTTTAAAATGAGTTCTGAACTATTTCTCTGCCTAATTAACCCTCATTGAAAATTTGTTGAATTTTAAAGAAATATTTGATTTGCAAAAACAATTCATTGACCCAGTAACCTTCAGTATTTCACACACAAAAAAGCACAAAACATTTTTAAAAACAATAAGGTAATGTGAATGAGAGATGAGCCTTGAATGAAATATGGGGAACATTTGGAAAACATCATTTTTTCAAACTGCTCTCTGTTTTCCTCACAAATTCCTGCTGGTGGTATTTATTCTGTTATTTTCAATGGTCATTTATTCTCTTATTTGAAAGTCTATGAAATATCTATAACCCCACAAAGTTAAGGAAATCACTTTGGATTATTTCTCATTACATCATATTATAAACAAGTATTTCTCGAGCCTTAGTCAGAAGACCAGATACTGTGGCTTTAAAACTACACTACACTTTAGATAACAGAGCAAATATTTTCAACTAATTTGTTTAAAAATTTAAATAATTTTTTTTTAAAAATAATTTTTAACTAATTATTTTTAAAGCAAATTGAAATCTAGGATCATTAACTTATGAAAACTACTCAGTATCTTTACATCATCTACCTATTGTTACAAATAAATAAATTGAGCAGGAGCAATATCTGACAAGGAGATAACATACATAGTAATTGATTCATGTCTGGACAAGAATAAATATTTTAGCCAAGTAAAACAAAAGAATCAAAATTAGCTGAGTTGTCAAAAAGCATGGGAAACTTGTTAAAGTAATATTTGTTGCCTTTCTTAGGCAATATGCAATTACACTCAGATCACTGCTTACCCTAGGTTAAAATTTTACATATTTTTACCTTTTCTCTGTTTCTACTGAGAACATGTAAGTGGACTTTTTTATAAATAAAAGGCCTAAGAATGTATTTTGTCCTATGAAGTTGGTGCCCTTTTCATTTTGTTGATAGTTTCCTTTGCTGTGCAAAAGTTTTTTAGTTTGATGTAGTCCCATTTGTTTTAGTTTTGCTTTTGGTTCCCTTACCAGAGGAGACATATCCAAAAAAAATATTACTAAGACTGATGTCAAAGAGCTTACTGCCTATGTTTTCTTCTAGGAGTTTTATGGTTTCAGGTCTTACATTTAAGTCTTTTTGCATTTTGAATTTATTTCTGTGCATGGTGTGAAAAAGTAGTCTAGTTTCATTCTTTTGCATGTAGCTGTTCAGTTTCCCAACACCATTTATTGAAGAGTCTGTCTTTTCCCCATTGTATATTCTTGCCTCCTTTGTCATAGATTAATTGCCCATGTAAGTATGGGCTCATTTCTGGGCTCTCTATTCTGTTCCATGGATCTATGTGTCTGTTTTTATGCCAGTACTATACTGTTTTGATAATTGCAGCTTTGTAATATAGTTTGAAATCAAGAAGCATGATACCTCCAGCTTTTTTCTTCTTTCTCAAAATTGTTTTGGCTATTCAAGGTCTTTTGTGTTTCCATATAAATTTTGGAATTATTTGTTCTACTTCTGTGAAGAATGCCACTGGTATTTTGATAGGGATTGTACTGAATCTGTAGATTGCCTTGGGTATTATAATCATTTTAACAATATTAATTCTTCCAATCCAGGAACATGGTATATCTTTCCATCTGTTTGTGTCATCTTCTGTTTCTTTCACCAGTGTCTTACAGTTTTCTGAGTACATGCCTTTTACCTTCTCAGTTAGATTTATTCCTAGGTATTTTATTCTTTTTGATGAGATTGTGAATGGGATTGTTTTCTTTTTTAATCTTTTTGATAGCTCATTGTTAGTGTATAGAAATGCAAAATGATATATCCAATAAGGGGTTAATATCCAAAATATACAAAGAACTCATACAACTTAACATCAAAAAACAAACAAACAAACAAACAAAAAAACCCCAAACAACCCAATTAAAAAATGGGCAGAAGACCTGAATAGACATTTTTCCAAAGAAGACATACAGATGGTCAATAGGCATATGAAAAGATGTTCAACATCATCAATCATCAGGGAAATACAAATTAAAACCACAATGAGATATCACCCCACATCTGTCAGAATGTCTATTACCCAAAAGACAGCAAATAACAAGTTTTGGCAAGGATGTGGAGGAAAGGGTACCCTTGTACACTGTTGGTGGCAATGTAAATTGGCGCAGCCACTCTGGAAAACAGTATGGAAATTCCTCAAAAAATTAAAAATAGAACTACCATACATCCCAGGAATTACACTCCTAGGCATTTATCCAAACAAAATGAAAACACCATATAAGAAAGATACATGCACCCCAATGTTTTTAGCAGCATTATTTACAATAGCCAAGATATGGAAACAACATAAGTGCCCACCAATAAATGAATGGATAAAGAAGATGTGGTATATATATATATATATATATATATATATATATATATATATACAATGGACTATTACTCAGCCATAAAAAATAATGGAATTTTGCCATTTGTGACCTCATGGATGGACCTAGAGGGTATTCTGCTAAATGAAATAAGTCAGATGGAGAAAGACAAATACTGTGTGATTTCACTTATATGTGGAATCTAAAAGACAAAACAAATGAACAAATATAATTGAACAGAAACAGAGTCATAGATACAGAGAACAAACAGGCAGTTGCCAGAGGGGAGGGGAGTAGGAAGAGGAGAGAAATAGGTGAGGGAGATTAAGAGGTAAAAACTTCCAGTTACAAAATAAACGAGTCATAGGGATGAAGTGTACATTGTGGGAAATATAGTCAATAACTATGTAATATGTTTGTATGGTGACATATTATAACTAGACTTACCATGGTGATCATTTTGAAATGTATAGACATATCAAATCACTATGTTGTATACCAGGAACTAACAGAGTATTGTATAATAAAAAAGAAATGGTAATAGAGAAATCATGGCAGAAACAGAGGAAATTAAAAGAAAAATAAGAGAACACTCAGCTCTGTGAAAATATATTTGCAAATTTGGATGAACAGAATAACTTTCATTTAGGAAAATATAATAGCAAAACTGATCAGAAGATATAGAAAAACCTGAAAAAAAAAAAATAATGATGTCCTTAGAAGAAATAGAGAAAATCAACAAAGAAAAACTCCAGGGCCATTTGACTCTATGGAAAGTTATGCCAAAACTTTAAAGGAAATACAATAACAGTATTATTTAGATAGCCACAACATTAAGAAAAAAATAATCTCTATTCCAAATTATTTTTACAAAGTGATACTGATTCCAAAATCTGACAGATTATATAAAAAAAGTCCTATTGACCAATTTCACTTATAAATATTGTACTAAACTCTAAAATAAACTCTAGCAACAAAATTTAAGATTAAAACATCATTAACAAGGGGAGTTTATTTCATGAATCAATAACATTTATATATTAAAAAACTATTAAATTGAAAGAACTAATTGGAAATATCACATGATCATCTCCATAAATGTTCAACAGGTACCTGACAGAATCCAGCAATGATTTTTGACAAAAACATTCAATTAAGAATAGATGAATATTTCCTTAACATGATATAAATATATATTTGAGCCCACAATTAAGGGGAAACACTGCAGCCATGCTACTCAAGTTAGGAAGAACTGACTTTAAAAAGTCAGCTCTGCATCATCATTTTAGGGTAACCTTGTAATGGAGGTAATAGTACCATCAAATAAGGAGGTGTAAAATTTGGAAAGAGAGATAAAATATCCACCAACACAAAAAGTGATAAATAAATCTTGGAGTATCTGTACAAATGAATACTAATCCAGCAGTGAAAATGGATGGATTACTGCTGTACCTATTTTTATCGCTGAATCTCAAAAACATAAAGTTGTAAGCAGCAACAAGAAATACACAGAAGAATGACTATGGTATGAGTCTGCTTATATAAATATCAAAATAGACACAACTATAGTGTTAGGCAGCAAAATTATATAATACAGCAAAGGAATAATTAGCACAAAATTCAGCATAGTGGTTACTTTCAGGGGAGGTGATTTAGATGCGGGCACACAGGGATCTTCTAAGGGTACTGATAATATCCTATTTCTTAAGCTGGGTGGTTGATGCACAGGTTTTCATTTGTTATCGTTTAAGCTCTATGTTCATCATACACGCTTTAAATTTGATATTTTCACAATAAAACTAAACTTAATTTTTGATTTTTTTTTTTTTTTTTTTTTTTGCTGTATGTGGGCCTCTCACTGTTGTGGCCTCTCCCGTTGCGGAGCACAGGCTCCGGACACGCAGGCTCAGTGGCCATGGCTCACGGGCCCAGCCGTTTCGTGGCATGTGGGATCCTCCCGGACTGGGGCGCGAACCCGCGTCCCCTGCATCGGCAGGCGGACTCTCAACCACTGCGCCACCAGGGAAGCCCTAATTTTTGATATTTTTGCTTGTAATTAAAATAGAAATTATATTGATTATGGGTGTACTTGTTGTTTTAGTATTTTGACATTTAAGAATGTCAAAATTATGAGGAGATCAATACATGTGTACCATAGATTAGCAAAGAGAATTTAGCTGTGAAAATAATTGTGATGGCTATCTCAGATTTCCAAGAGCTGAGTCACCAGCAGGGGAAAGGAAGATAGAAAAAAGCTAAATAGGAATATTAAAGATGAAACAAGCAGGATAAAAATACTCTTGCCGGAGAATAAAAATCAGTGAAGTTATTGAGAATTATAGATTTGTTGCCTTTATTTATGTTTTTAAACTTTTTTCCCCTCTAACTTTTTCATTCATGAATATTTTAATATGTATATCTGAGAAATAAGAACTCTCTTTTTAAAAAATACCAATAATACACCTAAAACATTAACCATAATTCATCCAGTCAATAGTCAAATTTCTAAACATCATAAATGTAATAAATACTTAAAAATGCAGTTAAATAAGAATCCAAGTAAAAATTTACATATTGCAGTTGATTGGTATATCTTTTAACCTGTACGTTCCCCTTCATCTTTATTTAAATTGCAATTGATTTATTTAAGAAACAGTGTTTTTTCCTTTACTTACCCACAGTCTGGTTTTGTTGATAGCATCTCCATGATATTATTTGACATGTTCCTCTGTCATTTGTAGCTCCTGTAAATTAGTATGTTGATCTAGTGAGGTTCTTCTCAAAGGGTGGTCTTGGACCACAGCCTCAGCTTTACCCAGTGACCTGTTAGAACCGCAAATTATTGAACTTTACCCCAGGCCTACAGAATCAGAAACCCTGGGCTTTCAATCCCACAATCAGTGGTTAACAAGCGTTTCAGGTGACTCTGATTCTGCTGATGTTTTAGACCAGCTGACCTAGAGGGTTAGTCAGTTTCAGGTTTGATTATTTTTTGTCAAAGCCACTTTATAATTGTGGTGTGTTCTTTTAAAAGGCATTTAATATCTGATTGTTTTTCCTTTTATGACCATTGATGCTCAATGCTTAGATATAGGAGTATATTAAAGATTACAAAATGGAGACAGTCTAATTCTATCATTCCTTCATTTATTACCTGAAAGCTTTCTAAAGAGAAATAGCCTTCATCTATGATGTAGTAACCCAGTGTCTTTAAACAATTTCAAATCCACCGAATTTGAAAGAGCTGAAAGAACAGTACAATATACTCTTTACTTGGATTCACTAATTCTTAATATTTTACAACATTTGCTTTTACCTCTCTCTCTCCACACACACACACACGTCTGTATATACACTTGAAAGCAACTTGCAGACATGACCCTTTACCCCTAAACACTACAACATGTATTTCTTAAGAATGTATTTCTTATATCTTCTACAAAACCACCCAAGATATTTAATAATGATCTATCTAATATAGAGTCCATATTCAAATTTCTCCAGTTGTTTACAAAATAATCTTTATTGTAGTTATTTTTGATCCAGGATCCAGTCAATGATTATGCATTTACATATGGTTGCCATATCACTTTAGTTTCCTTTAATCTAGAATAGTCCCGTCTCCTGTTTGTCTTTTATGGCATTAACTAGTTTTTAAGGGTCAGAGCCAATTCTTTCAGAGAATGTCCTGTAATCTAGATTTGGTTGTTTTCTTGTGAATATGTTCAGGTTAAACATTTTGGTGAGAATACTATATAGGTTGTATTATGTACTTCCAATAGCATCCCATCAAGAGTAACATCATGAACGATTTGTCCCATTACTAGGGATGCTACATTTGACCACTTTGTTACGGGGTAACTGCTAGATTTTTCTATTTTAAAAGAAGGAAACTTCAGTTTATGATTTAATTTAAATAATTATATTTAACTTAACAGCATATAATGACAATACTTAAAGTGACTTATTATTATCATAAAATGGATTTAAAATCCAGCCTATAACTTTCCAAAGAGCATTAATGTACAGAATACAGCCTACTCTATTTTTCTAAGCATCATGAAAATTCAATCAGATCTTTTCTTGGCAGAAACTCCTCAGCTGAAATTTTTGTTCTTGTTCTTTTCTATCCACTAAATATATATTTAATAATGTGAATGTTTACAGTCTGTTTTCTAAAAAAAAAAATTACAAAAAGATTAAATTATTTCAGACTCTCAAGGGAAAGGAGAAAAAGATTTCACTTATAGTCACAGAATATATATATATATATATATATGGTAAATTTTCAGCCTTTAGAGGAAATAACTTCTCTCTTCTTGAATTCTCAGTATTCAAAACCAAAATTCTTTCCTTCACTCAGTATATGTTTCAGGTAATTTTTGTTATGACTAGTAAGGAGGACCAGTGTCGTGTATATTGTAATTCATACAGTGAAATGATTCCCTTATTCAACAAAGGAGCTTTGGAAAACATCCCTGTTCTTGCATTACTTTGATGTTTGAGGGCCACATCATTTAATTAATCACATCATTTCAGGTGTAAGTTTGTTTTGATTTCCAATTCTGCCTCACATTTTCCTTAGTTGTTTTTCTATACTCATCTTTCTCTTTTCAGTCCTTCCTTGAGCATTCTGCATGTGTGAACACACGCTAGTGCACATGTGGGCACAGGCTACAGAAGAAGAGTGACTGCTTTCCAACTGAATTACCTGACAAGAATATTTTGCATTGGGCTTCCCTGGTGGTGCAGTGGTTAAGAATCCGCCTGCCAATGCAGGGGACCCAGGTTCGAGCCCTGGTCTGGGAAGATCCCACATGCCACGGAGCAACTAAGCCTGTGTGCCACAACCACTGAGCCTGTGCTCTAGAACCCATGAGCCACAACTACTGAGACCAAGTGCTGCAACTACTGAAGCTTGTATGCCTAGGGCCTGTGCTCTGCAACAAGAGAAGCCACAGCAATGAGAAGCCCACACACCGCAACGAAGAGTAGCCCCTGCTCTCCACAACTAGAGAAAGCCTGCGCGCAGCAACGAAGACCCAACCCAGCCAAAAATAAATAAAGTAAATTTTTTAAAAAAAGAATATTTTGCATTGATTGTGTATTCATATATTTGATAACCTTAGTTTGTAACTATTTCTATTAATATTGTATACACTACAAGATATCAGGCTGCATCATCACTGTCTTTAATAATACAAACTAGGGGACTTCCCTGGTGGTCCAGTGGGTAAGACTCCGTGCTCCCAATGCAGGGCGCCTGGGTTCTATCTGTGGTAAGGGAATTAGATCCCCCATGCATGCTGCAACTAAGAGTCCACATGCCACAACTAAAGATCATGCACACCACAACGAAGATCCTGTATGCCGCAACTAAGACCCAGCACAGCTAAAATAAATAAATAAATAAACATTTTTAAAAAGATTAAAAGCTATGCTGGTAGAATTAACTTTCACGAACTTACTAGAAGATTATATATATAACTAACCTTGTCTCACACTTTTGTGTCATGGGAAGGCCTTGGTTACAGCTGAATGCCTTCAAAGTCCAACACAGCAGCCACATTTTCTAATTATCCACATTTTCCCCAGGCTCTTATGATATCTCCCTTTTCTGTTCTCTACCTCACTGTAGTCTATATCACCTCATCCTGTGGTCTTCTGGGTTTCTTGCAAGTTTGTAGACTGGCATTTGAGATTAGAAGCAAAATTATTTTTTATTTAAGGATACCAGGCCAGTCATTTCAAATAGAGTGTATTATTTGGCCTGCAATACTATTTTTCATGCCCCATCACACTTTTCTACATGGCAGTGGAGAAAGGAAATGTAGCAGGAACCAATCTGGGCCAAAACTACTGTGGGACAGCGTGGGAGGGCGGAGAAGCAGTTCGCTGGGACTTAGCACCAAGTGCCGTTGGCTGTCTGTCACAGGCAAGCAGGGGGCCCCAGACTTTATCTGATCTCAGGGGTCTGTGAGAATGGGACCTTGCTGATCTGGGAATCTCAACACCTTGGCACTCAGTCCATGGTAGGCTTCTGATGCCCCAAGACCACCTCATTCTCAGAAGCCTCTCCCTCAGATTCCACAGGGTGGCTGCCTTCCACTCCTCCAGCAGCCCTTGCGGTGGTCTTGAGCGACATAAAGCTCCGGAGTGTTTGCTCAGCTGCTGTGGGTCTACTTGCCTAAGAGATCTAGGCCAGCAGGGAAACCATACAGCAGTTGTATCCAATAAAATGTCTTGCTCTCCATGGCAGTAAACAAACTTGTATTCTATCAATGTGAATAGCATAACTTTTAAAATTTTCTGGGTTTTGGTAAATACGCTCATTTATAAGCTGATTTATTTTCTTGACTTTCTATTTATCCCTATTTATCTTGACTATCTATTTATCAGGGATGAATGCTGATCATCCTTCAAGTCATTCTTTAAAAGGGAGCCAGAGACCTTTAGAAGTATTTATTCTTAGCATTTTTTCAAATTTTTTTGTTAAATGTCTTTCACAATGCACTATAAAAATACAAACAGTCACCACTGTCTCCTGGCATTTGCCAACACATTGCTGTCTTTTTATTTTTCCTTTCTGGTCAAGTTAAAGTCACTACTTATGAGAAAAACAGGTTTTATTTTTGTTCAGAAGGAAAATTCAGTGTCAACAAAAATGGAACCCAAAGGAACTCACTCCTTTGTTTATATTTTGACATTTAGTTCCTTCTATAGAAAGGACAGCCTGACATTGGCATATTAACATGATTGCAAAAACAGACATTAAAAAACACAGACTTTATTACCAATTTTGACATTTTTTATTGAATAGAAGAAGAATCGTATATATAATAAAGGAGAATCGTATATATAATAAATAAGCCTCCAGATTCATTGTCAATGGAGCTAATAAAAACGGAAATTCCCTGTTTTATCAACAGTTTGTCCACTACACCTGAAGCGTTAAATTAGTCACTATGCCATGATTTTTATTTTAAAAAGAGGCAAATTTTAGGGACTTCTCTGGTGGCGCAGTGGTTGAGAATCCTCCTGCCAATGCAGGGGACACAGGTTCGAGCCCTGGCCCAGGAAGATCCCACATGCTGCGGAACAACTAAGCCCGTGCGCCACAACTACTGAGCCTGCACTCTAGAGCCTGCGAGCCACAACTACTGAGCCCGTGTGCCACAACTACTGAAGCCCGTGTGCCTAGAGCCCGAGCTCTGCAACAAGAGAAGCCACTGCAATGAGAAGCCCACGCACCACAACGAAGAGCAGCCCCGCTCACCACAACTAGAGAAAGCCCTTGCACAGCAACAAAGACCCAACAATGAAGACCCAATGCAGCCAAAAATAAATTAATTAATTAAAACAAAAAAGAGAGGCAAATTTTAGGTGGAGATAAGTAGATTTATGGGTCACATTTTTAACTACAAAGTGATAAAATTATCAGTTTGTGGTCTATTTTTAAGCTCATAAAGGGAATTTAGGGTGTTACTTGGAGGTAAATACTGAAGATAGGTGAGCCACTGTTAGCCTGGGTTTCTGAATGATCATCATGTAAGCAGATTCACCAGCTGGCAATACTTACTTCAGGCTGGTACGTGATCGAGAAGGCGATTTGTTTCTTTAAGCCACTAATTCTTTTTGTGTGTGTGTGCGTGGGGATCTCTTTGATGCAGAAATTTAGCCTTACTCTCACTAACATAAATGTGTATATGTGCCTACACTAGGCAGGACACAAAGCAACTGAATAATAGCACTCCAAGCTCTTCAGGCATAAAATATGACAGGCATATTTAATGATATTAAGTAGGAAGTATGGTGCTATCCATGCTTTTGCATATTGAAGGAATCTCAAGTAGAAAGTAATTCCTCCACAACAAATGTGAGTTTAGACCTTCCTGTCCCACTGATGGGTAGTGAAGATGATAAACCTGATGAGACTGAAGATTCAGCTCAGGCTAGACATACTGAAACCTGCACAGAACTGTGTGACCAGTAGTAATTGGCCTGAAGAACCATTCTGAGTGTCACAAGATTCTGAAAGTGGGGGAAGTAAAAACAGTTATGAGAACACACTGTGAGGTATATACTTTCTAGTTCAGTAAATTTATATAGTTCTCTTTGCAGAATGTGAGTTTGGTCATTGTTCAAAAATCAATTTTTGTGTTCTTATCGCTTTAAGATATATGTATGTGTGTGTATGTATATATATCGTATCTTTGGCTCCTGAATTACTCTATTTCATTAAGGGTGTGATGCCAAGTGAAGGTGAGAAAAACAGCAGCATCTCTTATAAATTTCTCTTTTAACCTGATTTATTTCATCTGAAGCATAGTACAGATAACCCCAGAATTATTGCTCCTTTAGGTGCAGACTAGATTATCTGGGGCACTCCCCTACTCCCTTTTCAATTTCTAGATGAAGTAGCTCAGGCAGAGAGAGAGGGGGGCAATTTGCCCAAGTCTCCCAGTGTACCAGGGCAGAGCAGAGGCAAAATAAGCCTCAGCGTGTGTTACCCAGCTGGATCTATGCACAGATAAAATAGGTATAACAATGTGGGCCAATGCAGTATAACATTAAATGATCTTGAAGAGCCAATATTCTCCCATCATTTTGCCAGGATAGCTGAAGTATCTGATCCTAAGGAAAGACATGTGCACAACCCAAGATATCACATTAAACAGAAACCTGCTGATGACACACTGATACACATTAAGGATTTCAGGTTAGCTTTGTAATGCTGAGAAAGAATAGTACATGGAAACAAAAGTTTTGATGGTGACGCGGCGATGCTAAGTAATGTTGTGTCTGGAATAAGGATAGAAGTATCTTCAAAACTAATTATGTCAAATGTACAAGGTTTTGGGAGGCCCTGTACCCCTGGAAGTTGGGGGCTCCCCAAAAATCTCGATAAAAGGAGACTGGAATGGCAGCATGCCAATTATACAGTTTTGCTTAGGGATAGACTTTTATATAACCAAAAGACTCTTATACAACCAAAAGTTAGTATAAATGTATTTTCTGCATTTCTCGTTGGACTTAACATGAAAGGAGGGGATGAGATTAACCATGGTTTATGGCACTAGTGAATTCAATTTACTCACTTATATAGGACTTAGGAGTTTATGAAGGTTTTAACATGGTACCTTAAATAATCCTTTCAATAACTTCTAAAGGAAGCATTGTAATTATAAGTATTTGTGTTGCATTGATTCATTTATTTACTAAACTAATATTGTTTGAACACCTATCAGTGTGCCAGGCAGAGATGCCACAATGAACGAAAGAGACAAATATCTGCCTTTAGGAACCATAGACAGGTATGGAGACCCTCTTGTTTATAACTTTGGGCATTCAGCTACCTGCAACTCAAAAAATGTCAAGACATTTGCAAACAGAGGTTGGTAGGAATGATTTCCTTTTAGAGGACTATTGGAGACTAGCGGAGAGCGTACACCATTTAAGTGATCTGGAAAGCTTCAAAGTTAGAGGAAGTGGATGTGGGAAATGCCAGCGAGGCTGAGGTCTTGAATTCAATTCTGTCCAAACTAAGATTATTACCCTTGAAACAGATTTGTTGCAATATGGTTTAATTCACATGCCAGTACTAATAATCTCTGATAGCTCCCTATTTCTGTTTTATTATTATTACCAAACTTATGTTACCATTCAGGAGCTAGTGTTACACCATAGGATCATTTGTAAAGCCAAACTGAAGGTCTTCAGACACATGAGACCTAGGAATGTGAAAAGCCAACGCCAGTCTCCTGGAACTAAATAAACCCACAGCTGAGCTCAGACTTGCAAAACCAAAGCAAGCAGAGCAGACAGCCCAGAATGGAGTAGGCCAAACACATTTCCCAGACCTGCAAAGTAACCAGCCATCATCCACCAGCAGAGAGAGGCTTTGGTGAAACGGGATGCAAGCAAACACTCAGTAGCTCCTCAGCCCAGCAAGCCCTAAACCAAAAATCTTCATGTCTAACTACATGACGTTCCTGTGCGACCTATTAACTGAACAAGATGCTATTACTTTAATAATAGAGCTTAACAACAGCAGGCTTCAGTTTCCACCAAGATTCAAGTCACTCCTGGTAGTTGAAATTAGACTCAACTGCAGTACCTGCGAAGCCTGAAAGAGTTAACGTCACTGCCTCAGTGACAGAGATTGACAAGTGCCCCCTGGGCACATACTAACATTTTATCAAAGTGTAAACTAAGCTGGACAGTTGTGAGTGTTGGCTTTGAGTCGTATTTCTCCTTGCCTTTTTCCTTCATTCCCCTCATTTGGCTCAAGGGGTGTGTGTGTGTGTGTGTTTGTGTGTGTGTGTGTTGCACGTGCCATGGACTTCCTTGCAGTCCGGTGAAGCATAAGGAACTCTTCTCAGAATAATCTTTCTAAATATATAAAATAAAACAGCATGGTAAAAGTAACCAAATATGATGACATACAGTTATCAAAATATTTAAATAAAAGCAAATTCGTGATATGGTATTATATGTGCTGCTTTATTAATACATTAAACAAGTAGATCTAGGATGGATCTACAAATTGCCATAATTTCGAAGTAGTGGTGAGCATAGAAGATATTTTGAAATGTTGCAACACTGTAATGTAACATAATGGGTGATAGCTACAGGTATTCCTAATACTACTGCAGTTTGTTGCTGATATTCATAAACAAGGAGATGCTAAATTTCTACTGGAGGTTAGTAAAAACTAAAGCATATAATTTATTTTCTATTGTTTAATATAAAGATATTTAAACAGATATTTAAAAGATATGTAATTCGTGTTATATAAATAAAAATGGAGATATACTTTTTTCCACATTCAGGCTCCTGGCCTCCTGAATTCTATCCTGGACTCCAGGTTAAGAACTGCTGGTTAATCAGTCAAAAACTTTCTTCATCTTAGACTAGAGGTTGCAAACTAGTAGCCTATGGGCCATATCTGGTCCACAGATATATTTTATAAGAGTTGCAGTGTAAAATTCTCCGGTATTTTATATATAACTATCCAAATCTGCAGCTTCCCTTGAAAAACTAGAATATGTGACAATACTGAGTTAAATACTACACGGCTATCAGCTGACCTTGTGATGCGGGGATTATCCTGGATTATCTGGGTGGGCCCAACATAATCATGTGTCCTTAAATTCTGAAGAGGGAGGCAGAATATAGAGAACCAGACAGATGGCAGTGTGAGAATGACTATGCCTGACATTTCTGGCTTTGAACTTGGAGGAATAGGGCCACAAGCCAAGGAATATGGGTGACCTCTAGAACCTGAAAAAGGCAAGGAAACAGACTCTCCCCTAGAGCCTCCAGAAGGAACCAGCCCTGCTATTTTGATTCTAACTTAGTGACACCCATTTTAGACTTCTGACTCTCAGAACTGTAAGACAATAAAATTGTGAATGTTTTAAGCTACTAAGTTTTGGTAATGTATTACAGTAGCAATTGGAAACTAGTGCAAGTGCCTAAGAAACATACTGAAGTTATCTATTTAGGTCATTCTTCACCACAAGATTGCAAGCTTCTTGTGGTAAATCACTAAGTCTTATTCAATTAAAAAATTAGTACCTACAAAGTGCTTAGTACAAAAGAAGCAGTCAAAAGTTACTCGTGGAATTCAGCTGAATGAATATTTCATGTGCCATATTGATCTGCATGATGATTAGTTGATTGATGGTGGTTTACCACTATTTGTTTTTTGCTTTCAGACAATATAATTATAATCACAATCAGGCAGTTTTAGAGATGGAAGGGACTTCAATATAGAGTCCTTTTAAAAATCCAACAAACTACTTTATGTGATACTTCTCTCTAAAAGTAACCTGCTTTTCAATATTACTTTGTAGCACTCACTGTTTCATTTGTTGACTATTTTATTTGGTAAAGGATTATTTCTTATCTACAGCCAAACTTTGCTTTGTTTTCACTCTTTTCAAGGTCCTAGTTAAGCTATGTTAATCTTAGCTTAGTTAAGCTAAGCCCTCTGGAGCAACTGAGAATAATGTGAATCTTGCTTGTATATGATAGCCTTTCAACATGTGAAAGTAGCTATCATGAAGAATCCTATTATTACCCCTATACCTGCATACATTTTGTTTTATAATTTGGACAAATAATCCAAATGTCTTTACATTTTTCTCATGGGAGCCCCTTTCCATTATGCCCATTCTCATCTGGACACAGTTTCTTGATTAATGATCCTCTTAAAACACAGTGCCTAATATGAAACACAGTTTCCAGATGTTGTCTAAATAGTGCAATGGCAAACCCTGTTATCTCCCTTGATTTGTCCATGATGCTATGTAGCCTGTATTACTTTTGTAAGGAGAGGAAAGCAGCCTATTAATTCATATTTGGCTTATCGTCAACTAAATTCTAATTTTTTTTCATATGCTAAATTGGGCTTTCTCAGTCCTACAGTTGTACCATTGATTATTTGAGCCCAAGAGCACAAAATTCATCCATCCCTTTTCAATATTATTGTATTTGTACTTTCTTTCAGCCTAATGAACTAATTTAGAATTGTGATTCTGTCACGTAAAGTATCAACAGTTTCCTCTCAATTAAATTCAACAAACATTTATTGAGCAATTACTAAGTGCTTAGCATTGCACTAAATGTATTCGGTCATCTGCAAAATTAATAGCATATGTTGCTATCCAAGTGATTATGAATTTGATGAACAGGAGGGGGTTAAGAATAGAGCCCTTCTTGCAAAATCTCAGTGGTTCATTAATCAACATCCTCTGGGTATTGTCAGATTTGAATCATTCTAACCACATAACCTTATCTAGTCCCCATTTCTTCACCTTGTTCCTTATCCTGAAACTTTGCCAGATACCTTTTTGAAAGCCAGATGCTCTATATTGCTCTTATTCAATATATGATGTCATATGTTTCAACAAGGAAATGCATTTAAATGTGGTACTTTCATGCATCAGAGCACCCAGCCCTGAGTGACGTATAGTAGATCAGATGCAGCTTCTCTCCCTCGCTTTCTAGTCCTTCCTTAGATAAGTTTCAAACAAACAGAAGAATAGGAAATGAGGTCTGAAGATATCAGGAAATAAAATCTTATTTGCTTGGAAAGCCCATGTTTCCTTTCAAAGAAGGAAGAGTTTGGGGCTGGAGAGACTGACAACAGAAATAAAGTGGTTGATAGAAAGGGATATCTAAGTGGGATTTCTGTAAAAGGTATGTGAAGAAGTAGGCTTGCCAGTTTTGGTTTGTAATTTTCCAAGCAACCCCAAAGGGTTTGGCCAGAGATGGCTGCAGAGGGCAGCGCGGCATGGAGGGCCTTGTATGGAGTTGTCTTAGCAACGAAGCCCTTTTGCTGCCTGACTCAGCGAGGCAGGAAAGTGAGAGCAGCTTTGAGGAATGTGCTGAACTTTGCAAGAGGTTGGTTTCCCACTCTCAGGAAAGTTAAATTAAAGTTTCCTCAGTGTATGTGATATTCTTATTCCTAAGCCTTTTGGTTTAAAAAATTGGCTTGAGCAGTGTTCTGACAAACAGGGGGTGGTGAGGGACCTTAACGACGTAACCAGACGGTTCGCAGTAAGTGCTTTCTCCAGCTCTGAAACCAGTCTTAGTTACTATGCCATGTTACGAGCCCACCCTGCCCTGGCTGCCCAGCTATAGTGGAATATTGACTGGGTGCTAGGTCTTCAGCCCACCTACCACTCATTTCTTTCTTCCAACCGCCGGAGTGACTTTTCTAAAGTGAAAGCCTGCTCCTGGTTCAAAATGCTTTGATGATTCCCATTGTCTTTAGAATAAGAGCTAAACTTTTTAAGATGGCATTTAAGGCCTTAGAACATGTTGCTCATACCTCATCTATGGTCACTACCCCACTTTAGCCTTCCTATACTATTGTATTGTAAATATTCCTCTATTTTGTAATAATGATTTCAGAAGACAAACAAAGCCTCTATTTAAATGCCTAGAGAGCTGCGTAGGATTCATAAAGTTTCTATCCATCATAGCAATTTATGCTAATGAAACGTTCATTAGATACCCACAGTTAATTGGCTGGGTCAGAGTGCTTCTGTAGCTATGACTATGGAGGGCAAGTGATTTCACAAGCTCCATGCTTGTTGTCCATGAGCATTACAAATATTACAATATTACAAAACCAGGAGCTTGATTTCACTTCCATCTTCTCCAGCTCCTGGCCCATCATTCAAAACCATGCTTAAATGTGCATTTTCCACAGAGCCTTCCATGTTCCTTTCAGCGAGAACTAACTCTTCAATCATTAATGTTTACTTTAACTTATCCATATTTTTATCTAGGAAAACTGGGCAAGTTTTTGGTTCCTCTAATTCCTTTATTAAAAAGAGGATTCCTTGAGGAAAGCGTTCATCTTAGCACTTTGCATTTAACCCAGGTTATACTGGATTAACAAAAATATCATTTACTTTTAAGCAGGAGCTCTATATCTTCTATAAAATAGTTTGTTTTGGATGTTACAGCTTCCATTGACTATTGGTTAGGACTGTGATCCATACGTATGGTGCACATAGACCAACTTTTTCTCTTTTTTAAAAAACAATCTACCTCTGCTTATTTGTCTCTATTCTCATTCCAGCCACACCTAACTATTTTGCCTACCTTCAACTCCATGCCTTTCTTTATGCAGTTTTCTCTCTTGGAACGTTCTTCTTTCCTGCATCTCTGTCAAATTCCTACCTAGCTTCAAGGTTAAATGCGATCTTCTATGAAGCCATCCTGGTTTACTGATCTGAGTATGATCTCCCTTTCTTGACCTCCCTCGTCCTGCCCCCAGTGTCATTTATTTATACTGCTCCAGGGTACATGCCTTTTCCTGTTATTGGTTTTCATTATTTCTGTGTGCCTTTTCCTTCCAACTAAATTGGAATTTCTTTCAAAGCAGGGTCTCATCTTATTTATTGTGTCCATTATATGGCTCCTAAAACAGAGCCTGGTGCAGAGTAGGTGACTGACAAATATTTGTTGAATGAATAAAAAAAAAAATGACAGGTGTTACAAAAGCATCTGTTGAATTGAACTAATCATATAGATTTCCAGCCACTGAATGACCTGGATATTTGTTGAGACTTCACTGAATCCACATAAGAGCTGCAAGTTGTGATCAATTCCTTGAGATCTTTCTTCTCTTGAGACGGTCAGTCCTCAACAAGAAGAATGAATGACGATAACTTTGGGGGCAGCAAGCAGAGAATTAGACTAGGAAGACAGTATACCTCTCTACCATTTCCTCCCAGATTACTCCTGAGGGCATGGGCGAGCTAGTTTACTTGATGGTCTAGGGAGAGTGGACACTTCCATGCATCTCTTACTGAGAGGAGATAGTCATTTTCTTTTAACCTTCCCAACTCCCCTTTTCAGGCTGGAGCTTAGCCACAGCAGGGTCCTTGCACAATAATCCATCCTTAGATTTTTAGGAGAGGGGGTGGTCAGAAAAATTTCCACTTTCTTTGGTTTGGCCATAAAAAAATCATGAACTAATATTATAGAGAGGGAAGATGAGTGAGAAAATAATCATATGAGCAAGATGGAATAATTAGAAAATTTGTCGGCAATATCATAGTGAACTGGATCATTATAGAGATGGAGGATCTCACATTTTTCTCATTTGAACAAAAACCCTTCTTTGCCCTGGACCAGATGGCTGTACTTACAGAATGAACACTTGGCTTGAATTGCAAACTAAGTTAAAGATTATTCTAGCAGTACTTTCCGCTGTCTCTTTATTTTTTCACTTTACTAAGTTTCCATATCAGAAATATATACCCTATATATTAAAGAAGCAAAGACAGGACTTCCCTGGTGGCGCAGTGGTTCTTCTTCCGCCTGCCAAAGAAGGTGACATGGGTTTGAGCCCTGGTCTGGGAAGATCCCACATGCCGCAGAGCAGCTAAGCCTGTGTGCCACAACTACTGAGCCTGTACTCTAGAGCCCGTGTGCCACAACTACTGAGCTCTTGTGCCACAACTACTGAAGCCTGCATGCCTAGAGCCTGTGCTCTGCAACAAGAGAAGTCACTGCAATGAGAAGCCCGCGTACCACAACGAACAATAGCCCCCACTCACTGCAAGTAGAGAAAGCCCGCGCGTAGCAACGAAGACCCAACAAAGCCAAAAATTAATTAATTAATTTTAAAAAGAAAAAAAGAAGCAAAGACAACATTCTTGGTGCTGTCTTCTTTCTTCACCTGTGAGGGTTACACATGTGTTGTTCACTTAGTGATTCTTCATCAACCTGTACACCTAGGATTTATTCACTTTTCTTTATGCATGTTATATTTCAATAATGAGGTTTATTAGAAAAACTAAATGTAAGACTGAACAGCAGAAAAGAAAAACTAAAGAGCTAAATAATGAGCTAAAAACTGGGTCAACTGTCCTTACAGAAGAGAGCATAAACAGCAAATAGGTAAAAATGTGCAAGAGAAGTTGGGAGACTTGGATGAGAGATCTGCAAATTTTAAAGCCTGTTTAATGATGCATGGTTCCCCTGGGCCAGTCTGAAGGAATAAAATAGAGATAATGAAGGAAATCTTCAAGTAAATGACAAATAAATAACACCTGAAAAAAAAGAGCTCTTAGATTGAAAGGTAACACCGTGTGCCAAACAGGATGAACAACCTCACAAATTCGCACAAAATTATGACATTTTCATACTTAAAAGATTTTAAAAAGTTGCAAAAGCTCCTCCAGAGAATCAAAACAGATAACCCACAGATTTCTCATCTGCAGTACTGGGTAAGAGAAGACACTGAAGCAAAAGCATCAGAGAATTGAAGGAAAAGAACTTTTGACTCTAAAATTAAGATTTAACCATAGTCGGTAAGGGTTTCAAGCATTCAAGGTATAAGGCACATCAATAGCCTACTGAAAAGAGCTTTCTCTCTTGCTGGTAGAGCCCTGTTTTTACTGAGGTGTACATTCTTCCTCCATGTGATTCAGGGATGAGGCAAGACAAATTCTCTCACCCTGTTCCCTTAGGTAATCGAGCAAAAAGCTAGCTCAGTGAGGAGAACTATGAGATCTCTAGCTGACACCAGAACTGGAAAGAAAACTCCTCCAGGTGGCTATTGTCCTGCTTCCACGTATCCTCACCATCAAGACCAGTGCTCTGACTGAAAACTCCTGTTGCTATAGGATTGGTTAAGTATTCCTGCCCTCGCTTCTTTATACATGCTAAAGCAGCACAGGCAGCAGCTCTCTGCCCCAGGGCACTACCCATGGTGCATCCTGCTTTGCCTGGTTCAAGAACTCTCTTATGGGGACTAAGTGCATTCTGGAAAGTTCTTCCTGTAAGTGTTGTCCAAAAACCAAGTGTTATCTATGTCCCAAGTTGATAGTGTTGTTTACCCTACCTTCTGGCCTGACAAAGGGTAAATCTTAATTAGTCTTTACTAATCATAGTAATCCCATTCCCCTTGACAGTGGTTAGTACATATAGAAAGGGCTGGGTGACTCAGTCCTGGCCAATAAGATGTGAGGATAAGTCTGCCAGGGGGCTTATATGAAAGGTCTCTTTTCCTTTCAAGAGATCATAGGGAAAAGAGGCAGAGTGCTCTTCCCTTGGACATTGTCATGTTTGCCAGTGATTCCTGGGATTGTGGCAGCCATTGTCAAGAAGGGTGTCAACCCCAGAGCAGAATAGAAAGGTGGAGGATGGCAGAGTGGGATGGCGAGAAGAAACTTTCCTTTACGTGATGTCTTTGCTTGTGAAGCTGCACTTATCTCAGGACCTGGTGGTAAGTGAGATAATTGAATTCCTTTATGTTTTTAAACAATTCGAGTAGGGATTTTTGTTACTTGCAGACAAAAATTTCCTAATTGAAACAGAATTCAAAAAATTTACCATTTACAGATCCTCTCAGAGACAGTTTATACGAGGAAGAAGAAACATGAAGTCAGGAAGAAGCAATGAGATACAATCTCAATGATGAGCAGGGAAATGTGTGAAATTTAATGCAAAGCATAAATAAGAATGAATATAAAACAAACCTTTGTGAGCATTTAATTATAATATCCTGTAGAATTAAATAAGTGCTAAACAAGTTTTAGACGATGTGCTATGGGAGAAATAGAGGGATTGTTTTGGAAGTTTAAAGAAAGCTTCATGGAGGCTACAGCACGCAAACTAGGCCTTGAAGTCTGTGTGGGATTTTAGGACAGGAGAAGGCTGAAGAGCAGTCAGGGCTTTAGGAACAGGGTGAAATGCATGGGAAGTTGGGGCCTCAGTGAATGGTGAACAGAGTAATTGCCGTTCTGAGAAGCTTCAAGTTCAGAGTATTCTGCCTACAATACGCTTCAGAAATAAAAAAGAAAATATTATCACTCCTCTGTTACCAAAATGTAGGCCATACATATCTTTCAGTGTGGCAATTCTGGTTTCTGTGTATCCAGAAAAAATAACAATGGTGAAAAGGGTCAAAGGAAGGTCACCTTAAACCATCTGAAGGGCAGAGGCACTTCTGGGGATATGATGATAGACTAGAAAATGAGGGGTTTTCCGACTGTACTGACAGCAAGAAAGCTTTTGGAGAGATTTGCAAAATTTCAAATGAGTATGGAAACGGTAAATATGGCATAGTGCACCAAAGAGTTTTTTATTTTAATGGAGTTAGTGAAATAATCCCTGAAAATCCTACTGAATTAAATGTAAGAAAATAAACAAAAACAAATAAGTAACCCCAAATCTATGTTATTTTCCCAGTTCTGCTACTTATTAGCTGTGTGACTTTGGCAAATCAATTAATCTGTACCTCAGTGAACCTTAGTGATAAGATGCTGTCTCCCTGATCTACTTTACAGGATTATCTTGAGGATCTGAGCAGACAACATAAGTGATGGGGGATGGAGAAAAATTTTAGATTCTGTGGAGGCATAGAAGGAACCTGGCTCTTTTAGAACATATTTTTGAAATGTGGCAAGATTGTTTGAGAGATGCCCAGGGATGTCCTGATGGAGGGTGGAAAGTACAGTTTCCAGGGTGACTGTAGCACAGAATGCAGGAAGCCACCAAGTTTGGTTCAGACAAACTACTAGTGTGGGCACGGAACCAAGTTGGAGGTAGGATCGGAGACACATATAGAAAGGAATTCTTAGAGTTTTTAATAGTATGGGAGCTATGCCAAGACTTGCAGCTTTGGTCTGGAGTCTGCAATTAAGGGTGAACTTAGAAGGGAAAATGAAATGGAGGAAAGAGCCTGAACGTTTTTTGAAGCTGTAACGACATAATTTGCATGTTCAACCCCAGAGCTTCCACCATGCCACAGTAAAATTGTTTATGTACTTTCTTACATTTATGAAGCTTGGCAAAGGTGGTGGTGGACAGAGAGTCTAAAGAGAAAGGCAAAGGGTAAGCTCTCAGGCCCATGGCATGGGCAAGGACATGAGAAAATCACTCCAAAAACGGCAACCACCCAAATAGCCTCCCTGCCGAATTTGTCCCTGGAGCATTTCTCTCTCCAGACCCCACTCTGGAAATGGGGCATGTAAACATACTTGGGAATTCTTAGAGGCACTTAAAATTATCTGCTGGTTTCCCACCTCTAAAAAGACTAGACCAGTTTTACTTCTACCTCTGGGTTATTTTTTTTTAAATTGTGGGTGTTTTGACTGTCACACTGATTGGGGGCCATTCATATTTACTGGGCAAATGTTAGGGATGTCAATGTTATGCAAGTTTGGGGCAGTCCTGCACAAAGAATTGTTCTGCATTCCATATATGACTTTCGTATGTCCAGCTGGACAGTCATGAATGTGGACAAACTCGTGCATTATTTGAACTGAAAATCTAACTCCATTTTACATACAAGCACAATATATTTTATTACAGCTTTAACATATCCTAAACTTTCTAAGAATAAAACTTTATACTCTGTCCAGAACTTTTTTCTAAGTTGTTCATTGATTTGGAAATTTGCATAACTGTTGGAAAATTGCAACATTACTCAAGGGATTTAGTTGTCTATATAACACACTTGTCTTCGTTTGTATCTGTAGTTGTTGAATTCAAGAGTGACTCTCCCTCTAAATGCCAGCTTCTGACTACTTTATTATGTCTTTCAATGTAGTTATTCCCAAGCAAATTGGGAAACGTATTACTGGAATATATATCATTTTATTAGAAATTATTGTTCTTTTATTTCTAATTTATATCATGCTTAAGGCATTGTCTTGATTTTTAAAAAAAGTAATGGGTGTATATAGGTTATATTGCCTATGAATTTCATTTTACGATTTTAAAGGGGGATTAACAAAATATTTGTGAAAGGTGGCGTTTGTCCCATTGGGATTGAGAAACACTAGACTTTTTTATCACTAGGTGATTAAAAAAGGGAGGAGTCATGAATGTGGGTTGTGTAAAATGCCCATTGCCTACACATTGTACCCCTCCTCAGTTTAACTGAAGGAAAATTACAAGTATTCAGGTCAAGGAGGGTCAAAAAATGTGCTTTTGAGGTTGACCGTAAGTGCCTCAGTGTCAGATTTTTCAGTCGTTTGGTTTTAAGAGAGGAGTTTGTCAGTTCACAGTACCAGAAGATCTGAAAGCAAAATAAAAACAAAATCCAGAACCTCTTCGGCTTCTCAGTCAACAAGGAAAGACCTGCAAGTGCTCAGAAGATGGTAAGTAAAGCAAAGCCCTATAAGATCAAAGACCTCTGCTTTCCTTTATGGAGCATTAACAAGCTGCAGAGAACAAGGGCTGCAAATAAGAAGAAAATAGATCAAAATTCTGACTCTTTACAGGTGAAAGTTTCCTTTTTTTAGAAATGACATTTTGATACATGCTACAATATGGATGGACCTAGAAAACATTATGCTTGGTGAAATAAATCAGACACAGAACAAATACTGTATGATTCCAACTTATATGAGATACCTACAATACACAAATTCATAGAGAAAGAAAGAATAGAGGTGTTACTGGGGCATTGGACTAGTTAAATAATAACTAGGAGCAGAGATTTTTTCTTTTTCTTTTCTGGCTGTGCCACGTGGCTTGTGGGATCTTAGTTGCTGACCAGGGATGAAACCTGGGCCTACAGCAGTGAAAGCACTGAGTCTTAACAACTGGACTGCCAGGGAATTCCCAGAGCATAGATATTTTTTATTGGAGATGGTAAAAAAATTTTGGGTATAGATAGTGGTGATGGTTATACAACGTTGTGAATGAATTTAATGCCACTGAATTGTACACTTATGAATGGCTAAAATGATGAATACTATGTTACATATATATTTTTACCACAGTAAAAAAATTAAATCAAAAAACAAAGTTTGCCTTTTTTAAAAGAAGTTCGAACTCCAAATATAGTTCTATTTCTACAGTTTGTAGATTTTTAAATCCCATGTCTTCCCACTCACATCTTTTCTTTCCAACTCTGTAATATTAAGCCATAAACACCATTTTATTGGGGGGCTGGGGGAAGAAAAAGAACAAGTTCTGTGAAGGAAACTTTCATATTGCTCTTTACTCTCAGATCTTCAAATGCCACCTTTAAAATAAAGGAGAAAAGATGACTGTTTGACATATATGGGAGATCTATTGTGCCCCAAATAAATATGAATGAATGCAAAAGGCCTTAAACTCCTTTTCTTGGGCGGTCTTGCCTGCTACTCCCTTTGAAAGCAGTTTAATTTCTCTGAGCAGTCAGAGGCTGGGGCCTGTGCTTGCTGACACATTCATATACACGACCGTTTCCTTTCAGCAGAAAGAAAAAAGGGTATAAAAAAATAAAGTAATCTGATCCAATATCTAATTTGGGGGTTTGGTTTGGTTTTCTAGCTAATTTTTTTTTAACTGAAAGCAGTTTTCTAAAAATTATCATTTTTCCAGATAGTTTTTCTCATGATCTTTTATCGTAAGAGCAGATTTCCACCCTGTGGACAGAGAATCAAGAAGACACAAGCCTAAACAGGGCCCATAAGTTCTTCTATCACATTTGGAAGGTGGAGGGCCAGGCTGATTTGTCCTCCCCACTCTCCCCTCATGGGGCTTCAGTCTCTCTAGGCCTGGCTATGACTTAAGTCAGGCTTCCATGGGCCATGTTATATTTTTAAGTCCCTTATTTTGTGATTGAGAGGCTGCTTTGAATACCTATCTGCATAGGTTTGTTAACCTGTGAATGAAAAATCTCTCTCTATCTATCTAAATGCATATCTCTCTATCTCTCTCTCTATAAATATATACATAATATTAGCCAGAGATGTAAAACCTCTTTGTTCCAGCAGTCGAGCTGCCAGGTGGACCATTAAATCTACATGGATAGGCAGACAGGCTTCGGCTGAGCACTGCACAGAATCCCCGACCTGGGCGTTTCCATCAGAGGTCAGAGGCCAACTGAAGCAATATCAGCCTCTAGATCACCTGGCTAGAGCAATAGAAACTTCAAAAAAAGCCTGCCTTCCTGGAGACATCAAAGTTTTTTTTTTTTCCTTTTTTAATTTTGTGGGTAAGGCAAATAATAGAGTCTTTGTGCTTTATCAGAAAAGTTAATGAAGTTTACTTCTTTAGAACTTGGAGTGAATAGTAAACAAAATTATGTTGTCACTCTCCCTGGAGTACATCCCAGTGCTGTCACATTAAGCAAACTTATTTCTTCTCATGGGACCACAGTGCCTGATGGCTTGTGCAGAAAGAGCTAGAGAAGAGGAGGATACGATGCATTTGGAGCCATGTGTGATGGGAATGACAAGCAGAATCAGCTTTTTAAGTGTTTACAATTTTAAGACCTTTAGGGAGACTGACTTCGGGCCACGCTGTGTGTCTGTGGGGACTTTGTTCTGAAATGTAGTGAGATAGCCTCAGCCCTCAAGTTTCTTGCAGTCAGAGGACAGGCGGCTGGGCACCGAGGAAGGTGCGGCACTTCACTAGGGCACAGCACTACATTTTGAGGAGACTTCAGGGAATCTCACCGGACCACGGCCTGCTTGGCCTGGACTAGACAGGTTTAACAAAGGCAAGGGAGGAGAAAGAGGAGCCTAGATAGCACCATAACGACACACCTCTCTTCTCCCCTGCTTCCATTCTCTGCTGCTCCACGCTTCTGCTGACAGCCTCTGGAGCAAAGTCGTTGCAGAGCATGATGACGAGCTGCCAATAGAAGGAGAGGGCATGGAGCAGGCTGGTCAAAATCCCTAACCCAGAGTTTGGAAAGTTGTCCCCCAAATGGCAACAGCTCTTTGGGAGTAAACAATTTAGTTCATTTCGAGGAAGAAATATTTATGATTAAACATGACAGGTATAAAACGCTGGGAGAAACAATTTTATGGGCTGCAAGAAAAAGAGAGAGCGTTTACCCCTGCTCAGAGTGTTAAAAACCTTTCTCCCCCCTGTGGTCTTTGGCAGCAGATGGTACTCACAGGCAGGAGACCTGGTATTGCTTTTCCCTAGTCCCTAGTAAAGTTGCTCTGGACTCTGGCTGGCGCCCTTTTGGATCGTCACCACTGACTACATTTCAAGTGGCACGTGGGGTGGGAGAACTGGGTTCTCTTGTGGTCAAGGAGCATTTAAAAGAGCAGCAGAGGACTTCCCTGGTGGCTCAGTGGTTAAGAATCCGCCTGCCAATGCAGGGGACAAGGGTTCGAGCCCTGGTCCGGGAGATCCCACATGCTGCGGAACAAGTAAGCCCGTGCGCCACAACTACTGAGCCTGAGCTCTAGAGCCAGTGCTCTGCAACGAGAGAAGCCACCGTAATGAGAAGCCTGTGCATCGCAACGAAGAGTAGCCCCCGCGAACCGCAACTAGAGGAAGCCCGCGCGCAGCAACGAAGACCCAGTGCAGTCAGAGATTAAAAAAACAGAGCAGGAGAAGGAACAGCCACGTCAAGGCCTGGCTTGTCCATGGGACCTGCTTTTGCCAGGAACCACGGGACGCCCGACCCCAGTACAAGGAAGGCCACATGGAGACGCTGGCAAAGGAACTGGCCATCGGCAGGGCAAAGGAAGCAGCTTCTGTGGGTTTTCGAAGCAGCCACACTGTCAGTGTTACACAATGTGATACGATGGGGGGAAAAAAGCGGTCTTTCTTGCTTTTCCAAATTAAGATAGCCTTTCCTTGAAAAATTAATAAAAAATAAGTTTTTTAGAGTGAAAAATGATCTGGAGCCATTTGTCCATTAGCCGATGAAATAAATGGCATATGAATGTTCGAAAGGGAAATGGATAAACTGCAGTTTGACTCAGCTCCCTCCAAATGCTGAGACAGACAAGCTTGTTTCATCCTGGTCAGGAGCATGTGGTTTGATGGTCAGAGGACGGGCAAGGGAGTCAGAAAGTCTGGGTTGCATTCCCAGCTTTGCCGCTGACTCACTGGGTAACCTTGACCAATGGTTGCACCCTCTGTGTCCCCATCCAGAAAATGGGGATTTAATGACAGCCCCTAGAAAGGAATGTTTGAGCAGTTTCTAGGTACGTGGGGTTAGATATTTTGAGGTCCCAGGCAGGCGAAGATGGCAAGATATCCAAACTTAATTTTCTTGCATAGGGAATCATGGTTGAGAGCTTATAGAAACAATTGAGGTTGAGAACACGACAAATCCCCATAACTGTCAGAGGGAACCTTTGATATATGGCTTTAAAAACTCTCAAATCTTTAAAGCCACCCCGTCACCTTCCAAGGTTTCATGCTATTGGACTCTGTGAATTTATTTGAAAACAATTTAAAATTAAATTCCATGGCACTGAGTCATCTCCTGCCAGCCACTAAATACTAAGATGAAAATCTCTTGTGGCATTTAACACAATGGCTGTTCAGAGGTCTTGCATTAGATATTGTAAAGACTTTCATATTTTGGTTTGCTGCCTTCCATAGGAATCTTAATAGTTTGAAACACTGCTAATTATTTTCAGCCAGAATATGAATACCTCAGATTTGGGACAAAGACACTCTTCTTTCACTGGCTCTGTTCTTTGCTTGTCCTATAGAGACTCTTTTTTGTGAGGAGCCTAACTAGTGCTGTGAAAATAGTAACTGACAGAACAAGTGTCAGGAATCCTGCATTCTTGTCCCGGCATTTCTGTTCTGGTGAATAAGTAACTTAGTCCATCTAGGCGTCAGTTTCCCTGTTTGTAGTATGAGGGTGTGTCTCAAAGCTTTCTGTTTTTGCTGTTGCCATAGACCCCTTCTTTCAAAAGAAGCATTATGCATCATTCTATGATTAAAAAGATGGAAAAGAGGGACCTCAGCCCTTCTCTGCTCTGCTGACAAGCCCAGGTCAGCAACTTTGTGAAACCCAGCATGAATACCACTGGCTAGAGTCTTTCAAGTCGTTTTCATATATGAGAATCTGTGGATGAGAAGAGAGAGGAGGAACTGGATATGTTTACAGCCAATCAATGCACGTTAGTAACAACTGCAGAATCCAAAGATGCCTATTTTTGGTTTTGGTCCAGTCATTAAAAATAGAAGGCTTTCTACAGATTTAATGTGATCGCTATCAAATTATCTATGACAATTTTCACAGAACTAGAACAAATAATTCTAAAATTTATATGGAACCACAAAAGACCCAGAATTGCCAAAGCAATACTGAGGAAAACAGAACAAAGCTGGAGGCATAACCCTCCCAGACTTCAGACAATACTACAAAGCTAAAGTAATCAAAGTAGCATGATATTAGCACAAAAACAAACATATAGATCAATGGAACAGAAAAGATAGCCCAGAAATAAACCCACACACTTACAGTCAATTAGTCTTCAAAAAAGTAGGCAAGAATATACAATGGAGAAAAGACAGTCTCTTCAGCAACTGGTGTTGGGAAAGCTGGACAGCCTCATGTAAATCAATGAAATTAGAACACTCACTTACATCCCACACAAAAATAAACTCAAAATGGTTTAAAGTCCTAAATATAAAATATGACACCATAAAACTACAAGAGAACATATGCAAAACATTCTCTGACATAAATCGTAGTAGTATTTTCTTAGATCCGTCTCCCAAGGCAAAAGAAATAAAAGCAAAAATAAACAAATGGGACCTAATCAAACTTAAAAGCTTTTGCACAACAGAGGAAACCATAAACAAAATGAAAAGAAAACCTATGGACTGGGAGAAAGTATTTGTAAATGATGCAACTGATAAGGGGTTGATTTCCAAAGTATAGAGATAGCTTATACAACTTAATGTCATAAAACCAAACAACCCAATCAAAAATGGGCAGAAGATCTACATAGACATTTCTCCAAAGAAGAAATAAAAATAGCCAACAGGCACATGGAAAGATGATCAACATCGCTAATTATTAGAGAAATCCAAATCAAAATCACAATGCGGTATCACCTCACACTGGTCAGAATCATCAAAAAGTCTACATCATCAAAAAGTCTACAAATAATGAATGCTGGAGAGGGTGTGGAGAAAAGAGAACCCTTTTACACTGTTGGTGGGAATATAAATTGCTGCAGCTGCTATAGAAAACAGTATGGAGATTCCTTAAATAACTAAAAATAGAGTTACCATATGATCCAGCAACCCCACTCCTGGGCATATATCTGGAAAAGATGAAAACTAATTTAAAAAGATACATGCACCCCAATGTTCATAGCAGCACTATTTACAATAGCCAAGACATGGAAGTAACATAAATGTCCATCTGTAGATGAATGGATAAAGAAGATGTGGTACATATATACAATGGAATATTACCCAGCCATAAAAAATAATGAAATAATGCCATTTGCAGAAACATGGATGGACCTAGAGATTATCAGACTAAGTGAAGTAAGTCTGACAAAGACAAATATTATATGATATCACTTATATGTGGAATCTAAAAAATAATACCAATGAGTTTATTTATAAAACAGAAACAGACTCACAGACATAGAAAACAAATATATGGTTACCAAAGGGAAAAGAGGGGAGGGATAAATTAAGAGTATGGGATTAATAGATACACACTACTATATATAAAATAAACAACATCCTACTGTGTATTACAGGGAACTATATTCAGTTTCTTACAATAATCTATAATGGAAAATAATCTGAAAAAATATGTATATATAACTGAATCACTTTGCTGTACACCTGAAACTAACACAGTATTGTAAATCAACTATACTTCAATAAAAAAAAGAAACTATTTCAGATAAAACAAACTAAGCTGAAATTTTAAAAAGAAGGTTTTAAAAGTTTGGATGAAAGCCACTTTGTAGTGCCCTTTTTGATATGTCCATGACCTATACTCACATAAAGTACCTGTATTTACTCTCATTTAACTATAATGCCCCATCCTTTAATCACTCCTGATGAATAAAATTCACTGTATTTTGTGCAAAGAATTTTTTCCTGACTTGAGTGGTTTCCTTTAAAGAAACAAAACCCTTATAAAATATTTTCTGTTAAGAGCTTCTTTTTCCTCCAAAATGAAAATAGCTTAAAAACTATTGAAGATATACATGCTTACTTTCATAGTTTTTAAAGATATTAAAAAAATTATATAGCATATAAAGTAGAAGAATAAATTTACCTGTGATCCCAGGTACAACTGCTGGTGTACATCAGGTACAATTGCTGTTAACATTTCCACATATTTCTTTGAGGTCTTTTTCTATGCATACACTCTGCTACATATCATGTAAAACATGTTTTGAGAAAAGCAAAAAAATAACCTCATACATTTATTTATGCAACTATAGATATCCTGAATACATACATATCCTGAAAAAAAATACATAGACATACACACACATATACATATTTCACTGTCTATAGAGATAGATTTCATCATCTTCAGTGGTTATACAGTATCTCAATTCATGAATGTATCATCAGATTTTTTCACTGAAGGACATTTAATTTTTCCAATATTTGCCTTTATAAACAATAGTGTGATGAACATTTTTGTACATATATTTTTGTGTAGTGCCCAATTATTTCTATTGAATATATTTCTTAAACTGGACTCAAACTGTACACACATGTGCAGTTTTAATATTGGCTATGAGAAAAGTTGGTACAATCTATAGTAGTAAAATGTGGCATCTGGTATGGAAATACTGAAAGGTTTGGATTTTATGAGAAAAAAGAATGACATTGTTTCTTGAAAATGCTTTTTTATTGACTTTAAAATGCTTGGTCTTTGTTGGTTAAGGACCAAACTGAATGCTCTGAAAGTAGTAATAACTGACCAGAAAAGTTCACTTAAGAAAAATAGTTACACAACCGTATGATTGGGTCCCCAGCTGGAATATTTAGTGGATTTCTAAGGCTCACACTATTTTGAAACTTAAGGAATACAAATACCTTATCACTGTTCATTGAAAATAACTCCCTCCTTCATTCTTTTATTTTTTAAATATTCACATGACCTATATTTTCAAATGATAATTAGATTAAGACAAAAATAGGGTTAAATTGATGGATAACGGGGAAAATATTTAATCCAGAAGCAATTATACCACAACATATCCCTCTCTTAAGTAATCTTAGGCTCAAGAATGAGTTGCCCCTGAAAGATGAAATTAAATTGTTTGAGACCATAACGTTGATATTATTGAACAAGTTAAGGAAGAAGTACTATTATTTTTGTGTTATGAATTCATCTACTGTGCTGTACAATGATGGCCTGTCACTCTTTTTTTTTTTTTAACATCTTTATTGGAGTATAATTGCTTCACAATGGTGTGTCAGTTTCTGCTTTATAACAAGGTGAATCAGTTATACATATACATCTGTGCCTATATCTCTTCCCTCGTGCATCTCCCTCCCTCCTATCCTCCCTATCCCACCACTCTAGGAGGTCACAAACCACCGAGCTGATCTCCCTGTGCTATGCGGCTGCTTCCCACTAGCTATCTATTTTAATTTGGTAGTGTATATATGTCCATGCCACTCTCTCACTTTGTCACAGCTTACCCTTCCCCCTCACCATATCCTCAAGTCCATTCTCTAGTAGGTCTGTGTCTTTACTCCCGGCTTACCCCTAGGTTCTTCATGACCTTTTTTTTTTCTTAGATTCCATATATATGTCTTAGCATATGGTATTTGTTTTTCTCTTTCTGACTTACTTCACTCTGTATGACACACTCTAGGCCCATCCACCTCACTACATTTCCTTTTATGTCTGAGTAATATTCCATTGTATATATGTGCCACATCTTTATCCATTCATCTGTTGCTGGACACTTAGGTTGCTTCCATGTCCTGGCTATTGTAAATAGAGCTGCAATGAACATTTTGGAACATGACTCTTTTTGAATTATGGTTTGCTCAGGGTATATGCCCAGTAGTGGGATTGCTGGGTCGTATGGTAGTTCTATTTCTAGTTTTTTAAGGAACCTCCATACTGTTCTCCATAGTAGCTGTATCAATTTACATTCCCACCAACAGTGCAAGAGGGTTCCCTTTTCTCCACACCCTCTCCAGAATTTATTGTTTCTAGATTCGTTGATGATGGCCATTCTGAACGGTATGAGAAGATATCTCATTTTAGTTTTGATTTGCATTTCTCTAATGATTAATGATGTTGAGCATTCTTTCATGTGTTTGTTGGCAGTCTGTATATCTTATTTGGAGAAATGTCTATTTTTGTCTTCTGCCCATTTTTGGATTGGGTTGTTTGTTTTTTTGTTATTGAGCTGGTTGTAAATTTTGGAGATTAATCCTTTGTCAGTTGCTTCATTTGCAAATATTTTCTCCCATTCTGAGGGTTGTCTTTTGGTCTTGTTTATGGTTTCCTTTGCTGTGCAAAAGCTTTGAAGTTTCATTAGGTCCCGTTTATTTATTTTTGTTTTTATTTCCATTTCTCTAGGAGGTGGGCCAAAAAGGATCTTGCTGTGATGTATGTCATAGAGTGTTCTGCCTATGTTTTCCTCTAAGAGTTTGATAGTTTCTGGCCTTACATTTAGGTCTTTAATCCATTTTGAGTTTATTTTTGTGTATGGTGTTAGGGAGTGTTCTAATTTCATACTTTTACATGTACCTGTCCAGTTTGCCCAGCACCACTTATTGAAGAGGCTGTCTTTTCTCCACTGTATATTCTTGCCTCCTTTATCAAAGATAAGATGACCATATGTGAGTGGGTTTATCTCTGGGCTGTCTGTCCTGTTCCATTGATCTATCTTTCTGTTTTTGTGCCAGTACCATACTGTCTTGATTACTGTAGCTTTGTAGTATAGTCTAAAGTCAGGGAGCCTGATTCCTCCAGCTCTGTTTTCTGTTCTCAAGATTGCTTTGGCTATTCGGGGACTTTTGTGTTTCCATACAAATTGTGAAATTTTTTGTTCTAGTTCTGTGAAAAATGCCAGTGGTAGTTTGACAGGGATTGTATTGAATCTGTAGATTGTTTGGGTAGTAGAGTCATTTTCACAATGTTGATTCTTCCAATCCAAGAACATGGTATATCTCTCCATCTATTTGTATGATTTTTAATTTCTTTCATCAGTGTCTTATAATTTTCTGCATACAGGTCTTTTGTCTCCTTAGCTAGGTTTATTCCTAGATATTTTATTCTTTTTGTTGCAGTGGTAAATGGGAGTGTTTTCTTAATTTCACGTTCAGATTTTTCATCATTAGTGTACAGGAACGCCAGAGATTTCTGTGCATTAATTTTGTATCCTGCTACTTTGCCAAATTCATTGATTAGCTCTAGTAGTTTTCTGGTAGCATCTTTAGGATTCTCTATGTATAGTATCATGTCATCTGCAAACAGTGACAGCTTTGCTTCTTCTTTTCCGATTTGGATTCCTTTTATTTCCTTTTCTTCTCTGATTGCTGTGGCTAGAACTCCCAAAACTATGTTGAAGAATAGCGGTGAGCGTGGGCAACCTTGTCTTGTTCCTGATCTTAGTGGAAATGGTTTCAGTTTTTTACCATTGAGGACGATGCTGGCTGTGGGTTTGTCATATACAGCATTTATTATGTTGAGCAAAGATCCCTCTATGCCTACTTTCTACAGGGTTTTTATCATAAATGGGTGTTGAATTTTGTCGAAAGCATTCTCTTCATCTATTGAGATGATCATATTTTTTTTTCCTTCAGTTTGTTAATATGGGGTATTACATAGATTGATTTGCATATACTGAAGAATCCTTGCATTCCTGGAATAAACCCCACTTGATCATGGTGTATGATCCTTTTAATGTGCTGTTGGATTCTGTTTGCTAGTATTTTGTTGAGGATTTTTGCATCTATGTTCATCAGTGATATTGGCCTGTAGTTTTCTTTCTTTGTGACATCTTTGTCTGGTTTTGGTATCAGGGTGATGGTGGCCTCGTAGAATGAGTTTGGGAGTGTTCCTCCCTCTGCTGTATTTTGGAAGAGTTTGAGAAGGATAGATGTTAACTCTTCCCTAAATGTTTGATAGAATTCGCCTGTGAAGCCATCTGGTCCTGGGCTTTTGTTTGTTGGAAGATTTTAAATCACAGTTTCAATTTCATTACTTGTGATTTGTCTCTTCATATTTTCTATTTCTTCCAGGTTCAGTCTTGGAAGGTTGTGCATTTCTAAGAATTTGTCCATTTCTTCCATGTTGTCCATTTTATTGGCATAGAGTTGCTTGTAGTCATCTCTCATGATCTTTTGTATTTCTGCAGTGTCAGTTGTTACTTCTCCTTTTTCATTTCTAATTCTATTGATTTGAGTCTTCTCCCTTTTTTTCTTGATGAGTCTGGCTAATGGTTTATCAATTTTGTTTATCTTCTCAAAGAACCAGCTTTTAGTTTTATTTATCTTTGCTGTCATTTCCTTCATTTCTTTTTCATTTATTTCTGATCTGATCTTTATGATTTCTTTCCTTCTGCTAACTTTGGGGTTTTTTTTATTCTTCCTTCTCTAATTGCTTTAGGTGCAAGGTTAGGTTGTTTATTTGAGATGTTTCCTGTTTCTTAAGGTAGGATTGTATTGCTATAAACTTCCCTCTTAGAACTGCTTTTGCTGCATCCCATAGGTTTTGGGTTGTCGTGTTTCCATTGTCATTTGTTTCTAGGTACTTTTTGATTTCCTCTTTGATTTCTTCAGTGATCACTTCGTTATTAAGCAGTGTATTGTTTAGCCTCCATGTGTTTGTATTGTTTACAGATCTTTTCCTTTAATTGATATCTAGTCTCATAGCGTTGTGGTTGGAAAAGATACTTGATACAATTTCAATTTTCTTCAATTTACCAAGGCTTGATTTGTTACCCAAGATATGATCTATCCTGGATAATGTTCCATGAGCACTTGAGAAAAATGTGTATTCTGTTGTTTTTGGATGGAATGTCCTATAAATATCAATTAAATCCATCTTGTTTAATGTATCATTTAAAGCTTGTGTTTCCTTATTTATTTCCATTTTGGATGATCTGTCCATTGGTGAAAGTGGGGTGTTAAAGTCCCCTACTGTGATTGTGTTACTGTCAGTTTCCCCTTCTATGGCTGTTAGTATTTGCCTTATGTATTGAGGTGCTCCTATGTTGAGTGCATATATATTTACAATTGTTGTATCTTCTTCTTCGATTGACCCCTTGATCGTTATGTAGTGTCCTTCTTTGTCTCTTGAAATAGTCTTTATTTTAAAGTCTACTTTTCCTGATATGAGAATTGCTACTCCAGCTTTTTTCTAATTTCCATTTGCATGGAGTATCTTTTTCCATCCCCTCACTTTCAGTCTGTATGTGTCCCTAGGTCTGAAGTGGGTTTCTTGTAGACAGCATATATATGGGTCTTGTTTTTGTATCCATTCAGCCAGTCTGTGTCTTTTGGTGGGAGCATTTAATCCATTTACATTTAATTATCGATATGTATCTTCCTATTCCCATTTTCTTAATTGTTTTGGGTTTGTTATTGTAGGTCTTTTCCTTCTCTTGTGTTTCTTGCCTAGAGAAGTTCCTTTAGCATTTGTTGTAAAGCTGGTTTGGTGGTGCTGAACTCTGGCCTATCACTCTTGACAACATAGAAAAGAGATCCACTTTGATCTCTAGAAAGTTAAAGCTGCAGGCAGGAATCAGTGTGGATGATAGACTTCCTGTTTCAGACTCTCAAACACAGAAACTCCAGGACAGGAGGAAAACCTATCCTATAACAAATGGGAGAGTTACCTTCAACAGAAACTGCCCTTCTATGTAATAAACACCTTTCAAAATATGTAGACAACTGGAGAATCTTATTTCTAGCAACACTACTGCCATCACCTCAAAATTCCACATCTTTTTCAGACATCAGAAATATAAATCAACTGGCTTAATTTGAAACCTGTGACTCCTTTTTAAATTTTATTTATTTATTTTGCAGTATGCAGGCCCCCCACTGCTGTGGCCTCTCCCGCTGCGGAGCACAGGCTCCGGATGCGCAGGCTCAGTGGCCATGGCTCACGGGCCTAGCTGCTCCACGGCATGTGGGATCTTTCCCAGACCGGGGCACGAACCCGTGTCCCCTGCATTGGCAGGCGGACTCTCAACCACTGTGCCACCAGGGAAGCCTCCCTTCTTTTTTTACATTAATTTTTATTGGAGTATAGTTGATTTACAATTTTTTGTTAGTTTCTGCTGTACAGCAAAGTGAATCAGTTATACATATACCCATATCCACTCTTTTTTAGATTCTTTTCCCATATAGGTCATTACAGAGTATTGAGTAGAGTTTCCTGTGCTATACAGCAGGTCCTTATTAGTTATCTATTTTATATATAATAGTGTGTATATGTCAATCCCAACCTCCCAACTTATCTCCAATCTCCTTTCCCCCTTGGTAATGATAAGTTTGTTTTCTACATCTGTGACTATATCTCTGTATTGTAAATAAGTTCATTTATACCATTTTTTAAGATTCCACATATAAGTGATATCATATGATATTTGTCTTTGTCTGACTTACTTCACTCAGTATGACAATCTCTAGGTCCATCCATGTCACTGCAAATGGCATTATTTCATTCTTTTTTTATGGCTGAGTATTCCATTGTATATATGTACCACATCTACTTTATCCATTCATCTGTCGATGGACATTTAGGTTGCTTCCATGTCTTGGCTATGGAAGTGTTGCAATGAACATTGAGATGCATGTATCTTTTCAAATTATGAAACCCATGACTCTTAATGAGACAAGTTAGTGAAAGGAATAATTAACAGCTGTCCACAAATATTCAAAGCACCCATCAGTCTCTTCTGAATAAATGGAAAGGATAACAGATAAAGCCTAAGAAGGTGCTTTGTGACTAGAATTTGCCATACTACTGTGAGTTATTATTAACACGTTTAAAGAAAAGTTGAAGAGACAATGGCTAATTTGAACCAACCTATTAATCTAGAATTACTTATGATGGAAAAGAAATTTTTATAAATGGAATTAGACACAGGCTTCAAGAATACCAGTGCTATAACAAAGAAGAGGCTAACTGATTGTTTCTCTCCATCTTTATTCTACCTCTTCTCAGTCCCCTACCCGCCCAGAATACAGGTTTAAGTTTAATCTAGAGCTTTAAATTAGATGTTAGAAATATTTTTTGATGATGCATATATTTTAACTACTGCAATGGGACTATAAAACAACATATAAAATCAATTTCCCTAGAAAATGTTTAATAAAAAAGTTGCTATTATTGGTCTGGGTTGGTTTGGCTCTTAGAGAGACATGAAAAGAGGGGATCCTGAAAACTTTTCAGTTCCTTGAGTCTGTACCATACTTTGGACTCTGCCTCATCTGAGTGTTAGGAAGTCCTGCGCAATTACCCTCTATGATTCTGCAAATAATCTCTATTTGGGAGAAAGTTTATTCTAATAATGAGTGGATATAGCTCAGATGTTTATTTCCCTTCATTTTCCCAACATCTACAGAGAGGTATTCTGCCTCAGTATTATGATTTACTTTCTCTTCCTGATGATATCATTGTAGCCTACTTGATTTTAAAGATTTGTTTATACACTTTTACACACACATTCATTAATAATGGAAAATAAAAAAAGATACATTCGTACCAAGTAATTCTGCCTAAGGAAATTTGAGCTTTTTTGTGTGTTTTAACCTGTTGACCAGAGCTGGCCATTTGCATGAACTACAAAGGCAGCCACTGACTACAATGATTGGTTGAGGGACATAGATCCAACACGTTATACCCTTATCCTCCCTGTATTTGTCAAATTGCCTGAAGATCTTAACATTAGGATAATTCTTGAATGGCCTTCTTAAGAACCCAAGAGTTTGAATTTACGTGGGAGAAGAAATATACTACTTGGTTAATATAGCAGCCTGGTTAATTTATATGGTCACCGCAATATTCCACTAGGCAGAGAACAGATCTCAGAGGGAAAATGAAGGCAAAGACAAGAATTGAAAGGAAGTTGATAGTGTAACTGTGGGAACAGAGGTTCCTGCCCTGGCCCAATCCTGGATGCCCACAGAAAGGCTTGATGTTAGGTCTTACTTGGCCCTACTGTCTAGTAAAGAGTCTGGTGCTGAATGAATAAATAAAGGAATGAATATGTGGGTGTCAAGGTGAGAGGGTGTTTAATAAGTGTTGATGGTGGAGGCGGCCTCATAAAAGTGAGAGTACCTAGATGGGGGTGGTATGGATATATAGGGAATAAATTTAATTTTTTTAACAGTGCCTCTCAAGATCTGGAATTTGTTTTGGGAACAGTCCCCCATAGCAGTTGCTTCTTGTGGGGTTTTCTGAGGGTAGAAGTGGCAGGGTCCTCTTTTATGGCCTCTCTTTCTGTATACTAGCCCACAGTGTCAGCCATATTTTCCTCAGGGCCATTGCACAGACCACCACCAAAGAACTCAGTCCTCTGTCCAGTATACCTTGTTGATGGGGACATCAATCTTCCTCATAGTTGTTCCTTCCAGGTTTTCATAATAAAAATGTTCTCAGCTATTTGGGCTAGGACGTTTTTTTCCCAGACTAGATGCAAAAATACCTCTTTGCACTGGGCCTATCTCATATGTCTTTTCAAAGCAGCATGGGGGGAGAAAAAGACTTAGAAGATATTCACAGTATTTCACAGTAAACTCAAACCTTTCTGATGTGGGTTCCTGACATCTTTGGCTGAACTGAGCAGCGGGGGGGCAAGGAGGAGGTAATGGTGGTCAAGTAACTTCCAGCACTCAACCACCATCCTGTTTGGGTTGAGGGCCTCAAGTAACACACTTGGTGGGAGGCCTGGGCTGAGCAGGATGAGTCTTCCTCCCAGGGAGCCAAGGAGAACACAAGATCATTGTCAATAAGGTTCAGGGGCTGCTGCAGAAGGCTTGGGCAGTGGCTGTCCCCAAATATCAACTGCCAGGGAGTCCACAGAGCAGCACTGGCTGTGACCTCAAAGGGATGGAGGAAACTGCCACGCTGGTCTGGGGTCAAACTGTGTGTGGTGACAGAGAAAGGAATGTGGACTTTGGCTGAGTGAAGAGAGGAAATATGGGAACCTAGGGAAAGAGCCACCTGAATTTGTTGAAGATTTACCACCAGCCAGGGAGGGTAATGTTTCTTGACCCTCAAGATGTGGTTTAGGAAGCCCCAATCTATTAGTTGCTTTGAGAAGTCTCACTCTCTATTGGGTACCATCTCAACAAACAACATGAGCTCTTTAGTCGGGGACAGAACTAATTGTTGGGTCCATTCCATGGAGAGTCAAGGTACATCAAAGGAAGAAGTCATTTCATAAGCACACAGATTTGTCCTTGACTTGGATTGCTGTAAAACTAAGTTGCAACTAGAAATTACAGAAAACTCTCAAAGGGGGAAATTACTTAGTAAAGTCTTAATTACAGCTGTGAATGGTGGAATCCAGCAGGTTGGATTAGGAACAGGAATATCTGGGATGGAGCCCATTGTCTTCCATTTTCTAGTTGTGATGGATTTGAGTAAGTCACAAAACCTGAGTTTCAGTTTCATTCCTATAAAATGAGGATAATCATTCCTTTCCTATGTCTCTCACAGTGTTGTTGTGAAGGCCATAGGTGGAAAACATTCTTTAAATTCTAAAGTTCCATACAACTGCAAAGATTTATATTTGCTAGAGATCAGATACCTTTCCTCCCATTTCCTAAACGCCACTCTGCCACCGCACAGAATACAAAAGGTTGACTCACAGTAAATACTAAAACAAAGAAACAAAAAAAATCATGCAGCTATAGAGCAAATATTGTGATGGAATGATCTCACATTGCAACAAACAATGGGACAGTCCTAGTCCTATACAGTTGGAGTTCCAAAGCCCAGCTAGTTGCATGTTATTGTCAAGGCCTGCATTCAGAAAACTTCAACATTTACCTTTATTTTATTATTATTTTTTTTATAACTTAACCCACTGTTTCTTAGCTGATTAGCACAGACATAAACCAGAAAAGACTGCTCTGTGACCTCAGAAGTTTGAACAAATAATACTCCATCCAGGCTGTAATTACAGAAGAGATATAACAAAGACAAATGTGGACCATTTGTAATAACCTCTGAATGTTGATATGAAACTGTTCACGTCCAGCTGATTTCTATAGAGAGTAAAATAAAAAGGAATCAAAATATTATGTACTAGTAATATGAGGTAAGACTCTAAGAAGTATAATTCAACTTCTATTACTGATGGAAATGCTCTAGGAATAGAAAAAAAACGGAGAAAACTGCATTGTTAAAGACCTTAAGTCCTTCAGAGCTGCCTTAAATCCTTTTTATAACAAGACAGGACATAAACCAATGCAGATAGACACACATTAAAATATGTCCAGAATTCTTCCCTGCACATATTTTTAGTGTATTTCTACCTGGCCAAAAGGAATACAGAATTAGAAAAAGTGGCTGATGAAATAAATCTCCACAAGGGAACCAAATAATCATTTAGTCCAATAACTGAAGACAAACATTAAAAGAAGGTGCTTTTTTGGTTTGTTGTACCTCTATTGCTCTTCACTGCCCCCCACCCCCCTACCATAATAGTAGTTTTAGGGGCTTATCTTCTACTTCTCTTTGTTTTACGCGTCACTGTCATACTCTGCATAACTGAAATGGCCACTGGGACTGGGAATGCAGGGGAATTCTGAAATGAAATCTATAAGAACTACTTATACAACTCTTAATCACCCAATTTAATTGACCTTTCAAATAAATGTCTAGGATTAGGGGAAGAGTTACTTAAATTTAGACTCAGCAGCATGATGAACTATATTATGCAGTCATTTAAATAAATGAAAAATATTTATAATATAATGTAAGGGAGAGTTAGTATAATTCAAAATATGATTAAACATTATCTGAAATCTATGTACAAGCAGAAGGTAAACTGTAGTAACATATGGGGATTGTGGTCATGTGTTTACTGATAACATTACCTTTAATACTATTTTGGAATTTCATTTAAAAACATTAATGTTGCTTTTTTTTCAGTCTGAAAAATGGTTGTTCAGCTGCCATTTTGATCCCCATAAAAAAGAAGAAGAATCCAGGACCTCTTCAACGTTCGATTTAGTGTAGATTTTTTATTTTCTAATACACTCTGAAAGATTTTGTATTCATGTTGTTTAATGTTTTTCTCTGAATGATGTCCAAACTAGTTGCGGCGAGCAGGAGCTACTCTTCGTTGTGATGCGCAGGCTTCTCAATGTGGTGGCTTCTCCTGTTGCGGAGCGTGGGCTATAGGCATGCCAGCTTCAGTAGTTGCAGCATGCAGGCTCAGTAGTTGTGACATGTGGGCTCTAGGGCACACGAACTTCAGTAGTTGTGGCTCGAGGGCTCTAGAGCGCAGGCTCAGTAGTTGTGGTGCACAGGCTTAGTTGCTCTGTGGCGTGTGGGATCTTCCTGGACCAGGGATCGAACCCGTGTTCCCTGCATTGGCTGGCGGATTCTTAACCACTCTGCCACCAGGGAAGTCCTGCCTGAATTTAACACCTATTTAATCTATTTCTCTTGAATACTTTACTAAGCTCTTAAGAGGCACATATGTAATAAGTTTTTTGGTAATATGCACCATGATATCTTTCCATTTCATTTAAATTTGATTTTTAAAAATTAATTGGCATTTCTAAAACACTATGGAAAGTGCTGATGAAGAGAGAAACCAGAGCAACAGTGAAAGAAACTGATAAATTGCTCTTATGTTCCTGAAAATCCTGCATTTTCAGATTCAGTCAAAATGTAGTGAGAGCCTATGTACCATAACAGGCAGCACACCTGACCCATTGAATGACTTTTCACTCAACTTCCCAGACTCTATGGCATTGGATTATTTGCTCCATTCTACAAAAGGGCACACTGGGGCTGAGAGAGGTTCAGTCATTGACAAAAGTCACAGAGCTGGTGAGGGGCTGGATTTTAACTCCAGTCTTCTGATTTCAGATCTAGGGCTCTTTTGATCAGAGCTTGCTCTAATATATTGAATTTGATAAATTCATCCTTTTTACATAAATAGGTTTTTCTTTTAAATTCAAGTAATATTCCACAAAATAATCACATCTCAAAGTGAATAAATATAAAACTACATATGAGAAAGGCATATTTCTATTACAAAATAGATGGTAGGACTAGAAAAATGAGGTAGCTAAGATGGTAATATAATCACAAAGGACTCTGATAGAACTATTTGATTCTTAAATCAAGGTATGCCAGAGTGAGTGTAATGTTACCTGACCCACAGGTTGTAGAGTAGTTTCTACCTGGCCAACATAAGTCTGGGCATGATTTCTTAGCTCTGCTAGTTATTGTAGGACTCCAGGCAGACAGATTAAAATAGGGATCTCCTGTCTAAGTAGGGAAAATGGTACTACTCAAAGGGGTGAGATGAGTGCCTTCTCACTAGATGGGGCTTCTTGGAGCCATGAGGACTGGGCTGTTAGTTCAGTGGCCTAGTGCTTTGGACAGGCATGAGAACAGGAGGAGGATTCAAGGATTCAAGCCAATCCAATAAAAACAGGAAATAAAATATTAGTATGAGATGGTAGATTAAAAAAAAAAATACCCCAGAGGACCAGTGGGTAGGACAACTGGGTTTTAGTTCTGGGCCTTTCACTAAGGAGGTGGGTAAGTTTGGATACATTACGTGACCATTTTGGACTTCTATTTTTCATATGTAAAATGATGAAATTGAATTACATGATCTACTATCTCTCCCAACTCCCATCTCTCTCCTTATGTTGTATTTTGCCAGGAATTCCTAATTTTCCAGTAGATGAAAGATTCAGGACTGAGGGAAATCTAAAGCCTTTGCTCACTGGGGCATTTCAAGGCTCTGGGGAAAAGCATCTGCTTCAAATACTGATAGGCAATTTTTCTTTACTCATGACAATCCTGGTTTGATTGGATCATCAGTAACATTTTGAAAGAATTGGAAATTTTATAAACTTTTCCTCAAGATGGGCTCAAGAAATGCTTAAAATAAACAAATATCATGGAGCTGGAGAAATAAAAAGGACAACTAGTAAAAAGAGACCTTCTATAGATAAGACTGGACTCAAGTCAGGCAGAAGTCCTTGGAAGAAGATATAGGGGTGAGTGGAAACCAGAGAAGGATTCATTCATTTATTCAACATACTGGATACGTACCAAATTCAAGACTCTGTGCTGGTTAGTTAAGACATAATATTCGATTACAGATACTGTTTTCAAGGACTTTTATGTTCAGAGGTGACATAAAAATATACATAACTAACAGTAATACAGGGTAGAAAACATTGTTTCACTAGAAATAGAAGTAAAGATAAAAGTGCCACTATGATCACAATGATGAAGGCACAACACCTTCTGATGAACAAAGATGTCAGGAAATGGCATTTGAACCAAAAGTGCAGTAAAAGCTCACTGAAAGGAATCTAGGTAAAGGAGGTGAAAGACAGATGCAACTATAAACCATAGAGAGTAAACGTACTAATTCTGGGCCACTTAAAACTGTTTAGGATCCAACCCAGGGCAGGAACCCTCTGATCTCCCTGGCACCTTGGATCCAGCCTGCCATCCTTGGATCCTGAACTGTACTGTGAATGCAAGCAGAGCTTCTGTTTGTTTGCTTGTTTTTTTTGTTTTGTTTTTGTTTTTTTAAATTTATTTTTATTTTTGGCTGCCTTGGGTCTTTATTGCTGCGTGCAGGCTTTTCTCTAGTTGCAGCGGGTGGGGGCTACTCTTCCTTGCGGTGCGTGGGCTTCTCATTGGGTGGCTTCTCTTGTTACAGAGCTCGGGCTCTAGGCACGCGAGCTTCAGTAGTTGTGGCACTCGGGCTCAGTAGTTGTGGCTCACAGGCTCTAGAGCGCAAGCTCAGTAGGTGTGGCTCATGGGCTTAGTTGCTCCGCGGCATGTGGGATCTTCCCGGGCCAGGGCTCAAGCCTGTGTCCCCTGCATTGGCAGGCAGATTCTTAAACACTGCGCCACCAGGGAAGCCCAGAGCTTCTGTTTTGAGATCATCTGGCTATTTTTTTTTTTTTTTTTGTTTCTGTTTTTGTTTTTGCGGTACGCGGGCCTCTCACTGCTGTGGCCTCTCCCATTGCGGAGCACAGGCTCCAGACGCGCAGGCTCAGCAGCCATGGCTCACGGGCTCAGCTGCTCCGCGGCATGTGGGATCTTCCCGGACCGGGGCACGAACCCGTGTCCCCTGCATCGGCAGGCGGACTCTCAACCACTGCGCCACCAGGGAAGCCCCATCTGGCTATTTTGATCAGGTGAGTATACTACAGTTTTATGAAAGAAAGTTATTAATCTTTGCAATGATGTATTGAAGTGGTTAAAAGTTTAGAGCTGTCAAATTCTAACATACCTCAGGATTAGGTTTGAAGGAAGGCTTCCTTTTTTCCAGTTGTCTAAAGATGGAGCCAGATGCAGGGTGATTTAGTAGTAAGAGCCCAGGACTCAGAGCCAAGTCCCAGCTCCAGACCTCACTCAGGGTAAGACTTGATCACATCACTTATCACTTTGAGCCTTAGGTTCATTATCTGTAAATGGGGTTTATAGAACTGCTCTGTCTACCCTACTAGATTCTTATAAAAACCAAATTAAATAAGGTTTTAAGTTAGTACTTTCGTCTTCTTTAATAGCAGGCATGTGTTGTGTTCATCTTTATCTCTTTAACCCCTAACCCTTAACGTTGCATATACCAGACCCTTGACCAATCATGTTCCATTGTGTTGTGTTGCCCTTTAAATAAACCACATCAGGCCCCTGCTATGCCCTGGCTTGGGAGTGTGGATTTGACTGTCCCAGTGGCTATTTATCCCTTTGGTCCATCACACCTGATCAAGGTGATCTTCTCTGATGAAGTACAGTGTAGTCTTTTTTTTTTTTTTTTTTTTTTACAGTGTAGTCTTCCATTATATCATGCTGTTTTCCTGTGGTCACCATTCATCAACACAGTGTCATTTGTCATATAAAAGGATTTGCTATTCAAGAGCCTGGGGTCTGTTCTGTGTTAGCTAACAGTTATCCACCATGGGACGGCTAACAATACCACTCAGCGGGAAATCATGCTTTAAATGATTTGTTTTATTTTAGTCATGTCATCCTGTGTAGCTCTGCATTGCTTTATCTGGGCTATGGAAATACTTTTGAGTGTGAGTGGTCAGAATCAAGCAGTGTTCTCTCACTTCATCGAATGTGGCACATATTCTCTCTGGAAAATCCTACGGACATTTTGCAGACCTGCTTATCTCAGGAAGACTGAAGTTTTTAGAAGGCTGCTCTTCCTATTTAGGGGTAAGTGGCAAGGGGAGGAAATGTTTGCTACTGTTTGGATTGTGTTTTCTTAGCTTGGCAAAGGATTAGAACTTAATGGGATTGATTAATGACTCACACACGGGAGACAAGGTCCAGTAGTTTGGGCTGAATGAGGCTGAGTGCCTATTTTGCTTTTCACTCTCCCAGGACCTTTAGCAACTGTAAAGTATCTACTTCCCCAGTTTACTCTTGGGGGTAGATTAGACCGAGAAGAAATGTATTTTGAGTAGACTTCAATGTACCTTATCTGCAGCTCTCTGGGGAATGTCACCCCCAAGAGAATGATATGTCTGATTCCATAGAGACAATGGGGTTGAGCACTTAAACTCTTTTGAAATGGCTTTCTGAAATTATCTCATTTGATTTTATGAGATTTGCTTCCAGAACTTTTCATTTGGGAAGGTTAGACTATCAGACTGACTTGGTGGAGAAGTCAGCACCTTAGCAAGAAGATAAGACTCAGGATGTAAGTGCCCAGAGGCCTGGCACCACTCACTAGCCTGGCATGCCCTATTATAGTGGCTGGGCGTGTTTCTGTCCACCTTTCCACAGCCCCTTCCCAGCTGAAGTGCAAGTCCCTTAAGAGTAGAAACCAGATCTTACCCATATTTTGGTTCATCTGTTGATAATGTTTCAATGTGTTAGCTGCTGCTGCTAATGAGTGTTTTCCTTATTAATGTATACATGTATGCAACAAATAATTGGACATATTCTAGGCAATAAGGTTACGGATGTGAGCCAAACCAAGCTCCCTACCTTCATGGAATTTGCTTTCTAATGGTGGAGAAAGCCTTCCATGAACAATCAAATTAATATTCAATCTTGTATCAGGTTGCTATGAGTGTGATAAAAAAAAATGAAGCAGATTAAAGGCATAGAGAGTCACAAGGAGCACTGTTTTAGATCAGGCAGCCAGGAAAGGTCATTCAGAGGAAGTGACATTTGAGCAGGGGCCTGAGTGGAGAAAGGAAGGGAGCCACGTCGATGTGTACCTAGGAAAAGTGCTTTCCAGACGGAAGGACAGAGCAAGTACGAAGGTGGTATAGGACTGTGGTTAAGAAAATGGTCTCTGGAGTTTGGTTGACTAGGTTCAAATTCTGGCTCCTCCACTTATACCTCTGCATGAAATAATTATGATGACAATTGTTGGTGTTCTTTCAGTACTCACCACACATCAGTTACAATGCTAAATCTTTTATATAAGCTTTCCTGTTGAATTCTCACATGAACCCCACAAAAGCAGTACTATTATGGATCCTATTCTACCAACAAAGAAATGAGGCAAAAAGAGGTTAGTGAATAGTGGAGCCAGGATTCAATCCCTGCAGTTTGACTGGAGAGACAGTAGTTTTAAAACAAAATAAAATGTGGGATGAGCATAGCCAGATGTGGGAAAATTGGGACACTTGCCCTTTGTTATGCCTCTCTCTCCTGCCAGTGACCTCTTTTCTTCCAACACTGCCTTGGGCCTTCTGAACTGGTTTGGGAGTGGTGTACCCATATGCATTACCATCTCTTTTTCTGGACTTTTCTACACAGAAATTATTCCTGGTTCCCACACCTTGGGGAACAGCCATCCTGGTCTTAGTATAAACTGTCAAATTAAGTTCAGCAAAAGTGCCAGTGGGAATTGTGATTTAGCAGAAATAGCAGGAAATGATAAGTCTTGGCTTTGCAAGTAACCAGCTGTGTGACCTAGGTCAAGCAATTGGATCTCTGAGCCTCAGTTTCCTCCTACATAAAATGAATTGGTACTATTTCTACTCTCTTCTCACCTAATATTAAATATTATTTCTCCTGTAGAAATCAAATGAGGTCACACGTGGTAAAGTAAAATGTAAGCTTTATTCGAGGACAGCATATTGTTGTACATATGCAAACACATCATGTGATGTTTAATTTCTTGATTATTAGAATATGTTACTGGGACAAACTTCTGGCCTTTTTTCATATATCTGTTTCTGATGTCATACTTTACCACTCTTTCCAATTCTTCAGATTTCATTGCTCAGAACAATGAAAATTGGACTTTCGCCAACAATTTACTTTAAAATATTCGCTTCTTTAAAAACTAAAAATTAGAGCAGTTTGTACCTTTTGGAATTGAAGCTATTTGACTCTATAATATCAGACATGTGTATTTATTTTGTTGTACAGAAAAATCTCTGTTAACCAGAATGCTAAGAGGATTAAGAGGTTTTAAATAACTTATTCCTGGTTAACTAAAAGGCAAAAATGCATTAGAAACCCCTTTCTTTTTTTATACTGTAGACAATATTTTTGAAATACATCATTTACTTCTCTGATTTAGGAAGTAGAGCCCAATGAGGATAACCAAATCTCTGTGTGTATATGTGTGTGTGCTTGCGTGCGTATGAAGGCAGGGGGTGGGGAGAGAGATTATTATTATATTTTGGAGAACAGAATTGACACTTTGAACTTCTCTGTTCAGTGTACAACACTATATATACAGTCACAGGCAATGTAAGAAATTGAATTAACGAAGAAATAACCTTTAGAACACCACTTAGAATAATGAAGACTCATTACAAATTAAAAAGACGTTAATAATAAAATCTACATAGTGGTTAAGGGCTTAGGCTCAAAGCCAGTCCACTTGGGTTGGAATCCTGGCTTGGTTACTTAGTAGCTCTGTGGCTTTGGATAAGTTACTTAACTTCTCTGGGTCCCTAATGTTCTCATCTGTAAAATTAAGATAATAATAATAATACCTACTTCATAGAGTTATTCAAGTAAAGGCAGTACCTGATGCATAGTAAGTGCCCTATAAACGTTAGAATTATTTCTGTGTTGTTGGTGGTGAGCACTTAACTATGTCTTTAACATACTAATCCACAACAACTCTGTGAAGCAGGTACTATTATTATCTTTATTTTACAGACGAGAAAATTAAATAGACAAAATGAGTAACTTGCCTAAGGCCACTTAGCTAGTGCCAATGTGGCTGAGAACCCATCCCACACCCGTCTGGCTCCAAATCCATGGTCCTAGCCTCCATCCTTAGCCACTTTGGTCACATATTTCCTGATCTCAATCCTTCTTATCACCTATCCTATTTTTCGTTATTTACCTTTGTTCTCAGGGTTAGAATAAACAAAGCATTTGTGAAATGGAATGGCACTGAAAAATCAAAATTGAGATCTGATAGTCTGACTGCATTTAATGAGGTTTTGGGGCATTATTTGTTAGTGAACATGGTCATTTAAATAAATCACATATTGGGAGTGGCCTTGAATAAATTATTTTAAAATTAATATTTCTTTTGCATCAAACCTACTAAAGTCATCACAAGATTCACCTAGAGCAATTTTATTCTGTTTGGCTTTGGGATGCTTGGAAAATTTTTTTCAGTTAATGTTCTGTCTTAGAATGTATTCTTCCAGGGGTCCAGGTTAAACTCTCAATGGTGCCTAGAACACCCACTTGGGTGCATATTTACATTATTTGACGTGGGCGATGGATTGCTTGACAGATGTACCCTGTGAAGATGCGAGGATGGGGTGAAGAAAGGTATGCATGATCAAGTCTGTCTTTTCCAGTAACAGTAATGGGCCATGGCTGCATTTTGAAGGGAAAGGGAAAATTACTTTTCCAACCCAGAGTATAAAACTATGACTCATGCTGGAATTGTTCCAGAATGCTGGTCAAATTATCCAGATTGACAACTAAAGCTTAAAGATCTTGGGAAGACAATGTAGAGAGCTGAAATGCAGGGACAGACACATGGGAAGCTTAGATTCACTGGAAAAACATGAACTGGTTTGAGAAAAAGAATAAGAAAAGCAGAGTGTATGACATTAAAAAAAAAAAATCAAAGAAATGCCTTTAAAATAACTTTCCTGATCTCCTTAGATAATGCTAGGAACTCCAAACTCCCTACCCAGCAAATTAATGGGATATCCAAAGAAAACCAATCCCTCCTTGTAAACAAAGTGGAAATTTCCTTCTTTCCAAAAGGGCCCCAGTCCCAGCCATAGAGGAAGCAAGGAGACGAAAACACATTTCTGCCTGAAATGACCTCCTATTTTAAGAAAAAACAACAGCCTCAAAAGAAGGAAAGGAAAAACAAAGTTCCACCCAGAAGGAAATTGTATGTAAACAGCCCAAAGGGAGACCAAGACTGAGAGGGCTGGAATACTGAAATAAGCAACAAGCAAATGCCTCTGACATTGTCATTAGCCTCTGACAATATCAGAATCTGAGCTTTGAGACAACTGCTTTGTGATTGAAAAAAAAGGGTTGGGGTAAGGGAGGATCTGGACAAAAGCAAGCTGGTTGAAAGGTCCCTTCTGAAGCCGTGGAAAGTTTGATCTTTGAGGTTTGCCTACTTTTTCAGGACTCTGCTAGTGTGCAACCTGGGGGAGCTCAGCAACCACAAAGTGCTGGCTATAATTTTCTGCAATTTGTCACATGCCCTCTTCAAGCCCTGGTGAGATGGTTTTCTTTTGTTTTTAAGCTGCGAATGGTAACAAGGTAATTCAGGCAAGATAAGAGCAAACTGGAACCTTCCTTCAGTTCATCTAAGCCTGGAAGCTATGCTAGCCCATTGGTGTATTTTAATTTTATTTTTTTCTGCATATGTATTCGGTTTGGCCCACACAGCACTCATTTTCCCCTCTCTTTTTGGATCCAACATTCAAAAATCAAGAGATTCCAAGTCAAAATTGGATTTCTATTTACTCTTGAAAAATCTGGTCACACGGGTCCCAGATTCCTGTGGGGTAACATCTGAAGCTGAATACCTGCTGCCCCTGCTCACATGGAGCCTCCACAGGACACCCTGATAGTCACCATTGTGCTGGCTCTACTCAGTTCTGTCACCTCTTTGCCCCACCCACGGAAACTTGTGTTGGGTTCTAAACTTATCCATAGACATTTTTAGGAGTATCCGCAGTCTAATCCAGGACTGCAGCAGCCTGCTAAGAAGGATTCTAAGGCCGGCTGGGCTTGGCACAGGAGTTACGATTAGTTGTTGATATTCTCTTTGGCCACAGAGGGAGTGGGTGGCAGCACAGATGCCATGTATTTGTCCTCTCTGATTAGCTACATCTCTGGTTTAAGCCTGTATCTTGCCTTTAAACAGGACCCAGCCTGCTTCTCAGTGCACTCTCTCCATAAACATTCTTGAAACCCAGTAGTGTTCATCTCATCTCAAAACCTCTAAACAAAACCTTATGGAATCTCATTGACTCTCTTGAAATTTCATTATTCCCACCTCCTTTCATAGGCCCTCAGCCACTTTACAAGCAGCTCCTGGTATAATTCAAACAGAGCTCCAAATAAGTGAAAGAGAAAGCACTGATAACTTGTTTTAAGATGATATGTGCTATGGCTTCTATTTATCTACCTACCTACCTATCTATCTATCTATCTACCTATCTATCTATCCATCCATTTAGACTCCCAGCTGCCTGCCATAGGACTCTGGCCTGCAGGTATTCTCTCTTCTTCTCTAAGTGGCTTTTCACATCCTCACCATGGCTCTCTATCTACTGTCCCTTGGCCAACCTCTACAATTAATGGAGGCCAGTACCTAACCAAACCTTTCACACAAAATGGCCCACTAGAAGTCCAGGGGTGGGAATCTTGGTGAGCTGCTTTTAAGAGACCTCTGACCCTTAAATGAAACCTCTTTGGTGCTTTTATGGATTCTGTTGTTGGACCCACAAAGACCCTTAAGAATAATGCCTGGAGCCAGCTGGTCCCTGCCATCATTGAAACCCAAAGGGAGGAGCCCCACAGGCGAGGAACTGCTCGCTAGATGTCTTGAAGTTGCTTGTATTTCAAAAGAATTCAGCTTACCACCACTGTGGCTTTTAGCCTCTCTAATAAAGCAGGTTTTAAAAAGCTAAAAACGTAATCTGCCTTTTAAATCTTCTCTTCCTGCTGAGTCTAAATGGGGTTGCAGCAAAATGCCTGGCCAGCATTAGAGTTCTCTGAAGCCAATCAACTGAAATAGGTTTGCTTGGGGGATTTGAAATATATTTGAAAACACTGCAGGGGTGGCGCAAAATAACTGAACAAAGGTGAATTACATGAAAGGAAGAAGCAGGTGGAGGTTTATAAAACTAAAGAATCACTTGTATATCTTGGAAACATCAGTAATTGAGACAGGGATGCTGACCTTAGAAGTTCATCTATCTGATCATAAAAATGGTTTTCATTTGGCATTAAAAAAAGATTGTGATAATGAACAAGGCTTCAAATACACAGCCCGGAATAGTCAAGGTTGTGTAAAATCCTTGAAGAAATACCTTTGTATCCAAAGAGAAGCTGAGGCTAAAACAGGTCACAGGCAAGGACGGGCATTACTGTGATGTTTTCTCAGCAGCTTTGAGTAGGGCAGCATCATACGTTTTCTTCATCCTATTGAAAATGTGGAGTACCCTGAGAGTTGATGTTTTGGTAACACAAACTCTAGTTTGCTCTTGTATCCCATGGAAAAAAGAAAATCAAGGTAAGAATTGCCACAGCAAAATCACTATAGATAAACTGTATTTTTTGTGAAGACGAAATTAAGATTGTGGCATGCGACACATTGTACTCAATAATTTCCTGAAAGGTAACGTACCTATGGATCAAAGTCATTTAGAATAAGGATGACTTATAGAGTAATAAATGTAAACTATGGGTTATCCAACAACATGCAAATTTTCTGATAGGGCAAATTTGGGTGACTGCCCCCTGTCAAGGGACATCTCTCTAAGGCCTTAAGAGAGGAACGAGACCAGTTTTCCGGTAAATTTGCAGGTTGGATGACATGAGTTGTCTTACAAATTTACTTGGCCAAAGTGAGTTCTATACTTAAGGAAGAGGATAATTTAGCAGTGCAAAATACTCTGAAAATAATAGATTTCTCTGCAAGAGGGTCTTTAATGTTGCTTTTCCTATATTTTCCTATACTTTGACTCTGTATGGAATATATAGAGAGTGGACAAAGTTGCCAGAAGTTCTTGTTCACTTTGTTGGATGATGGTACGGGGGTACAAACTTGAAAATGCAACTTTTGCCAGCACACAATTGCTTATTACCCTTTGAAGGCCAACATGTGCGCTGAAAGAAATGCCTCAGAACACTTGAGAAGGTGGATGCATATGAGTAAATTGCAAGGGTTTGAAGCATTGGTTTGGATAAGAATGGAAAAATTCAGTTGCTTAGCCAAGGCAGTTCCAAACAACTTTGATCTGGATATCTCAGGAGAATGAGCTTGTGCCGTCCCAGCATTTTCTGGTTTTGGCTGGGAAAGCATATAGTAAAGAAATAAATACAAAATAAAACCCAAAGTTTTTAATGGGTTTTTAGAACTTCCACTTCTGGCTACAAATGGGAGACAAAAGGCAAATAGATATTGTTTTAAAAATGCTAAGCCAGGCCTTTTCTAACCTCAAGAAAACATTGGGGTTTGATTAGGTTCAGATTTGGGGCAAGTTTCAGGACAGTGTTTGTTCTAGCAACTTCCTCCCCATCTCTGTGGAAAGTGTTGGTCTGCTGTGGTTCTGGAAGCCATGCTCTGAAGGCTCTAGGCTGGGGCATCATGAGACAGGCTCCAAAATCTGTCATTTGTGCCTCTGCCCACGCTTCCTTCAGTGTGTTCCCTGGAGCCAGGCCTCCCCAACTGTATGAGACTTTTCACGACTAAGCAGAGCCCAGACCTCTTCTTGTCTCAGCGCTTTATGGTAGAATCTCTCTGTTTACCTCCCATCTCCAGGTATCTCTTGTGTTAATCCATCCCTGGTGCCTCAGATGAGCATTTGTTCCATTTCTGCCTTCAGTTGAGCTTCATTTCACTTCTCTATCTAAGCTGCCCTTTGGATTCAGGGATATTTCTTATGTTCAGTCAGCAGGTACTTTCGGTTGTATTATTCATTTAGCTCTGGAAATCCACTTCTATCTGGGAGATATTTTCTAGAAGGAAAGATATTGATGTCTCCTGTGAAATAAAAGGAGGACAGAGAGGAAATTAATATGTTGTGAGAATCAAAAATGCTCCAGGCTTGGTTGAGAAGCTTAGTCAAGGATCTCATTTAATCTTGATATCAATATAAATATCAAAAGGGATAATTCATGTAAGATACTCAGAACACAGCCTGGCACATAGTAAGGAGTCAATAAATTTGAGTTATAATGATTATTTCTTAACTTTTTTCCTAGAAAGGAAGGGACTCATTAATCTGTTCATTTCAGTCAGGATCTCCTAAATTGGCTTGCTATTTTTAGGGCTCCATAAATGTTTGCTGAACATGACTGAGTGAATGGACTCTTGCCAGAAGTATCTTGCTACTGTTGCTGACTTTCTGGTTAACTAGATATAATTTGCCAGATTAATTTATTCCCGTTTAAAAAACCATAGTTTTGAAGAAGAATCTGACATCAAAATGGTTGAGATAAGACAAAAATTTCCCCCTTATTTCATCTTTGTTTATTTTTCTTCACCTTATGTTATTATCCCTGAATTCTAATGAGCCATATACTTCTTATGCTTGGATGAAATATAAATACACTACTTAGATATAACCGTTTGATAAACCCAACCAGGGAATGCAATGTTTTGCAGACACAGAGACTAGGTTGAAATCAAGCCATGGGAATAAAAAAGTAAGAGTGTGAGAAAATAGAATATTGCCTGAAAAACATTATGATTGAGGAAGCCAATATAGGCAAATACTGCAGGAACAGCAAGGATTTGGAATGCATTTTTTAGCTGTAACTGGGGCAACATAGAATAATGGAAAAGCTCAAATCTCTAGCACTTACTCCAAATCTTAACCAGTTTTCTCATCTGTGAAGTGAAAAAGTCATGTAGGTGAACTTCATAACTTCCTAACCCTAATATCGTATGATTTTATTTAATAATAATAATTTACATGTATAGATTTTTCACCCTTTGAAAACTCTTTTACATTGTCCTGTTAAATATAGGGCTACTACACTAGTAGGTGCACATAAATTATTTGATAAAGAAGAAATACAAAGGCCCAAATCTATATATTACTATAAAAAATGTGATGCACCTAAATCTGTTGAATAACTTGTCAATCACAATGTCAAAAATAAATTTAACTTATTATTTAGCCACCCAGGATGTTAGAATGGAAGAGGCTCAGAAACCACGGAGTCACCTTCTTTATCATAGATGATGAAAAGTAAAAGAACAGGCTCAAGGTCACTTGGCTTCTGGTTGAGATCTCTGAACTCCCAATAGGCTATTCTTTACTCAACATCAATGTCACTGAATTGATTGCTAAATTGATTATACCAACAATCCCATGCAACTCAGACAATCTTCTGAGCAAAATAGAGACATATAAGTAGTGAAAGATATTAAAAGTCAGAGAAGGAAGAAATTTTGCTAGAAAAATGTCTGAGAAACTTAAGTGATTTCTGCTTAGTATCATTTTATCTTACAAAGATGTTGGCTCATTTGTCACCTACAATCAAAAAAGAGCTAGTCTCTAATGTTATTTTTGCTTCTTTTTTCCTTCAAATCTACTGTTGGAATGTTTAGTGTTTACATCTTTACCTATACTATCCTGAACATATGTGGTGTCTCACTTTGTAAAACCAATAACAGAATTCTATATCTCCTAATAAATTAAATGTTAAATATAGAAGCTTTTTTTAAAAACTAATGTTATACCAGTTTTGAATTTATCCTCAAGAGTGGAATGCCAGGGATCAGAACTTTTTAATCCTTAACTTATTTTTGTGCTAGAAAACTAACATAGTTTTATGTACTGACATCTAAAGTTTGAATGGCACATTAGCATAATTTTCAAGATTTCAACATGAACACCTATTTTATATATTTTTTAGAAAGACTGCAAAATTACTTCTCTTTTTGGGTATGACAAATTCCTACTGCAGCATGGAATTTCTGTTAAAAAATCTTTTGTAGAATTCATATGCTAAATATCAAACTAGGTAAGTGTCAAACTTTGTAGAAATATAAGGAAATTAGTGCTTTCAATTTTATTAGCACATAGAAGCAGGAATCCTGTGGCACACATTTGAATACTAAAAAATTTACAGTGGTGTTAAAGTAAGAGGCATTTATCAAAACTCTGGGATATACAAATCATTAGGCTAGGAACTTGAGCTACTTCTTCCCCTTAAAGGTTTATCATCTAATATAGATCAAGGGTCAAAAACATCTTCTGTAAAGGGGCAGATGGTAAATATTTTTGGCTTTGCAGGCCATATAATCTCTGTTGTCAACTACTGTAGAATGAAAGTAGCCATTGACAATACACAAAAGATGAGAGTCACCATGTTCTAATAAAACTTTATAAATGGACACATATTTGAATTTTGTATTTTATTTTCATGTGTTACAAAATATTATTCTTGCTTTGATTTTTTTCAACCATTTAAAAATGTGAAAACTATTCTTAGTTTGTGGGCCACACAAAAATAGGCAGTGGGCCAAATTCGGCCTGTGGGCCATAGTTTACTGAGCCCTGTAGTAGATGTGCAGACAAAATAAAATAGAACACAGGGACTAGTATGCTATGATGGAGGAAACATATACTATGCAACTACAAAATGGGACAAATTAGAAAAGACTGTAATTCTAACATTTTTATGGAAATAATCATTTTGCTTTCATATTTCTTTGAAATGAGATTTACATAAGGTAAAATTAACTTCTTAGAAATTAACAATTGAGTGGCATTTAGAATATCCACAGTGTTGTGCATCTGCCACCTTTATACAGTTCCAAAATTTCTTCACCCCAAAAGGAATCCCTGTCCCCATTAAGCAGCTGCTCCTCATTCCTCTCTTCTCCCAGCCCCTGGCAACCACCAATCTGCTCTCTGTCTCTGTGGATTTACCTGTTCTGGATATTTCATATACATGGAATCATATAATATGTGATCTTTTGTGTCTGGCTTCTTTTACTTAGGCTTTCTAGGTTTATCCACATTGTAGCATGCATATATCAGTACTTCATTTTTTATGGATGAATGATATTCCATTGCCTGTATGTATCATGACTTGTTTATCCATTCATCAGTTGATGGATATTTGGGCTGTTTCCACATTTTAGTTAGTTTGAATAATGCTGCTATGAACAAGTTTGTACATGTATTTGTTTGAGTACCTAAGTTCAATTTTGGGGGGGTATTTACCCAGGAGTAGAATTGATTGATCATACAGTAATTCTATGTTTAACTTTATGAGTTAAACTTTATTATCAAATTGTTTTCCACAGCAGTTGAACCATTTTATCTCACCCCCAGCAAGGTATATCCCCACTAACACTTGTTATTTCTGTTTTTTTTAAATTATAGCCATCCTAGTGGCTGTGAAGCAGTATCTCATTATGGTTTTGACTTGCATTTCTCTAATCATTAATGATGTTGATCATCTTTTCATGTGCTTATTGGCCATTTGTATATCTTCTTTGGAGTAATGTCTGTTAATGTCAATTTTTAATGCCCATTTAAAAATTGAATTGTTTATCTTCTTGTTGTTGAGTTGTAAGAGTTCTTTATATATTCTGGATATCAGACCCTTATCAGATATATGGTTTGCAAATATCTTCTCCCATTCTATAGGTTGTCTTTTCATTTTCTTGATAATGTCCTTTGATACACAAAGGTCTTTAATTTTGATGAAGTCCAATTTTTCATATCTTTCAAACTTAGGTGCATCATACTGTTCAAATCTCCAATTTTTATACCTTAAATTATTAATAAAAATCATAAAGACCAAATTACTAAATTTTATATCCTTATCTAGTTAGGATCTAAGAGAACGTCAATGGCATCACAATAACTAATATTTACTGACCATTTGCTGTATGCCAGGCTCTGTGCTAAGTACGTGATACACAGTATCTTATTTAATTCTCACAGCACCAACCACTAGGCATGGAGAAGTCAAGTGTCCTGGGCAAGGTCACACAGTTATTGCATAGAAGAGGCAGCATCAAACCCAGGCAGTTTGGTTTTACCACCTCATAACTTTTTCAAAAATGTTTTTGAATGTCCATTTGCATATGAAGAAGAGGCTAATGTTATCATTATGTCTTTGGTTGACATGTAGGGGAATAGGAAATTGAGTTTGGCATTTGAAAAACATCTGATCAAGGGAGGACCAAATCGTACCAGATCTCTCAGGTAATTTGATAGTAAGAAAAAGCTCTGATTATGTCATTTCTTTGTTCAAATTGTTTCCATAAATAGACAATGTCTTCTGAATAATAAGCAAACAAAAACCAGGATTAATGAAATATAGTATGTGGCAGTGCTTTCAAATATGTTATTTTGTTAGAACTCTATAAGTAAGTATTGATATTTCAATTTTGCTAAAGAACCAGTTTTTAAAATGTTAGATTTGTCCACGAGGCCCATCTCTCCAAACTATTCAGCATATTCACAGGTTTCTATGATCTCAAAGGATCATTATATCTTTATATTCTCTACTCCCATTAGCATGAGTCAAGGAAGACTCGACTTTCTCTTATGCTCCCATGCCTTTGTTTTCTGTGTCTCTTCTGTGGGCAGTTGTCATTCTCCTGTGTCTACCTATTCTTCAATGCTTAAGTGAAACATCAGTTCATCCTTCAGGTCTTCTCTGATCCTCCCAACAAGAATTCTCTTTCTCTCTTCTGAGACTTCATGACATGCTCTGTCTTTAGACTCCTATTACTGACTGCATTTGTATGATCAGAGGTGGATTTTCTCTCTTCTACTGGACCAAAGTCTCCTAAATTCTGAATCTTATTTTAACCCCATTGGTGCCCTTCTCAACATCTGATCCAGTGTCTTGCCTTTAATGGTTCACTAGAAATAAGAAATACCTCATCAACTGGAGCCAGGCTCTAGCCTAAACATTGGAATTCAGTTCTCGTTAGTAAGAGCTATCATCAGTGCAGTTTAAGAGAATGATTGTTATAATTGAGTACAGTGTATTTTGAAAACGTTTGTATTAAAATACTGGGTACTCCAGACTTCAGACAATACTACAAAGCTACAGTAATTAAAAGAGCATGGTATTGGCACAAAAGCAGACATATGGATCAATGGAACACAATAGAGAGCACACCTATGGTCAGTTAATCTTCAACAAAGGAGACAAGAATATACAATAGGGAAAAGATAGTCTCTTCAGCAAGTGGTGTTGGGAAAGCTTGACAGCTGCATGTAAATCAATGAAGTTAGAACATACCCTCAAACCATATGCAAAAATAAACTCAAAAATGTCTTAAAGACTTAAATATAAGACATGACACCATAAAGCTAGAAGAGAACATAGGCAAAACATTCTCTAACATAAATCGTACCAATGTTTTCTTAGGTCAGTCTCCCAAGGCAATAGAAATAAAAGCAAAAAGAAACAAATGCAATCTAATCAAATTTATAAACTTTTGTGCAGTAAAGGAAACCATAAACAAAATGAAAAGACAACCTACAGACTGGGAGAAAATATTTGCAAATGATATGACCAACAAGGGCTTAACTTCCAAAATAAATTGTACAAACAGCTCATACAACTCAATAACAACAAAAAAAACCCAATCAAAAATAAGCAGAAGACCTAAATAGACATTTCTCCAAAGAAGACATACAGATGGCCAATAGGCACATGACAAGATGCTCATTACCACTAATTATTAAAGAAATGTAAATCAAAACTACAATGAGGTATCACCTCACACCGGTCAGAATGGCCATCATTAAAAAGTCTACAAATAACAAATGCTGGAGAAGGTGTGGAGAAAAGGGAACCCTCCTACACTGTTGGTAGGAATGGAAATTGCTACAGCCACTATGGAAAACAGTACGGAGGTTCCTCAAAAAACTAAAAATAGAGTTGCCATATGATCTAGCAATCCCACTGCTGGGCATATACCTGGAAAAAACTATAATTCAAAAACATATAGTTCCCTTATGTTCACAGCAGCACGATTTACAATAGCCAAGACATGGAAGCAACCTACATGTCAATCGACAGATGAATGGATAAAGAACATGTGATATATGTATGTGTGTGTGTGTGTGTGTGTGTGTGTGTGTGTATATAATGGAATATTACTCAGCCACAAAAAAGAATAAATGCCACTTGCAGCTAATGGATGGACCTAGAGATTGTCATACTGAATGAAGTAAGTCAGAAAGAGAAAGACAAATACCATATGATATCACATATGTGAAATCTAAAATACAACACAAGTGAACTTATCTACAAAACAGAAACAGACTCACAGACATAGAGAACAGATTTGTGGATGCCAAGGGGGAGGGGGTTGGGAGAGGGATGGATTGGGAGTTTGGATTAGCAGATGCAAACTATTATATATAGAATGGATAAACAACAAAGTCCTACTGTATAGCACAGGGACCTATATTCAGTATCCTGTAATAAATCATAATGGAGAAGAATATGAAAAAGAATATATATATATATGTATAACTGAATACTTTTCTGTACAACAGAAATTAACACAACATTGTAAATCAACTATACTTCAATAAAATAAAAAATATTCGGTATTCATTCATTCAGTCACTCAACTATTTGTTGAATATGAATAAAACAGCAAATTCCTATTTAATGAAGCTTACAATCATGTGTGTGTGTGTGTCTGTGTGTGTGTGTCTGTGTGTGTGTGTGAGAGAGAGAGAGAGAGAGAGAGAGAGAGAGCGCTAACATAAAAAAATAAACATATGTCAGTTAGTAGTAAGTGCTTGAATATAAAGAAAACCAGGTGCAGGGTTAGAGAATGATGCTGGGAACTGGGTGATGGGGAGTATGGTCAGGAAAGTCCTTTTTGATAAGAAGACATTTGAGAACTATAAAGGAAGTAAGGGACTTAACTGTGGATACCTGGGGAAGGACATTTCAGGCAGAGAAAGAGTTCAAGGACTTGAGGCAGAAAGCTGGTTGTGCTAGAGTGGTGGGAGATGAGGTCAGAAAGGTAGGGGGAGGCCATGCTGTGAGGGTTTTGTAGGTCGTGATAAGGAGTCTGGAGATAACCACAAATGGGCAGGAAAACTAGGGGGCGGTTTTGAATGGAAGAGTGACATGATTTACCTGATGTTAAAGGATCATATAGGCTGCTGTGTCTGATTTCTTCATTGACTGTGTCTCCTCAATGGCAGGGGATGCCTTGCTTATCTTTTTGTCCCCAGTCACTAGTACAGTCAGAGTCCTATTTAGTATCCATTAAATAAGTGCTCACTGGATAAACGTTTACAAGAAATACTGACTGTTGGAAGGGCTGTGAAAAGAGCTTAAAATAGAAAAGTTTCCTGAGTTATCACAACTCCAATAATACAATTTACTTCAGCAAAACATTCTAAGGCCTTTTGTATTTATTTATTCAGTGGAGAGTTGTTTTTCTTTTTCTCAATATTAATGCCCAAACTAAGGCTTTTCCTGCAATAGCTGAGAAAGTTACAGCTTTTCTTCATAAGAGTCTTAAATAATTATAATGCTACACAAGTTTTGAATACTGGGCCAAGGGAAATACACTGGGTTCTAATCTTGGCTCTGTAATTCATTAGCTGTGGGACCTTTGAATGTGAAATAGTCACACATCCATTTGTTTGTGAAACACCTATTTGTTGAACACCCACTCACTGTCCTTGAAGTCAAGATGCTCACAGTCTGAGCAAGACAGATGTAGACAAAGATAAAGAACCCAGGGCAGTGAGCTGGCTGTGGTGGAGGTATGCATGGAGTGCTTTGAGATTAACCATCTTATCTTAAGTTCACCAGGAAGCTAAGAGAGAAGGGAATCCAAGGCAGGGGCATGTGCAAATCGCTGATCATATAGAAGAACATGGTGTGTGCAGGGAATTGAAAGGCATTTGGGAGGTGGCTGGAATAGAGTAGCAGAGGATAGGTCACTTTTCTCTGCCAGCATCTCTTGGGGAAGTCACACCTTACCCATTCCAAGTGGGCTTTGTGTGTTTTTTTGTCACTGTGCCAGGTTTGTGTGTTGTCACTGTACCAGGCTTGCTGGCCACAGGATTGGACAGGTCATCTAGGATGACCATTCATAGTGACTTAGCCTCCTGGACCCAGGCAATTTTCCCCTCAGTTTTATTGAGAAATAATTGACTTATACCACTGTATACATTTAGGGCATATAGCGTGATGGTTTGATTTACATATATTGTGAAATGATTACCACAATAGGGTCAGCTTACATCCATCTTCTCATATAGATACAATAAAAAGAAGAAAAGATAAGAGGAAAAAAATGTTCTCCTTGTGATAAGAACTCGTAGGATTTACCCTCTAACAACTTTCCTATATATCACAGAGCAGCCTTAGTTATTGTCATCATGTTGTTGACACTACACCCCTAGTACTTCTTTAACTTATAACCGGAAATTTGTACTCTTTGACCACCTTCCTCCAGTTTCCCCTGCTCCCACCCTCCGCCTCTGTAACCACAAATCTGATCTCTTTTCTATAAATTTGGTGTGGGTTTTCTTGTTTGTTTGTTTGTTTTGGTTTTTTGTTTAGTCTCTTTTTTTAGATTCCACATATAAGTGAGATCATATAGTATTTATCTTTCTCTATCTGACTTATTTCACTTAGCATAATGCCTTCAAGTCCATCCATATTGCCATTTTTTTTATGGCTGAATAATATTCCATTGTATATATATACGCCAACTTCTTTACCCATTTATCCGTCAATGGACACTTAGGTTGTTTCCATGTCTTGGCTATTGCAAGCAATGCTGCTATGAACATGGGGGTGCAGATATCTTTTCAAGTTAGTGTTTACATTTCCTTCGGATATAGTCCCAGAACTGGAGTTTCCGGATCACAGGGTGGTTCTATTTTTAATTTTTTTAGAATTCTTCATGCCGTTTTCCATAGTGGCTGTACCAAGATACATTCCCATCAACAGTGCACAAGAGTTCCCTTTTCTCAACATTCATGCCAGTGTCTGCTATCTCTTGTCTTTTTGATGATGGCCATTCTAACAGGAGTGAGGTATTATTATGGCTTTAATTTGCATTTCCCTAATGACTAGTGATGTTAAGCATCTTTTCAATTATCTGTGGGCCTTTTGTATATCTTTTTTGGAGAAATGGTGATTCAGGTCCCTTGTCCATTTAAAAAATTGGGTTATTTGGGTTTTTTTTGTTGTTGTTGTTATTGAGCTGAATGAGTTCTTTTCTTTTTTAAGATTTTTTTGATGTGGATCATTTTTAAAGTCTTTATTGAATTTGTTACAATATTGTTTCGTTTTATGTTTTGGTTTTTTGGCCCCGAGGCATGTGGGATCTTAGCTCCCCAATCAGGGATCGAACCCACACTCCCTGCATTGGAAGGCAAAGTCTTAACCACTGGACCACCAGGGAAGTCCCTGAATGAGTTCTTCATATATTTTTGATATTAACCCCTTATCAGATACATGGTTTGCAAATACTTTTTCCCATCTGTACGTTGTCTTTTCACTTTGTTGTTGGCTTCTTTTGCTGGCCAGAAGCTTTTTAATCTGATGTAGTCCCACCTGTTTATTTTTTTATTTTGTTGCTTGTGCTTTATGTGTCAGATCCAAAAACTTATTACCAAGACCCTTGACGAGGAGCTTTAGTTCCATGTTTCCTTCTAGGTCTTTCATGGTTGTAGGTCTTACATTTAAGTCTTTAATCCATTTTGGGTTAATTTTTATGAATGGTATAAGATAGGGGTCAAGTTTCATTATTTCACATATGGATATTCAATTATCCGGGCACTATTATTGAAAAGACTGTCTTTTCTCCATTTTGTATTCCTGGCTCCTTTGTCAAATGTTAGTTGACCATACAGTCAACTTGGGTTTATTTCTGGGCTCTCAATTCTGTTCTATTGGTCTACTGACCTGTTTTTATGCCAGTACCATATTGTTGTGATGACTATAACTTTATAGTATAGTTTGAAATCAGGAAATGTGGTGCCTCCTGCTTCGTTCTTCCTTCTCAGGATTTCTTGGTTATTTGGAGTCTTTTGTGGTTCCATATAAATTTTTGGAGTGTTTTTTTTTTTCCTACTTCTATAAAAAATACCAACTGAAGTCTTGATAGGGATTGCATTGATGGCTTCTTGTAGTATTGATATTTTAACAACATTCATTCTTCCAATCCATGAACGTGAAATACCTTTCCATTTATTTGTGTCTTCTTCAATTTCTTTCATTAATGTCTTGTAGTTTTCAGAGTAGAGATCTTTCATCTTCTTATTTAAATTTATTCCTAAGTATTTTATTGTTTTTGATGCTATTGTAAACAAAATTTCTTTCTTTTTTTTTTTTTTTTTTTTTTTCAGAAAATTTGTTGTCAGGTGTAACAGTCCTGTGAAATTCACTTAAGGACACTGGGGGAGAGTATCTCTTCCTTCTGATGAAGAGTTGTAAGAATGTGAGTTTGGGTGTGACTATAGTTGTGTTTTTGTCCGAAAGGTGAGAACTTGTTGGAGAATTAATCACAGCACTGAAGGAAGGAAGTTTAAGAAATAGGGATGTATATTTATATCTCTGTCTATCTGTGAGTGTCTCTGTATGTTCTATCTATTATCTATCCATCCAGAGAGAGAGAGGAAGGACAGAGAGAGAGAGAAAATGACATAAGTTGAGCTTCTGGGTCCAGTCAAGATGAAATCATCCATGTCTGCAGGTTTCCTAGATTTATGAATCAATAAAAGTCCCCTTTTTATTCTTGATAGCTTAAATTATATATCTGTTACTTGTAGCTAAAAGACTTCTGATGAAAACCACAGTTGTAGAAGACAAGACTACAGAATTACCTTCAGTTTTCTAATTTAAAAAACTTGGGACATTGGTTGGTATCTGACAAAAGCAGTTTATTGTCAGGACACCACTGTTCTGAGTTAATAACTGGGACACTTCTCACTGAAGACACCTCTGGGGTCTATATTCATTCTTTTTCAGATTTTGGCTTTTTTCTGCAATCCTTTCCATGTCCCCTTTCTCCTTTGCTTATGCATAATTTTTATTTCCTCTGCTTGTACATAGTCTTCAGTATACGTAGGGTTGCCCCAAATACAAGTACATCAGCAACTTTAATATGTCCATCTGACTTCCTCTTTACTCTTCATTTAAATAAAACATTATCAAGCCCCCATTATGTGCCAGGTACTGTTCCATGTGCTAGGCATACAGTGATAAACAATATAGGCAAGGTCCTTGCCCTAATGAAATGTACTTTTTGATGGGAGAAAAGGTCAATAAGCAAGCAAAGACACTAATAAATAAGATAGATTGTGATAAGGCCTATGATGGGAAATAATAGGAACTGAATAGAGAATAAATGGGGGTGCAAATCACTTCTGATGGATGATCAGTGAAGGCCCTTCCTGTAAAGGTGACATTTAAATTAAAAATGATTTCAAAATAAGCATTGCAAAGAGTTGAAGGCAGAATATTCCAGCCAGAGGGACTAGCAAGTGCAAAGTCCCTGAGACAGAGAGAGCTTGATGGGCTCCAAAAACTAACAGAAGGTCAGTGTGGCTAAAGGGATTGGTATGAGTCAGGTTGGAGAGGGATGCAAATTTCAGATCATGCAAAGCCCTGGAAATCAGTACAATGAGCTCTTTTTTTTTTACTTTAATAAACAGTATTATTATTTGTAGTATTTACACACATACTCTTCCATGGTAATGTTAAAGTTACCATTTTCTTCAAATGCCCCTCAAAATAACACACTCTGCCTTCCTAAGTAAATCTTGGAGGGGAAATTCACTGAAAGTGATCAGCTCATGACTGGGTCCCATGTCTCTCTCTTAACTTTTTTTTTTTATAACATCTTTACTGGAGTATAATTGCTTTACAATGGTATGTTGGTTTCTGCTGTATAACCAAGTGAATCAGCTGTACATATACATATACCCCCATATCCCCTCCCTCCTGCGTCTCCCTCCCACCCTCCCTATCCCACCCCTCTAGGTGGACACAAAGTGCTGAGCTGATCTCCTGTACTATGCAGCTGCTTCCCACTAGCTATCTATTTTATATTTGGTAGTGTATATATATCTCCATACCACTCTCTCACTTCACCCCAGCTTACCCTTCCCCCTCCCCGTGTCCTCAAGTCCATTCTCTATGTTTGTGTCTTTATTCCTGTCCTGCCCCTAGGTTCTTCAGAATTTTTTTTTTTTTGATTTCCTATATATGTGTTAGCATATGGTATTTGTTTTTCTCTTTCTGACTTACTTCACTCTGTATGACACACTCTAGGTCCATACACCTCACTACAAGTAAGTCAATTTCATTTCTTTTTATGGCTGGGTAATATTCCATTGTATATATGTGCCACATCTTCTTTATCCATTCATCTGTCAATGGACACTTAGGTTGCTTCCATGTCCTGGCTATTGTAAATAGAGCTGCAATGAGCATTGCATTACATGACTCTTTTTGAATTATGGTTTTCTCAGGGTATATGCCCAGTATTGGGATTGCTGGGTCGTATGGTAGTTCTATTTCTAGTTTTTAAAAGAACCTCCGTACTGTTCTCCATAGTGGCTGTATCAATTTACATTCCCACCAACAGTGCAAGAGGGTTCCCTCTTCTCTACACCCTCTCCAGCATTTATTGTTTCTAGATTTTTTGATGATGGCCATTCTGACCAGTGTGAGGTGATACCTTATTGTAGTTTTGATTTGCGTTTCTCTAATGATTGGTGATGCTGAGCATCCTTTCATATGTTTGTTGGCAATCTGTATATCTTCTTTGGAGAAATGTCTATTTAGGTCTTCTGCCCATTTTTGGATTGGGTTGGTTGTTTCTTTGTTATTGAGCTGCATGAGCTGCTTGTAAATTTTGGAGATTAATCCTTTGTCAGTTTCTTTGTTTGCAAATATTTTCTCCCATTCTGAGGGTTGTCCTTTCGCCTTGTTTATGGTTTCATTTGCTGTGCAAAAGCTTTGAAGTTTCATTAGGTCCCATTTGTTTATTTTTGTTTTTATTTCCATTTCTCTAGGAGGTGGGTCAAAAAGGATCTTGCTGTGATTTATGTCATAGAGTGTTCTGCCTATGTTTTCCTCTAAGAGTTTTATAGTGTCTGGCCTTTCATTTAGGTCTTTAATCCATTTTGAGTTTATTTTTGTGTATGGTGTTAGGGAGTGTTCTAATTTCATTCTTTTATATGTAGCTGTCCAGTTTTCTCAGCACCACCTATTGAAGAGGCTGTCTTTTCTCCATTGTATATTCTTGCCTCCTTTAACAAAGATAAGGTGGCCCTATGTGCGTGGGTTTATCTCTGGGCTTTCTATCCTGTTCCATTGATCTATCTTTCTGTTTTTGTGCCAGTACCATACTGCCTTGATTACTGTAGCTTTGTAGTATAGTCTGAAGTCAGGGAGCCTGATTCCTCCAGCTTCGTTTTCCTTTCTCAAGATTGCTTTGGCTATTCGGGGTCTTTTATGTTTCCATACCAATTGTGCAAATTTTTGTTCTAGTTCTGTGAAAAATGACATTGGTAGTTTGATAGGGATTGTATTGAATCTGTAGATTGCTTTGGGTAGTAGAGTCATTTTCACAATGTTGATTTTTCCAATCCAAGAACATGATATATCTCTCCATCTGTTGGTATCATCTCTAATTTCTTTGGTCAATGTCATAGTTTTCTGCATACAGGTCTTTTGTCTCCTTAGGTAGATGTATTCCTAAGTATTTTATTCTTTTTGTTGCAGTGGTAAATGGGAGTGTTTCCTGAATTTCTCTTTCAGATTTTTCATTATTAGTGTATAGGAATGCAAGAGATTTCTGTGCATTAATTTTGTATCCTGCAACTTTACCAAATTTATTGATTAGCTCTAGCAGTTTTCTGGTAGCATCTTTAGGATTCTCTATGTATAGTATCATGTCATCTGCAAACAGTGACAGTTTTACTTCTTCTTTTTCAATTTGTATTCATTTTATTTCTTTTTCTTCTCTGATTGCTGTGGCTAAAACTTCCAAACTATGTTGAATAATAGTGGTGAGAGTGGGCAACCATGTCTTGTTCCTGATCTTAGTGGAAATGGTTTCAGTTTTTCCCCATTGAGAACGATGTTTGCTGTGGGTTTGTCATATATGGCCTTTATTATGTGGAGGTAAGTTCCTTCTATGCCTAATTACTGGAGAGTTTTTATCATATACAGGTATTGAATTTTGTCAAAAGCTTTTTTCTGCATCTATTGAGATGATCATATGGTTTTCCTCCTTCAGTTTGTTACTATGGTTTATCACATTGATTGATTTGCGTATACTGAAGAATCCTTGCATTACTGGGATAAACCCCATTTGATCACAGTGTATGATCCTTTTAATGTGTTGTTGGATTCTGTTTGCTGGTGTTTTGAGGATTTTTGCATCTATGTCCATTAGTGTTATTGGCCTGTAGTTTCCTTTCTTTGTGACATCTTTGTCTGGTTTTGGTATCAGGGTGGTGGTGGCCTTGTAGAATGAGTTTGGGAGTGTTCCTCCCTCTGCTATACTTTGGAAGAGCTTGAGAAGGATAGGAGTTAGCTCTTCTCTAAATGTTTGATAGAATTCACCTGTGAAGCCATCTGGTCCTGGGCTTTTGTTTGTTGGAAGATTTTTAATCACAGTTTCAATTTCAGTGCTTGTGATTGGTCTGTTTATATTTTCTATTTCTTCCTGGTTCAGTCTCAGAAAGTTGTGCTTTTCTAAGAATTTGCCCATTCCTTCCTGGGCAAGGTTGTCCATTTTATTGGCATATAGTTGCTTGTAGTAATCTCTCATGATCCTTTGTATTTCTGCAGTGTCAGTTGTTACTTCTCCTTTTTCATTTCTAATTCTATTGATTTGAGTCTTCTCCCTTTATTTCTTGATGAATCTGGCTAATGGCTTATCAATTTTGTTTATCTTCTCAAAGAACCAGCTTTTAGTTTTGTTGATCTTTGGTGTCGTTTCCTTCATTTCTTTTTCATTTATTTCTGATCTGATCTTTATGATTTCTTTCCTTCTGCTAACTTTGGGGTTTTTTTGTTCTTTCTCTAATTGCTTTAGGTGTAAGGTTGGGTTGTTTATTTGAGATAGGATTGTATTGCTATAAACTTCCCTCTTAGAACTGCTTTTGCTGCATCCCATAGGTTTTGGGTCATCGTGTTTTCATTGTTATTTGTTTCTAGGTATTTTCTGATTTCCTCTTTGATTTCTTCAGTGATCTCTTGGTTATTAAGTAGTGTATTGTTTAGCCTCCATTTGTTTGTAGTTTTTACAGATTTATCCCTGAAATTGATATCTAGTCTCATAGCTTTGTGGTCAGAAAAGATACTTGACACGATTTCAATTTTCTAAATTTACCAAGGCTTGATTTGTGACCCAAGACATGATCTATACTGGAGAATGTTCCTTGAGCACTTGAGAAGAAAGTGTATTCTGTTGTTGTTGGATGGAATGTCCTATAAATATCAATTAAGTTCATCTTGTTTAATGTATCATTTAAAGCTTGTGTTTCCTTATTTATTTTCATTTTGGATGATCTGTCCATTGGTGAAAGTGGGGTGTTAAAGTCCCCTACTATGAATGTGTTATTGCCCATTTCCCCTTTTATGGCTGTTAGCATTTGCCTCATGTATTGAGGTGCTCCTATGTTGGGTGCATAAATATTTACAATTGTTATATCTTCTTCCTGGATTGATCTCTTGATCATTATGTAGTGTCCTTCTTTGTCTCTTGCAATGGTGTTTATTTTAAAGTCCATTTTGTCTAATATGCGAATTGTTACTCCAGCTTTCTTTTGATTTCCATTTGCATGGAATATCTTTTCCATCCCCTCACTTTCAGTCTGTATGAGGACAATGAGCTCTTGAACTCTGAAGAACCTCTAAAATTTTTAAGCATATAAGTGACATGATTTATTTACATTTTATAAAGCTCACAATGGCTGTCGTGTGGAGAATGGATTACAATGGGGCAAGATTGGAAGCAGGCAGACCACGTTTGAGGATATTGCAAAGTAGGCAAGAGATGATGGTAGCTTGGGCCAGAGGGTGGGCAGTAGAGTTGAAAAGAAGCAGATAGACTAAAGCTATCAATAGAACTGGAAGAGCTTGCTGAGAGATTGGATGGAGGGAAAAGGAGGACTCAAGGATGACTCCTACGTTTGGCTGAACAAACAAGTGGATGGAAGTGCTCTTTACTGAGATGGAGAAGACAGAGAAAGGGGCAATTTGAGAAAATGTCTTAATAGATCTATTTTAGAAATGTTGAGACTCAGTATGAGTTGTACAACAAGGTCTGTATTTGACAAATTACCTTACCTCTGTTGAGAGATACATCAAATTGGCCCAGTTCATCTTTTAGAGTCTGGTCACACTAGGTCATTCATTGTCTAGCTTATGGTCTGATTTCCTTCCATTAAGTGCTTCCACCTTTCCAATCAGGTGAGGCCATGGAGGGATGTAGGTTCATGTAATCCAATTGATAGTTCTGGTAAACACACCCATACACAGTGATAAAAATGTCTGCCTATTCTATCTCACAGGGTTATTATGGGGGTTAAATGGGGGATTCGGTAGGTAAAAGCACTTTGTAAACTCTAAAGGTAATGAATTGAAAGGACTTTGAAAGCTGTTTAATTTACCAAAGCTAACATTTATACCAATTTTACTAAATCAGTTGAGAAATTATAATAAACTTTTATTTAACCAGACTAGTTATTGCCAAATGCCCAGCAAAAACTCACTTACTTTTGTGCATAGTGGAATGTAATTTAGCACAAAGGCTAAATTGGGTCCATACAACTCCGAATAACAACTTGAGAAGAATTAATTCATATTTATTGAGGAGTAAGTCACCTCTAACACTCTTGCCAGCCTGGTGTTGTGTTGGTACAAGGTCCATTTATCATTGGTACTCTAACATCCTGGTAAAAGTGAGAGTAGTTGCTTAAAACAAGAATAAGGAGTTGTTTCACCACTTGTCCCTCCCTTTCAGACCACTATCCTGGAATTCAGCCTTCCTTGCTGCTAATCTGTGGCCTGAATTCCCTTAGGTCCAACCTTCTCTCCAGGGCTTGCTTCATGGGCATGTGACCTGTGCCACTGCACATGGCCCTGTGCCCAAAAGTGCCCACACTTGTTTTATTTCTCTGCTGTCTCTGTTTTGAAATTCTTAATTTTATCTTTGAACTTGTGTTTCATGCATGAAGTCTGATGGGACAATAAAGCATGCACTTGAGCAGAGGGGGTATGTGCAGTGTAAGTCCCATGCTTCCTAGCTGTCCCATTTGTAGGCAGTGTTCACAATGACCCGTGGGCACGGAACTCTGGTGCACTCATGCAGCATGGGAGTTCAGCGAAACTCAAAGCAAGTATAAGGTAAGTGTGTTACATCAAGGACTGAGCGGCAGAGCTTGTGGGCAGGGTGGTATGCTAACAGCTCCCCAAACCACACTTTCTGTTTAAAAGAGAACTTGTGTCATACACAAGAAGGCAGCAGTGCTGTTGTAGGAAACAAAAACAACCTGGGAAGCCTATCATATCTTCTTTTCCTCATATTACCCCTCTGTGTCAATGACTTATGCTGAACATGATGGCACAGAAGGAAAGGGAAATATGGGGCAACCCAGAGTTCCTTTTCCTTTCAGTCTTATTAGTAAGCTGAAGGTAGAGTATGTTGGTAGAATATATGCATATCAAGAAGTAAAATAAAATAATTAAGATAGTTCTGTTCAGCATTTTCACTATTCTGGTAAGAACAACATACCTATGCCTATAATGAGTTACTTTAACAGATTTAACAATATTTTATAATTAGGATGGTCCCTTTTAAATTAGTGACTTTGAAATTAAATTAGTCACTTTGAAGTGACTTCAAATTAGTATTCTCTTATGGAATCAAAATGGTCCTTCACAAATTCTAAAGACACTGTTAATTTGCTTTATAGATTCTTTGTTTATTGACAATTTGAAGTTGTAAATCACCTTATTTTAAAATTAATGAGGTTTAATTTCAATTTTACTATACTCTTAATTTCTTAATGAATCACCAAAATGGAATCATATAAAAAAACCTACATCTATAACATCTGTTGGAAGGAAGACTCCTTCCCTACTCCAGCGGAGGGAATTCTACTTGGGAAACACACCTGTATTCCTGCCCCCTCCTACTGCTCCCTTGAGGAGTGCCTTAATCTTATTCCTGAGTTTGGAAAGTGAAGTTGGACATGTAAAGCCAACTCTTTCCTCTCTAGCATACAGCCACCAGCAGAAGCACATCTTTGGCTCAGCTCCTTGGTTTATGCCAGCAGTTTTCCCAGGTGATGTGGTCCAGACACTGGGTGGGTAAGTTTTTCTAATTCTGGGGTTTAGTTCTATTAGGAAGCCTGCCTGTCTGGATAGAAGCCATACTCCTACAACAACCACGTTCTCTAATATGATGTTTTAAACAGTATTAAATTTTGTTAATTCTTTAAAATATTGAGGTAATTTCCCTTGAAAGTGTAGTAAAATCTGAATTGAATTCTATCAATTTAAAATAAAGGTAATATGAGTTCTAATCCACCTTACCCTTTTGACTTATTTCTTATTTGGTTCAGAACTCAAGAGGGTAAGGGAGAGTACTAGTTATTGGGCATCTTGAATTCCAACAAGGTCCATACTGTTACCTCTAATATTGGTGACAACTTCAGGAAAACTATGAGATGAGATAGGATTAGTTGCCTTCATTTTTGTTTCCACTTTCATGTTCCTTTTTTATCCTTTGTAGTTGGTATAATGGCTTAAGCTTAGAACAGTTTTGCACAATGCTCCCAAGGAGAAAAATAAAGATAAAGTAAGTGAAGCTCTGAAATATGCCATGGGGTAGACAGACCAGGGCCTGTGGACTTCTGAGAGGAAAGGCTTGCACTTTCCTCTCCCAACTTTTTGTAGGAATGAGGAGACCAGAAATAGCAAATTGGTTCCGTGAAATATCTCAGCCTCAGACTTGGTCTCAGTCTCAGTCAGATTCAGCCACTGTCTAGAGGTGGAGGGAATGTTCTACACAGAATTTACACTGAAAATGGAAGGTCCAATATTAGAACAATCATATTATCTTAGCTTAAATTTACTCTTTGGCAAAGTCAAGCTTGTCAAGTTGTCCTAAGATATTTTCTAAGATCTATTATGAAAAGTAATCCTCATTCCAGCCTCATTCATCTCCCTGCAACACAAAAAGCTACAAATGAATCACCCAATTCCATCACTTTTTAAAGACAGTCTCTATCAGTAAACATGGAAATGAGAATAAATTCCAGAATTATCCTCCATCATCCTGTTAAATCAAATTTTCAAACAAAATTGATTTGGCTTTTAAAAGTCTTTGAATTTAAAATTTCACAACCAACTTTTCTTTGGCAGAGAAAGCTCTGTAAGGACTAATGAGCTCCAGATAGCTTTGGGGGTGGTCAGCGGGTGCTCCATGGATTCTGTAAAGTCCCACCTTGGGTTTCCTCTTTTAATGATATCCAAAATAGACCCATTCATCTATTTTTAAACTTTCTAAAATTAGCAAGAGAAAAACAGAGTAGCAAGCCAGAGCCATAGGCTACTTCATTACCTCAGTTATTAGCCTGACAAAATAAATGACTTTCCATTAAACTGCAGTGACAGCAAAGGAGGAAGGTTTAGAGGTCAATAGCTCCTGAGATACATATCCCTAAATGTAGCAGTTCTCTAGGGACTGTTGGAATTAACTGCTGACAAGCTAATTGCTCTTATTACCTAATTAACCAAGTCTTGCTTCATTAGTAGCTTGTCGCAATTGGACAACATTTTCAAGGATATAAAGATCTACCCAATAATAATTAGTAAACAACTGAAATGAAACCAGCCTCCACTTGTTGACAAGATTAATTGAATAATTATTGTTTCATTGAGGAGAAAAAGAGCAAGGAAATGTAGCTAGGGAAACTGCACCAGTCTTTCCTTGGGCACAATTTCCTCAGAAACACGTGAAAGCTTTCTATTAAGAAGTGCTGCTGAATCTGATCGACCCAAAGAATCCCAACATGGAATGTAATATTGAATTTGTTATGATTTTTTGGGTTTTAACTATTTTTTCAATAAAGGGTACTTTTTCATATATACACTTAACATTTGTATATATCATTTAAAACACTAACCATATGGATAGATTTTAAACAGGTATCTAACAGATGCTCTACACAAATATAACTTTGCAAAACCTAATTGATTCAGTGAAGCAAATTGTACGCTGAAACAACTTTTGGCAAATATTTCAGAACAGTGTGTTTGGTTTAGTTTGACTTAACAGCTGTGATTTTTGAAATTGTTTAACTGATTCTTGAGTACTGAGAGCAAAAGACAAAAATTTACAACAAACTTCCATGAAAATTCTTTTTTTGTATGGCATAATTAAGCACTTGTGTGGATTTTAAAGTCTGAAAATTGGTCACTGTGGACGGTCCGTGATTTCTTTGTACTTGAGCCTGTTTCTTTCTTGTCAAAAATGATTTCAAGCACACAGCTCAAACTGTCAGTAAAAAAAAGAGTCCTGGCTGTCTTGGACAGGATAGTTCTCTCTGGAGACTTGATAGACTGTTAGTAAAAACCCATTTTAAAAGGTCTGGAAATTTGCCGACCCCTGTATCAGTGGGAAATAAGATCTCCCAGATGACTACGGGGATGTCTACCTGTCTTACTACAGGAGGAAGAGGGGAATCTAACACTTTCTTCCAAAATAGGCTGACATTACTGGGCAAGCTTGAAAGCCGAGGGGAAGCTTTGAGCAGGGAATCTAGAATTTGGGTGTTCAACTACCTCCAAGTGACAACTTTAAGAAGCTTACCTAAGGGGAATTTACTTTATTCCAACAAGTTATACCAAGGTAAGGAAATGGTGACAATGTTAATCCGAACAGTGGCAGTAGCCGTTTAATAAGCAATTGGTAGTGCTAGGGACTGTACATGCATTATTGCAGTGAATCCATGCAAGGATCCTGCAAGTTTTCTCTTCTCCCCAGTTTGTAAATGAGGAAACTGAGGTCAGAAAAGCCAGGTGTCCTTTAGAAAGTCATACAGCTGCTGAATGGAGAAAGTAGGAATTGTTTGGTGAGAATGTCAGCCAAAAGACGATCTATGAGAAGCAAGGTTATATAGAATATAGATGACCTAGAATCAAACAGTATGATTTGGGGAGAAGAAAAAAAACCAAGGGGGCAGGGAGGGATAAATAAGGAGTTTGAGATTAGCAGATACAAACTAATATATATAAAATAGATGAACACAGGCCTTCCCTGGTGGCACAGGGGTTAAGAATCCACCTGCCAATGCAGGGGACACAAGTTCGATCCCTGGTTGGGGAAGATCCCACAGGCTGCAGAGCAACTAAGCCAGTGCGCCACAACTACTGAGCTTGTGCTCTAGAGCCTGCGAGCCACAACTACTAAGCCCATGTGCTGCAAGTACTGAAGCCTGCACACTCTAGGACCCTCATGCCACAACTACTGAGCCTGTGTGCTGCAACTACTAAAGCCCACGTGCCTAGAGCCCATGCTCCGCAACAAGAGAAGCCACCGCAATGAGAAGCTGGTGCACCGCAACGAAGAGTAGCCCCGGCTCGCCGCAACTAGAGAAAGCATGCGCACAGCCAAAAATAAATAAATCAAATCAAATCAAATCAAATCAAATAGATGAACAACGAGGTCCTACTGTATAGCACAGGGAACTATATTCAATATCTTGTAGTAACCTATAATGGAAAAGAATATGAAAAAGAATATATATATATATATATATATATATAAAAATGAATCACTTTGCTATGTACCAGAAACTAACACAACATATAAAATGTTTTTATAAACATTTTTAAAATTTTATTTAATTTTTGAATTTTATTCAAAATTTTTTTTTAGACAGCAGGTTCTTATTAGTCATCGATTTTATACACATCAGTATATACACGTCAATTCCAACCGCCCAATTCATCACACCACCATCACCACCCCTCCGCAGCTTTCCCCCCTTGGTGTCTATGCATTTGTTCTCTACATCTGTGTCTCAACTTCTGCCCTGCAAACCAGTGTACCATTTTCCTAGGTTCCACATACATGCGTTAATATACGATATTTGTTTTTCTCTTTCTGACTTACTTCACTCTCTATGACAGTCTCTAGATCCATCCACGTCTCAACAAATGACCCAGTTTCGTTCCTTTTTATGGCTGAGTAATATTCCATTGTGTATATGTACCACAACTTCTTTATCCATTCGTCTGTCGATGGGCATTTAGGTTGCTTCCATGACCTGGCTATTGTAAATAGTGCTGCAATGAACATTGGGGTGAATGTATCTTTTTTCGTTATTAACATCTTTATTGGAGTATAATTGCTTTACAATGGTGTGTTAGTTTCTGCTTTATAACAAAGTGAATCAGTTATACATATACATATGTCCCCATCTCTCTTCCCTTTTGCATCTCCCTCCCTCCCACCCTCCCTATCCCACCCCTCTAGATGGTCACAAAGCACCGAGCTGATCTCCCTGTGCTATGCGGCTGCTTCCCACTAGCTATCTATTTTAATTTGGTAGTGTATATATGTCCATGCCACTCTCTCACTTTGTCACAGCTTACCCTTCCCCCTCCCCATATCCTCAAGTCCATTCTCTAGTAGGTCTGTGTCTTTATTTCCGTCTTGCCCCTAGGTTCTTCATGACCTTTTTTTCCCCCTTAGATTCCATATATATGTGTTAGCATACGGTATTTGTTTTTCTCTTTCTGACTTACTTCACTCTGTATGACAGACTCTAGGTCCATCCACCTCACTACAAATAACTCAATTTCATTTCTCTTTATGGCTGAGTAATATTCCATTGTATATATGTGCTACATCTTCTTTATCCATTGATCTGTTGATGGACACTTAGGTTGCTTCCATGTCCTGGCTATTGTAAATAGAGCTGCAATGAGCATTGCATTACATGACTCTTTTTGAATTATGGTTTTCTCAGGGTATATGCTCAGTATTGGGATTGCTGGGTCGTATGGTAGTTCTATTTCTAGTTTTTAAAGGAACCTCCATGCTGTTCTCCATAGTGGCTGTATCAATTTACATTCCCATCAACAGTGCAAGAGGGTTCCCTTTTCTCTACACCCTCTCCAGCATTTATTGTTTGTAGATTTTTTGATGATGGCCATTCTGACTGGTGTGAGATGATATCTCATTGTAGTTTTGATTTGCATTTCTCTAATGATTAATGATGCTGAGCATTCTTTCATGTGTTTGTTGGCAGTCTGTATATCTTCTTTGGAGAAATGTCTATTTAGATCTTTTGCCCATTTTTGGATTGGGTTGTTTTTTTGATATTGAGCTGCATGAGCTGCTTTTACATTTTGGAGATTAATCCTTTGTCAGTTGCTTCATTTGCAAATATTTTCTCCCATTCTGAGGGTTGTCTTTTTGTCTTGTTTATGGTTTCCTTTGCTGTGCAAAAGCTTTGAAGTTTCATTGGGTCCCATTTGTTTGTTTTTATTTCCATTTCTCTAGGAGGTGGGTCTAAAAGGATCTTGCTGTGATTTATGTCATAGAGTGTTCTGCCTATGCTTTCCTCTAAGAGTTTGATAGTGTCTGGCCTTACTTTTAGGTCTTTAATCCATTTTGAGTTTATTTTTGTGTATGGTGTTAGGGAGTGTTCTAATTTCATACTTTTACATGTACCTGTCCAGTTTTCCCAGCACCACTTATTGAAGAGGCTGTCTTTTCTCCACTGTATATTCCTGCCTCCTTTATCAAAGATAAGGTGACCATATTTACATGGGTTTACCTCTGGGCTTTCTATCCTGTTCCACTATAAACATTTTATATGTTTATATATATACAACAAACAAAATCAACTATATTTCAATTTAAAAAAATCAGTTCATCTGGGCTAGTGCATTGCAATTTCACATCTCACTGAGAAGCTATGTTGTTCATGGGCCCAGGGCTTAAATTTGTGCCCACTAGGAACTGAGAAGTGCTTGTGATATCTTTTCTTTGTCTACACTAATCTCCATCCTCAGATGGAAGAGCTTTCCCGGCTTCTACATTAAGAGCAGCAATGGCAGTGGTTCAAGGCAGCCCCACAGACAAGTAGAAGCTGAATTTCAGTAGACGGCGCCCCAACTGTTAGAGCAAAGCTTAAAAGGGGTGAGGGACAGAAAAAATTGTAGCTGGCAGGAAAGTCCATGTGCTGGAGAGGAAAGAACAATAGACTGGGAATCAGGATACCTGGGTTCATGCTGGCCTTGCCCCTCTGACTAACCCTGGTGAAATCATTTCAGAGCCATGTGATTCTCAGCCCAGGTGGAACCAGATGACTCTCTCTCAGTAGCTGATTTTAGTCAACACAAGTATGCGAGGGCAATAGGCACTTAGCTGAGGAAGTTAAAGGACTACCATGCAGAGGTCAATCCTACACAGTAAAGACTGCTTTTGTCCCCAAATGCCAATAACATCTTCACTGAGAAACACTGAGCCCAACCTCCAGATTCTCCATTTGTACATGGAGGGAGTGGCATTTCCATCTTGAAGTCCTTACTAAGAAGGTCAGGTCAGTGCAGCAGGTGGGCTTCTGGTGGGGCTTTGCGACATGACCAGAGCACATCCAAGTGGCTCTGTTTTACATCTTGGGTTTTGGGGTGAGCCTTCATTTGAGGAAAGGATTCTCTGATTTAAAAGAAGTTTGAAAATCAGTGGATTAGAAGACCGTAAAGCTGCTTTCTATTGTGCGTATTTGTGAGTAGAGGAAACTTGAGGCCGAAAATGAGAAATAGGAGTTCTAATGGGAAAAGGAGTCAAGTCTGATAAGATCTGGGAGAACAAATGACCTGGCCCAGCTGCACACTGAGTCTTTGATTGGCTGACAACCCCATGGGTCACAGCCTTAGAGTGGTTTGACATCACCCTTTCAAATGCAGCTACAATCTCACTGGATTAGTGGCTAGAACTGGAAGATCCTCCCTCAGTCTCCTCCTCATTGTAATAGGATTCGGAGAAATTCTTGTTGTAAGTGCACCTCTGTTACAAAAAGTTTCATGCAAATCAAAATTTAAAAGTTGAAATTCATGTTCAGTGCAAAGTAGGAGCTTGTAGTAATTCTCCCCTGGAAAGTGGAGAATCTTTCTTTAATGCATGTAATTACCTGCTAGCTGCTTTATCTATTTATATTGTATTTCCTTAAAGTGGTGGATGGTCATGTTACTTATGAAAGCCCACGCATTGCTGGGTTGCCCTTCAAATAGTTCATTCCAAACAGGCTACCTAAAGGGGAATACGTCTTTTATTTTTCCTCAGAAACACTTCAGAAAAGAGAACTAAGAAAATGGAAAGTGATCTTGAAAATGGATAAATGTAAGAAATGAGTGAACATTTTTTATTATCTACAAGACAATATCTTTCTTTCTCTCTGTCTCTCTTTCTTCCTTTCCTGTGGTAATTCTTCTCAGTAACAGGATATGAATTATCAAAATATCATATAAAATTGATCATATGTTCTGTTTCTTGCAGCTCTCCAGCAGAACCGAGGAAACTAATTCCATTTAGAGGCTGGAGTGTTATACTAGCAGTCATTGTTTGTAGGTGAAAGTTTAAAAGGCCACACTGTACAGAATAATGTAAATAAAGAAATAGACATAAATAGAAAATGCCCATCTATGCAAGCACGGGAAAGTATTAAGGGTTTGGTGTCTCTCAGAGCACTCTGTATATGGTGCTCCATGAGGAAGTGTAAGGCAGGTGAAGTGTTATATGCTGTCCTTGTTTATGATCCTACTAGGGAAACAAGATGTAGCCACATAGGAGAGATGAGAAACACCACAAGGTGGGGTATTATCATTCAGTACATTTATTGAATACCTCCTAGGGGCAGCATGATATGCTTGGAAGTAAGAAGTAGTACTGCCAATGTGGCTTAGAGGCACCCATGGCAGAATTTGAGTTTGGACATGCTGGTCACATGGTGAGGATGTGGTTGTACCTCAGAGAGCAAGCTGCAGGTAACAGAAGAGGCAGTTACATGCTGGGCTCTGCTCCCTCGCTCCTATCTGGAAAGTTCCTTCCATCATTCACATCTTTCCTCAACCCTACATTTGTTGATACAACCAGACAAGAAATGCATGTGGGAGAGGGACCAAGTTCCAAGTGTCTAGAATGACTGCTAGTGTTCTTCATGTCCCCCAGGTTTCCAAGACTTTCATAGGGAGGGAATGTCGAGTATGACACAAAGCCTCTGCATGGCCAAGCCTGCCCAGTCTGCCCTATTGTTCTCAGCTTTGGACAAACTCAAGTTCTTTTGGCTTGTGAGCTGATTGCAGCATGGCCACCCCAGGGGCATGTGTTAGAGCCTGTTGGATTGTCCCTGGTTGCCTCATCAACTATCCCAGTGCTTGACCCTTTTGGGACCTAACACAGGTGCTCTGAGAAGTTGAATTTTGCACTAATATTCTTGTTCCTTATACAGAGAGCAGAGAGGCACACAAGTCTTTCCTCTGTCCTGGAAATACTTGAAATAAGACAGAGTCAATAGTTGCATTTTCGGGGAAACCCATACAATATAACCTCCCCAGGCTCCCAGAAGGGCAATCTCCCTTATCAGCTCAGTAAGCCCAAGAATCTGTGTTCCAACATTAGAGCTTTTTCCATTTAACTTAAGACTCTATTCTTGGTCAAAATGAAGAAGCTTTAGGAAGTGGTTGCAAATCTTACAAAAAGAAATAACATGTGAAGACTTGGCTTTACTGTGAGACTGTATTTATCAGTTATTCATACCTCAGCAAGAACTATTTACTCTTTCCTCTTAGAGCAGGTTTGCCTTCCACCCTTTCTCTCATACACACACATGCACACATACATGCACACACACTTTAGTTTGGCTGATGGGGTACTCACTGCATGGTTACCAACTCTTCTCAGGACCACCTTCACCTCCCGAATCCAAATGAGACATTCCCTGTGCATTCTTTCTGTCGGGACAGGAGGGACAAACCCAAAAACACAGGATAACCTTGGCCTGAGAGACATGTTGAAGTTGCCTTCGTACTTTCCAGCTGCAGAATATGTCTGCGTGGTTACTAAGATGCTGAATGAGCTGGAGATCACAAAGAGAAGTCTAAGGATTGGGAACTCCAAATGGACATTTTGACTTCTGCAGTGTTTTCCAAGATATGTTTTATTTGTGTGACATTGTTCAGAAAATTATATTTCTGTTGACAATTGCATGGAAATATTTGTAAAATTTAACAATGAAATTGATTGGTTTTAATGGCATACACACCCCCATGTCCCTGGGAGCTCATTCTCTCAGCAAAAGTATTGTTGAAACATGGGGCATGTTTCCAAAAGGAGTGCTAGACAGTGCTAGAACTTGCAACAGAAGCTAGATAGATCAAACTAGTGTGTGTTAACGGTTAATTTTGCCTCTCAGCACGTGCACGCACGCACACACACCCCTTTAAGTATTGGGTTAATTTACTTATAGCACCTTAGCTAGATCTTGCTTTTTCATCAGATTCTTGCTGCAACTGCTAGCTGGGTTCCCAGGACCTGTGGGAGCCCCATTAGCTGCCTTTCCATAGCTTCCACACAGCAGGCCAATCTATTATTTTATCAGCATCATTCAACCTCACAAAAAGATCTGTTTCTATGTGGGCAGATACTCTAAGTGCTGATTTCAGACCAAGGCCTGCTGCTCTGTTAGAGTTTTCTCTCCATACGCCTGAATGCAGAGCCCCAGAAATGAGGAGATGAATGGCAATGCAGACCTCAGCTCCAGCAGATGAAATAACTGCTTCACAACTTTCATTTGCACAGAGGTCAAAAACAAAGAGTGAAAGTGGGCCCTCAGTGAAGAAATATAAGTGTGTTATAAAATATGCTTTTGCTATAATAGGAGGAACAACCTGGATTGACACAAGCAGATTTTGTCCTCACTGATTTTTTTTTTTAATTCACATTTTTTAAGAGAGCAGCATGCACTTGGTTATGTCATGCTTTCCAATTGATTCTAGCTTTTGAATAGATTTTAATTAAAATTTTTTTTTTCGTGGATTCTTGACTTCTTTGCATGGTGACCACTCTTTGGTAGAAATTGTAATTAGGTAACTATGGATTCTAATAACTTGGGCTCACAGAATAGATGTCAACTATATACGTTCTTAGTTGTTTGAATATGCTTCCCTCTATCCAGATCAGCTTAACCTGTTGCTGAAGGGCCCTGGGGTGGGGATTAGGGAGGTGAGGGGGTGGGGAGTGAGAAGGCTAGCAGCCTTCAGCTTTTTCCTCATTCTAGCACCCCAAAGTGGAAGGAGCTGCGGGTTTAGGAGGGCGAGTTCACTTCCCAACAAGCCCAGGTGTCTCCAACTGTTTGCAGCTTTCTTTCTTTAGAATGTGGATACTTGATGCTTCTTTATTCTGGTCAATTTAAGGGCAAAAATATGAGGTCACCTTTTCATGTTGCCAAATTATTTGGGAATCTTTTCATTTCTCTAGTTTTAAAAATCAGAACATTTTAAATAGCATTAAATACACCCGTTCCTGAGAGTTTTGCTAGAAATTGCTTTTAACAGTTTTTGGTATGGTGCTTTTTATGGGAGAAAGTCTTATTCTTGGTCCTCTTTTTCAACTTCCTTCTATAGTTAAGCTATTAATTTATTAATATTCTTCATCCCCTTTAAACTTTTTCTTTTTCTCGAGGTATAGGTCACATATAGAAAAGTGCAAAGATCTTAAGCATACAGGTTGATAATTTTTACATACGTATAAACACAGGGAAGCACCACAGAGAATAACAGATATTTCCAGCACCCCAGTAGGCTTCCTCATTCCTCTCCCCAAAGTAACCATTATTCTAAACACTATCGTATATCAATATATCCATTTTGTTTGTTCTCAAACTTCTATAGATGGAATCATCCAACATGTGCTCATTTGTGTCTGGCTTCTTTTGCTCATTAGGTTTCTGAGATTCATCTATTGGCATGTAAAAAGTTGTTTGCAAATATATAAAGAGTTACTGAATATATTATCTTTCTACCAAAGCTGAAGAAAATAGCTGAGTAGAGACTGTAACCAAAATGGAATTAATCAGAAGAGAGAATTCAAGATAAGGAAAGATGACGAGGACATAGGGAGGGGCAAAGGAGGAAAATGTATTTTCCCATCTATCTAAATGTATAATCATTATACATAATGCAAGGGCTAAGACAATGATCCTGGAATAGAGGACATGTGCTGCAAAATATAATGCTAGTCTGGAACTAAACAAAGTACTAAATCTCTGTACAACCTAGGTGGAAACAGGAGGAAAGGAAGAGAAAAAAAACATGGGAAAAGACTCATTTGGGAGGGGGAATATAATGTCAAAAGAAAATGTGTTCTAAAGAGCATTTCTTTAAAGAAAGGAGTAAAGAAATGAAAGACCAACGCCTTGTTGGAGAGAAAACAGTTGGTATCTACTTTTGTGTAATAGTTGAGTAAAAGGTGCTCGCTTATGACCTCCAGGAAAGGGAAAGTGAATATTTATGAATTGAAAAATTACAATGGCATTTTTATTTATTTATTTTTATATTATTTAAAAAATATTTATTTATCTATTTATTTATTTTTTGGCTTAGTCAGGTCTTAGTTGTGGCACACGGGATCTTTCCTTGTAGCGTGCAAGCTTCTCTCTAGTTGTGGCGCACAGGCTCCAGAGCGCATGGGCTCTGTAACTGTGGCTCATGGGCTCCAGAGCGTGTGGGCTCTGTAGTTGTGGTGCACGGGCTTAGTTGCTCCACAGCATGTGGGATCTTAGTTCCTTGACCAGGAATCGAACACACGTTGGAAGGTGGATTCTTAACCACTGGACCACCAGGGAAGTCCCTACTGGCATTTTTAAATAACAGGAGATTGTGGAGGTAGGGAATAATTAAGACAATAGAAAAAATCCAAAGACCAAAAAAAGTACAAATAAATAAAATAAAAAGAAACAAATAAAATCAAGAATATGAACTTTATGTAAATAGATTGAATTCTCCATTTAAAAGCAGGCTAATTGGATGTACTGTTTACAAAAAATATCCAAAGAAAGTGACAGACTTCTGGTCGTAGTCAAGATGGAGTAAGAGTACCACAGTCTATCTCTTCCACTGATTCCAACTGAAAATCTGAATAGACTACAAAAAGCAATGAAGCATCTGAAAAATTTGAGAAGTAACAATAGCAAACTTATGGGGAGGAAAATGAAGAATGACCAGTAAGGGTGAGTTTCGTGATATCTCCCCACTCAACAAAATATTAACAAATAGAATCCAGCAACATATAAAAAGATGTCACAATAAAGTGGGATTTATCTTGGGAGGGAAAGGCTAGTTCAACATTTCACAGTCAATCAATGTAATTCACCATATTAACAGACTAAAGAAGTAAAACTGCATCATCATCTCAAGAGATCCAGAAAAAGCCTTTGACAAAACTGAACATCCATTCATGATTAAAAAAAGAAAAACTCTCAGAAAAATGAGAATAGAAAGAAATGTCCTTAACCTCGTAGAGAACAAGATAAGTTTATTAAAATTCATTAAAAAAGAAATGGGAAGTTTTAATGGAACAATTACATTAAAAGAAACTGAGAAGGTGACTAAATAGCACCCATTGACAAGATAATGGCTAAACTGTACTTAATCTTCTCAAGTTATTTAAAGGATTTTAGACCAGTATTTCTCAGTCCTAAAGACTCACTAGAATCACCCGTGGAGCTGTTTTTTAAAAATTTAATTTAATTAAAAATACTGTTTTCTGGTGAGTCCCAGACTACTTGAATCAGAATCTCTAAGAGACAGGCCTGAACATTAATATTTCTCTAAAGCTCCCCAGGTAATTCTAATGTGCAAACTAGGTTTGCCAACCATTGTTCCTGTGTACTGACAAAGATGACAAATATAGTTCCCAAATCATTTTATAAAAACAGCTACGATTTGATACCTCAAACCAATAAAGAAAGCTAGAGACAAGTTGTTTATGGATATAGAAGAAAAAATTAAAATAAAATATTAAGATATAGAATCGAGTAATATATCAAAATATACATTAACTTCGTTGGCGTAACTGAACCATTTGTTGATGTAATTAATTATATTAACTTAATCAGGGTAGAAAGACTATATTATCATATATATAAAGAAATTTTACACATTATCATATATAAAGAAATTTGATAATAAAGAACTCTGATTAAGCAGTCATTCTAAATAAAAAATTCTAAGAGAGCAAGAGAAAAAATTATTTTTGTGTTATAAAAAACATTTACCAAAATCATTTAGATGGTGAAACATAGAGCCCATTTCAATTTAAACCAGTAAATAGATAATGCAAGCTACTATCGTTATTATTCAATATTGTCTTGAATATTCTATAGAAGTATGCTCAATTTTTACTGTGTACATGAGTCACCTGGGGATCTTTAAAATGCAGCTTATGATTTAGTAGGTCTAGGGATGGGGCTGAGATTCTTCATCTTTAATAAGCTCCTAGATGATGCCAATACTATTGATTCCACACTTTCAGTAGCCAGATTAGCAAATGCAATAAGACAAGAACATTGAATAATCATCATAAATATTAGAAAAGGAAAACAAACTAGCTTTTTTTGCCTATTCTTTGAATTTATATTTAGAAAATCCAAGAGACTATAGTAAAAATGCTAGTAAAATTTAACAAGATACCTGAATATTTGATAAATATTAAAAAAAATAGCTTTTTTTCTGTGCTAGCAGTAAGCACCTAGAAATAGAAATGGGAAATATATCTCATTCTCAATGGAAACAATTTAAACTATCTGGGAATAAACTTAACAAGAATTGCACAAGACCCAATAAAGAAAACCATATTGAATGACAAAAAAAGCAAATCTGTAGGTGTCAGGTTTAGGGTAGGAAGAAAATAGTAGGTTTTAAATATGTTGAGTGTGTGGTGCTGGTGGAATATTTGATTAGAGATATCAAGTTGGCCGTGTGATATATGAGTCTTGTCTAAGAGACATGGATGGAGATGAAGGTTTGGGGGTTGTTAGCACTGTAGATCAGGAAATCCAGAAAGGTCCATCAATAGGTTTCAGGGTGTCCATGAACCTCCTAAAATGGTTTGGAGAAATTTCTGCTTGTGCACTTGTTTTTAGGGACAAGGCCCAGAATTTTCATCAGATTCTCAAATGGACTGATCACAAATTTAAAGACTGCTGATATTGATGGTGATTGAGGTTATAGGAATGGGTGAAATTACTCAGCAAAAATGTGTAGAGTGAGAAGATAACCAAGGATGGAGCCTTATAGTAGATAAACACTTGTAGGGCAGGTAGAGGAAGATACTGCGGAATGGACAGGTATGTAGTAGGAAAACCAGGAGAGTGTGATGTTATAAAAATTAATAGAAGAAAGTGTTCCAAGAAGGAGAAAGAGGTTCAAAGAAATCAAGTAAGTTAAGAACAGAACCCCATCCACTGAATAGCAACAAGGAGTCATTGGTAACTGGTAAGAGTAGTTGCAGTGGGTTGGTTAGAAAACTTAGTTGGAAGTCAAAGCATAAGTTTAAGGATCAGCCTCAGGAGGGGAAACTCTTCCACTGAGACAGAAAGAAGAAAAAGACAAGGATAGATTTAGTTAGTCTTGTAGATCTGAGAGTGGGAAGCTAAAGAAATTCTCATAGGATTGTCTCTTCATTCTTCCTAAAGTAGGAGGTGAGGTCATGTCTTAAGAGTGAGATAGGAGGTTTGAGGCATGTTGCCTGAGAAGACTGATGAAGTTTTAAAATTATTACTAGTATTTGACAAGAGGAGATTGCTGACTAGGAATATATGGTTTATAGGCAGTGCTAGAAACCAAGTGAAAATCAAAGATCTAGAATATGAAGGGATACCAATATGCACTGTGAACTTACATTTTCCAATACTGCCTGGTAGATCATAGAAGTTAAAGGTGGGGTTTCCTAGGATAGTGTGATGGGAGGATATGGGGCAAGGTTGTTGAGAAGAGTATTATGAGAGGGGTGACATGATAGATCATGAGGTGTAGACTAAGTAAAAAATAAAGTAGAGACAGGAGAGAAATGAAGTCCAAGGACAGGCATAGCAGGAATGAAGGACTTTAAAGAGCCGAAAGTAGCTACTGTACATGGATTTTAATTGGGATCTCTGGAAGAGACTTGGGGTGGAGAGGACCATTATGATACAGAGGCCAAAAGCTTTGATTAAGACCATAACCAGGTGGGTGGTTAGTGGTGGATGGTTTAGGAGGAAGTGATGATATGTTAAACAACATGAATCTCAAATGACAAACATATCTTTTAAACTTAAGGACTGGGAAATAATGGTTTGAAAAATGCACTGGTGAGTGAAAAGAATGCAAAACCCATGCCTTAGAGATATGTAACATGGTATTTGGGAGAGAGCTATGGAATATGGCATACGGGAAGATGGCTCTTGAAAGGGCAACCAAAGAAGTAGTGGCCTTGGGAGATGCACCAAATTTTAATAAAGCAAGGAAGTATAGGAAGTGTTCTGTGTAGCAGCTGAGGGTAGAAGGGAATCTGTTTACTCTGGAATAAGGTACATAGGGTTTTGCAGTGGGATGGTTTGGAAGGAAAGGAGGATAGAGGTTGGGTCAGAAGAGAGGAAGCACAGAGCATGAAGGAGTGAGCTGACCGGATAGCTGCCTGGATGTGTGTACATTTTGGGGTGGTGACCAGGGATGGCAGGAATGATAGGCACAGAATATTTTGGCTTCCACAGACCTGACAGAGTCTGCTTTAGGGTTGTATCAGACATGGTTGCTTTTTTTTTGGGGGGGGGTATGCTTTTTTAAAATTTTATTAAAAAATTGTATACAGGAAGTTCTTATTAGTTATCTATTTTATACATATTAGTGTATATATGTCAATCTCAACCTCCCAATTCATCCCCCCTACCCCGCTTTCCCCCCTTGGTGTCCACGTTTGTTCTCTACATCTGTGTCTCTATTTCTGCCTTGAAAACTGGTTCATCTGTAACATTTTTCTAGATTCCATACATATGTGTTAACATACGATATTTGTTTTTCTCTTTCTGATTTACTTCACTCTGTATGACAGTCTCTAGGTCCATCCATGTCTCTACAAATGACCTAATTTCATTCCTTTTTATGGCTGAGTAATATTCCATTGTATATATGTACCACATCTTCTTTATCCATTCATCTGTTGATGGGCATTTAGGTTGTTTCCATGACCTGGTTATTGTAAAGAGTGCTGCAATGAACATTGGGGTGCATGTGTCTTTTTGAATTATGGTTTTTTCTGGGTATATGCCCAGTAGTGGGATTGCTGGGTCATATGGTAATTCTATTTTTAGTTTTTTAAGGAACCTCCATACTGTTCTCCATAGTGGCTGTATCAATTTACATTCCCACCAAGAGTTCAAGAGGGATTGACATGGGCTGCTTTTTAAGATAATTTTTCTCTGACAGACTGTAGCTTGCTTTGTAGATCTTGAATCATTGTATTCTTGCCTAGTATTTTCTTTAAATTATAAAGATGTTCTTTTAAGGCTGCCAGTTAACAGATTTTGACTAAGGACTCAAATTCTGAGTGTGAGATACAGGAATTTATAAAGTGATAATCAGACTGAGGATCTGACCTCATGGAGCCTATTGACTAGATTCTACATGGGAATCTGTCACTAAACAAATGTGTTAAATCCTACAGGAGTTTCCTACAATGCATATTATGGAAGTGTATCATATGGTACTCAGCCTTGTGTGGGATGGGGAATGGTCTCCTCTAGCTTATGTAAAACAGGTGGTATAAAGAAGTAAGAAGAATATTTGTTCTTTAGACAGACTGACCTGAGGCCCAACTTATTACTCCATCATTATTTCTATGTAAACCTGAATAGGTTTTATTAAACTCTGAGCCAAAGTCTTCTCATTTCTGTATTGAATATAGGTTATATCTTGCAGGATAGCAGTGAGTGCTAAGCAAGTTAATGTAAATATAGCAATAGGTATAGTAGTTAGCACATGGTAAATAATCTAAAGGTTAGTTCTCTCTTTCCCTAGAGAACTTCCTATAGGTACTTCATCAAATACTACTAAAGTTATAAATAAAGAAATGTATCCTATTATTATGTAAACTATCTCTTTAATATTATTGTATTTAGATTAGGAAATTATCTTACCCATTTAGTTGACTGAATTTTTAAACTAAATTAAGCATATGGTGGAACATTATCTGATGAAGTTGGACTGGGAAATTAAAAAAAAAAAATTGTATGACTGCTACTCTGTTTTTCCTATAATATGAAAATCTTAGTTAAAAAAAAAGCTTTGTTTAGGATTGCCATGGGATTTGTTTCTATTTTTCACTTAAACTCTGTTGATTTGAGGGACCTTCAAGATGGTGGAGGAGTAAGACTTGGAGATCACCTTCCTCCCTGCAAATACATCAGAAATACATCTACATGTGAACAACTCCTAGAGAACACTTACTGAACGCTGGCAGAAGACCTCAGATCCCAAAAGGCAAGAAACTCCCCACATACCTGGGTAGGGCAAAAGAAAAAAGAAAAACCACAGACAAAACAATAGGGATGGGGCTTGCCCCTCTGGGAGGGAGCTGTGAAGGAGGAAAAGCTTCCACACACTAGGAAGCCCCTTCACTGGTGGAGACACGGGGTGGCAGTGGGGAAGCTTCAGAGCCACGGAGAAGAGCGTAGCAACAGGGGTGCAGAGGGCAAAGCGGAGAGAATCCGACACAGAGGATCAGAGCCGACCAGCACTCACCAGCCTGAGAGGCTTGTCTGCTTACCCGCCGGGACGGGTAGGGGCTGGGAGCTGAAGCTTGGGCTTCGGAGGTCAGATCCCAGGGAGATGAGTGGGGTTGGCTGTGTGAATACAGCCTGAAGGGGGCTAGTGCACCACAGCTAGCCGGAGGGAGTCCAGGAAAAAGTGTGGAACTGCCTGAGAGGCAAGACACCAGTGGTTGTGGGTGCACGAGGAGAGGGAATTCAGAACACCACCTAAACAAGCTCCAGAGATGGGCACGAGCCATGGATAACAGCACAGACACCAGAGACGGGCATGAAACACTAACGCTGCTGCTGCAGCCACCAACAAACCTGTGTTCAAGCACAGGTCACTATCCACACCTCGCCTCCTGAGAGCCTGTGCAGCCCACCACTGCCAGGGTCCCGTGATCCAGGGACAACTTCCCCGGGAGAACACACAGTGCACCTCAGCCTGTTGCAACATCACGCTGGCCTCTGCCGCAGCAGGCTCGCCCTGCATTCCGTACCCCTCCCTCACCTCCAGCGTGAGTGAGCCAGAGCCCCCTAATCAGCTGCTACTTTAACCCCATCCTGTCTGGGCGGGGAACAGATGCCCTCAGGTGACCTACATAGAGAGGCGGGGCCAAATCCAAGGCTGAACACCAGGAGCTGTGGGAACAAAGAAGAGAAAGGAAAATTTCTCCCAGCAGCCTCAGGAGCAGCAGATTAAATCTCCACTATCAACTTGATGTACCCTGCAGCTGTGGAATACCTGAATAGACAACGAATCATCCCAAAATTCAGGCGGTGGACTTTGGGAGCAACTGTAGACTTGGGGTTTGCTTTCTGCATCTAATTTGTTTCTGGTTTTATGTTTATCTTAGTTTAGCATTTAGAGTTTATTATCATCAGTAGATTTGTTTATGGACTTGGTTGCTCTCTTCCTTTTCTTTTATATATATATATATATATATATATATATTTTTTTTTTTTTTTTTCCTTTTTCTCCCTTTTTTTTTTTTATGCGGTATGTGGGCCTCTCACTGTTGTGGTCTCTCCCGTTGTGGAGCACAGGCTCTGGACGCACAGCCTCAGCGGCCATGGCTCACAGGCCCAGCCACTCCATGGCATGTGGGATCCTCCCATAACAGGGCACAAACCTGTGTCCCCTGCATCAGCAGGTGGACTCTCAACCACTGCGCCACCAGGGAAGCCCTCCTTTTTCTCCTTTTGTAAGTGTGTATGTGTATATCTCTTAGTGTGATTTTGTCTGTATATCTTTACTTTTACCATTTGTCCTAGGGATCTGTATATCTGTTTTTCTTTTTCTTTTTTTTTAGTATAGTTTTTAGTGCTTGTTATCATTGGTGGATTTGTTTCTTGGTTTGGTTGCTCTCTTCTTTCTTTCCTTTTTTTATCATTTTTTAATTTTTAATAATTTATTTTTATTTTAATAACTTTATTTATTTTGTTTTTCTCCCTTTTCTTCTGAGCTGTGTGGCTGACAGGGTCTTGGTGCTTCAGCTGGGTATGAAGCCTGAACCTCTGAGGTGGGAGAGCTGAGATCAGGACATTGGCCCACCAGAGAGCTCCTGGCCCCATGTAATATCAAACAGAAAAATCTCTCCCAGAGATCACCATCTCAAAGCTAAGACCCAGTACCACTCAACAACCAGCAAGCTACAGTGCTGGACACCCTGTGCCAAACAACTAGCAAGACAGGAACACAACCACACCCATTAGCAGAGAGGCTGCCCAAAATCATAATAAGGTCACAGACACCCCAAAACATACCACTGGACGTGGTCCTGCCCACCAGAAAGACAAGATCCAGCCTCATCCACCAGAAAATAGGTACCAGTCCCCTCCACCAGGAACCCTACATAACCCACTGAACCAACCTTACCCACTGGGGGCAGACACCAAAACAATGGGAATTATGAACCGGAAGCCTGCAAAAAGGAGACCCCAAAGACAGTAAGTTAAGCAAAATGAGAAATACACAGCAGATGAGGAAGCAAGGTAAAAACACATCAGACCAAACAAAGAAAGAGGAAATAGGCAGTCTACCTGAAAAAGAATTCAGAGTAGTGATAGTAAAGATGATCCAAAATCTTCAAAATACAATGGAGAAAATAAAACAAATATTTAACAACAAACCAGAAGAACTAAAGAGCAAACAAATAATGATGAACAACACAATAAATGAAATTAAAAATTCTCTAGAAGGAATCAATAGCAGAATAACTGAGGTAGAAGAACAGATAAGTGACCTGGAAGATAAAATAGTGGAAGTAACTACTGCAGAGCAGAATAAAGAAAAAAGAATGAAAAGAATTGAGGACAGTCTCAGAGACCTCTGGGACAATATTAAATGCATCAACATTCAATGCATCAACATTCAAATTATAGGGGTGTCAGAAGAAGAAGAGGGGAAAAAAAGGGACTGAGAAAATATTTGAAGAGATTATAGTTGAACACTTCCCTAATGTGGAAAAGGAAATAGTCAATCAAGTCCAGGAAGTGCAGAGAGTCCCATACAGGATAAATCCAAGGAGAAACATGCCAAGACACATATTAATCAAACTATAAAAATTAAATACAAAGAAAAAATATTAAAAGAAGCAAGGGAAAAACAACAAACAACATACAAGGGAATCCTCATAAGGTTAACAGCTGATCTTTCAGCACAAACTCTGCAAGCCAGAGAGGAGTGGCAGGACATATTTAAAGTGATGAAAGGGAAAAACCTACAACCAAGATTACTTTACCCAGCAAGGATCTCATTCAGATTTGACAGAAATTAAAACCTTTACAGACAAGCAAAGCTAAGAGAATTCAGCACCACCAAACCAGCATTACAACAAATGCTAAAGGAACTTCTCTAGGCAGGAAACACAAGAGAAGGAAAAGGCCTACAAAAACAAAAACAAAACAATTAAGAAAATGGTAATAGGAATATACACATAGAAAATTACCTTAAATGTAAGTGGATTAAATGCTCCAACCGAAAGACATAGACTGGCTGAATAGATACAAAAACAAGACAAATCTATATGCTGTCTACAAGAGACCCGCTTCAGACCTAGGGACACATACTGATTGAAAGTGAGGGGATGGAAAAAGATATTCCATGCAAAGGGATATCAAAAGAAAGCTGGAGTAGCAATTCTCATATCAGACAAAATAGACTTTAAAATAAAGACTATTGCAAGAGACAAAGAAGGACACTACATAATGATCAAGAGATCAATCCAAGAAGAAGATACAACAGTTGTAAATATTTACACACCCAACATAGGAGCACGTCAATACATAAGGCAAATGCTAACAGCCATAAAAGGGGAAATCGACAGTAACACAAATATAGAAGGGGACTTAAACACGCCACTTTCACCAATGGACAAATCATCCAAAATGAAAATAAATAAGGAAACACAAGCTTTAAATGACACATTAAACAAGGTGGACTTAATTGATATTTATAGGACATTCCATTCAAAAACAACAGAATACACTTACTTCTCAAGTGCTCATGGAACATTCTCCAGGATAGATCATACTTGGGTCACAAATCAAGCCTGTAAATTTAAGAAAATTGAAATCGTATCAAGGATCTTTTCCAACCACAAGGCTGAGACTACATATCAATTACAAGAAAAAATCTGTGAAAAATACAGACACATGGAGGCTAAATAATACACTACTAAATAGCAAGAGATCACTGAAGAAATCAAAGAGGAAATCAAAAAATAAACAAATGACAATAAAAACACGACAGCCCAAAACCTATGGGATGCAGCAGAAGCAGTTCTAAGAGGGAAGTTTATAGCAATACTATTCTACCTCAAGAAACAAGAAACTTCAAAAATGAAAAACCTAACCTTACACCTAAAGCAATTAGAGAAAGAACAAAAAAAATCCCCAAAGTTAGCAGAAGGAAAGAAATCATAAAGACAGATCAGAAATAAATGAAAAAGAAATGAAGGAAACAATGGCAAAGATCAGTAAAACTAAAGGCTGGTTCTTTGAGAGATAAACAGAATTGATAAACCATTAGCTACACTCATCAAGAAAAAAAGAGGGAAGACTCAGTTCAGTACAATTAGAAATGAAAAAGGAGAAGTAGCAACTGACACTGCAGAAATACAAAGGATCATGAGAGATTACTACAAACAACGATACGCCAATAAAATGAAGAACCTGGAAGAAATGGACAAATTCTTAGAAAAGCACAACTTTCTGAGACTGAACCAGGAAGAAATAGAAAATATAAGCAGACCAATCACAAGCACTGAAATGGAAACTGTGATTAAAAATCTTCCAACAAACAAAAGCCCAGGACCAGATGGCTTCACAGGCGAATTCTATCAAACATTTAGAGAAGAGCTAATTCCTATCCTTCTCAAACTCTTCCAAAGTATAGCAGAGGGAGGAACACTCCCAAACTCATTCTACAAGGCCACCAACACCGTGATACCAAAACCAGACAAAGATGTCACAAAGAAAGGAAACTACAGGCCAATAACACTAATGGACATAGATGCAAAAATCCTCAAAATACCAGCAAACAGAATCCAACAGCACATTAAAAGGATCATACACCATGATCAAGTGGGGTTTATCCCAGTAATGCAAGGATTCTTCAGTATACGCAAATCAATGTGATAAACCATAGTAACAAACTGAAGGAGAAAAACCATATGATCATCTCAATAGATGCAGAAAAAACTTTTGACAAAATTCAACCCATTTATGATAAAAAACCCTCCAGAAAGTAGGAATAGAGGGAACTTACCTCCACATAATAAAGCCCATATATCACAAACCCACAGCCAACATCATTCTCAATGGTGAAAAACTGAAACCATTTCCACTCAGATCAGGAATAAGACAAGGTGGCCAACTCTCACCACTATTATTCAACACAGTTTTGGAAGTTTTAGCCACAGCAATCAGTGATGAAAGGAAATAAAAGGAATGAAAATTGGAAAAGAAGAAGTAAAACTATCACTGTTTGCAGATGACATGATACTATACATAGAGAATCCTAAAGATGCTACCAGAAAACTACTAGTGGTAATCAATGAATTTGGTAAAGTAGCAGGATACAAAATTAATACACAGAAATCTCTTGCATTCCTATACACTCATGATGAAAAATCTGAAAATGAAATTCAGGAAACACTCCCATTTACCACTGCAACAAAAAGAATAAAATACCTAGGAATAAACTTACCTAAAGAGACAAAAGACCTGTATGCATAAAACTATGACACTGATGAAAGAAATTAAAGATGATACAAACAGTTGTAGTGATATACCATGTTCTTGGATTGGAAGTACCAACATTGTGAAAATGACTCTACTACCCAAAGCAATCTACAGATTCAATGCAATCCCTATCAAACTACCAATGTCATTTTTCACAGAACTAGAACAAAAAATTCCACAATTTGTATGGAAACATAAAAGACCCCGAATAGCCAAAGCAATCTTGAGAAAGAAAAACGGAGTTGGAGGAATCAGGTTCCCAGACTTCAGACTATAATACAAAGCTACAGTAATCAAAACAGTATGGTACTGGCACAAAAACAGAAATATAGATCAATGGAACAGGATAGAGAGCCCAGAGATAAACCCACGCACATATGGTCACCTTATTTTTGATAAAGGAGGCAAGAATATCCAATGGAGAAAAGACAGGCTCTTCAATAAGTGGCACTGGGGAAACTGGACAGCTACATGTAAAAGAATGAAATTAGAACACTCTCTAACACCATACACAAAAATAAACTCAAAATGGATTAAAGACCTAAATGAAGGGCCAGACACTATAAAACTCTTAGAGGAAAACATAGGCCGAACACTCTATGACATAAATCATAGAAAGATTCTTTTTGACCCACCTCCTAGAGAAATGGAAATGAAAACAAAAATAAACAAATGGGACCTAATGAAACTTCAATGCTTTTGCACAGCAAAGGAAACCATAAACAAGATGAAAAGAAAACCCTCAGAATGGGTGAAAATATTTACAAACAAACAACTGACAAAGGACTAATCTCCAAAATATACAAGCAGCCCATGCAGCTCAAAATCAAACAAACAAACAACCCAATCCAAAAATGGGCAGAAGACCTAAATAGACATTTCTCCAAAGAAGATATACAGATTGCCAACAAACGCATGAAAGGATTCTCAACATCACTAATTATTAGAGAAATGCAAGTCAAAACTACAATGAGGTATCACCTCACATCGGTCAGAATGGCCAATATCAAAAAATCTACAAACAATAAATGCTGGAGAGGATGTGGAGAAAAGGGAACACTCTTGCATTGTTGGTAGGAATGTAAACTGATGCAGCCACTATGGAGAACAGTATGGAGTTTTCCAAAAACTAAAAATAGATCTACCATACAACCCGGCAATTCCACTACTGGCCATATCCCCTGAGAAAACCATAATTCAAAAAGAGTTATGTTCCACAATGTTCATTGCAGCTCTATTTACAATAGCCAGGACATGGAAGCAACCTAAGTGTCCACTGACAGATGAATGGATAAGGAAGATGTGGCACATATATACAATGGAATATTACTTAGCCATAAAAAGAAATGAAACTGAGTTATTTGTAGTGAGGTGGATGGACCTAGAGACTGTCATACAGAGTGAAGTAAGTCAGATAGAGAAAAACAAATATCGTATGCTAAAACATATATATGGAATCAAAAACAAAAAAACGTTCTGAAGAACTTAGGGGCTGGACAGGAATAAAGACGCAGACGTAGAATATGGACTTGAGGACACGGTGAGGGGGAAAGGTAAGCTGGGACAAAGTGAGAGAGTGGCATGGACATATATACACTACCAAATGTAAAATAGATAGCTAGTGGGAAGCAGCCGCATAGCACAGGGAGATCAGCTCGGTGCTTTGTGACCACCAGAGGGGTGGGATAGGGAGGGTGGGAGCGAGATGCAAAAGAGAGGAGATATGGGGATATATGTATACATATAGCTGATTCACTTTGTTATACACGAGCAACTAATACAACATTGTAAAGCAATTATACTCCAATAAAGGTGTTAAAAAAAAAAACTGTTGATTTTGCCTATATCCATATGTATCTCATTAGTGACACATGTAAGTGTAAAGATGACCCAACATTTACCAATAGTTGCATTTGAAAGCTTCCAATGTTTTCCAAGGGAAGGTCAGACAACCATTGTTATTCAGCACCCAGTGTAAGTCAAGAACACCAAAGTAACTGTTAGAAGACAAAGTTATTCCCTTCAGTATTTCACCATCTTAAACCTTAGGCTAAAGAAAATCCCCATCCAAATAGTAGATCAATTCATTTTTCTTGAGTACAAAGTATTATTAGTGGTCCTGGAAGTGGCCCACATTCAAAATAGCAAACAGAAAGAAGCATGGGAACATGTGACAGAATTCCTTATTCAGAAATGCTATAAAGGGATATGACAAAATTTCTAATAACTCTCCAGGCTTTGTTGCTGTGTTCCCTAAATTATTGTGGAGAGGGCACATGTAAATTGGCCCTTCATAGAGGACTTAAATAGGATTGTAGCTGCAGGCAGAGCCTAGGCATTCTTATCCAATATCTATCTCCTATCCCTTCCCGATAGAACCCGATTTTGAAAGTTTATCCTTTGACCCTCAGTTCCAGAGAAAGGTTTTGTTTTGTCTAAGCCAATCAATATTTGACAGTTCCCTAATGACTGACGAAGGGGTACATGGCTTCACTTGGCTCAAACAGACTGCGGCTGTGCTCTGTGCTTAGAGAGAGGTTTTCTATCTGTTCTTGATTTAAACAATGGAGCATATGGCATGTTACACCAGAAGGTACCCAGTGTGAATGAGGGGAACCAGCCTAAAATGAGACCAGGGCTGAGGATTGCAAAACACAGAGAAGGAAGGAAGACGGGTCCTTGATGAGCCGCTGTTCATGTTGTCCTGGGGCCTGCCCCACTTTTGAATTTCCAGTTATATGAAATCATTAGCCAGGGTCAGTGGGAATCAGATATGTTTCATACACAGATTATATTAACTAACACATTGAGTCAATATCCATGGCACAGCTTTATAGACATTTGGCTGGAGAATATGATTAAGAGCGTAGGTCTGTAGCTATTGGAGTTTCATGGGAAAACCATGGGCCTTGAAAGGGGACAGACCTGGGTTCCAATGTTGGCTCCTCTATTTACTTGTTGTAGGGTCTTGGGCCGGTAGCCTATCTCTTTGCTTCAGGTGACTCACATATCAACAGTAAATTATACTATATCTATCTGATAGAATTTTAAGGATTAAAATGTCAGTGAGATAAAATTACATAGTGACTGGCACATAGTGAATGGGCAAAAAATGGTAGCTAGTAGCTAGTATTAGCTACTTAAAGAAATATTTTTTGACCCAAGTCTCATTTCTTTGATCCTTCCTATAAAACTTTGAAGAAGTATTGCCTAAAATCGTTCTTCACTTCCTCAAGTTCAAGTCTATTTGTAGCCTACTATAATCAGGTTTTAGTTTCCCTATCAAGGTCATCAAATCCACTGAATTCTTCAGGTAGTCATCTTCCTCTTCATTTCAGTTGCACTTGACTCAATTGACTAATCCCTCCTTTTCATAGTACTTTATTTTCTTGGCTACCAGAACACCATCCTTTCTTGAATTTCCCCCTGCTCTGTTCATTGATTGCACCTTTGCTGGCTTTTCCTCCTCTGTTTTCCTCTAAATTTCAGGATATTCCCAAGCTCAGTCCTGGCCCTCTCTTCCTCCCTCTCTGATCTCCCTGTGTGACAATTCAGCCCCCAAGGATTTATCTACCATTGGTTTGCTGACGACCTTCACATTCACACCTCTAACCCAAATCTTGCCCCCGAATTCCAGGTCATAAATGCAGCTTCCTGCTTGACATCTCCGCTGGGATGCCTATTTTTCTCTCTTCTCATGTAACCACCCTAGTGCAGCCGTCATTCATCTTACCTCTGCTATCATAATAGCCTCTTAATTAGTGTCTCCATTACAACTCTGGCCACTCCCCACACCACCTCTCTCCATTTTCTACCCAGCAGCCAGAATGATGAAAAAAAAAAATGCAATTCAGAACATATTCCTTAGCTGGTTAAAATCCTCCAATGCTTTCCCGTAGCTCTTGTGATAAAATTCCAAACCCTAGCAAGGCCTACCAGGCTGGGCCACTGCCTTTCTCTCGACTCACCTCGTATCCTTCTCCCTCTTCACCACACTCCAGTCACTGTGGTCTTCTCTTGTCCTCAAACGGGCCCAGCTTAGGCCACTGCATTTGCTTTTCTCACTTTCTGGATTGCCCTTCCAATGGCTGACTTCTCATCATTTAATTCATTCAGTCTCCAGTGCAAAGATTACTTTTCCAAAGGAACCCCATAGCCACTGTCTATCACTTTATCCTGCTTCATATTTTTCACAGCACTCATTATGCTCTAAAATCATCTTGTCATCTGGCTCCCTCATTACAGTGTAAACTGCTGTAGAGCTGAAATCATATCTTTCTTATTCACCATTCTATTTCTCTCACCTAGAATAGTGCTCAGTACCTACTAGGTGCTCAAAAGTTTTTACTGAGTGAATAAAGGAATGAATGAGTAATAATAGTGTTTAACTAACATTGAACTGCATTTGGTATTTTGTGGAGTCCTTTCACTTTCATTACCTGGCATCATCCCCATGATAATCTGTGAGGTAGGTATTATTGTTAAATTCATTTACAGATGAACTGAGTAATTTGGTGCCCTTTTACCTCCACATCTAAAAGAGAATAGGTTGCATTTTTTTAAGTCCTCAAAGAAGAAGAAAGTCAAGGAACCTTAGTAAAATAATATAATAGGCTAAGCTAACCATCTGTGAACTTTTGCTTTTTGTTCTTAACCAAATGTTAGAAATTGAACTACATGTGTTTCTAGCCTGAACACTACAAACCATTCAAACAAAATTCTCTCTATTATTTCTGGGTCCAGATGCAAGAGGTCCATGGTAGTCAATGCTCTGTAATTAAATGAGATTTCAGGCTGAGCTTCTAATCCCCTGAGACACAGAATGTGCAGCTGTACTAATAACTCGGCCTATTATATGGAAAGCCAGCCAGGCCCTTATTTCTTTATGTATGTCCACACATGTACACACACTCACACACATACATTCACATTTATATTTTTAAAGCCAACAACAATCTAAACACAAGGTTCTCATTCTGTCTTTAAATATGGGAAATAATATTAGATTAAGTTAATGTAATCACTAACATCATGTTCTGAAAATTGAAAACTAATGCAGCTTTGTTCCACACCCCCAAACTGCCCAAGAAATCAGAATTTCCAGAATACTCAGACCCATACTTTTCAATGATAAAATATATGTACCACACTTGGAGTAAGGTACATAATTTAATATTTTATTGTGTTTGATTTACAGGCTTCCTCAGTCCTTATTAAATTTCAGTTTTCACAATTGAGGAAAGGCCTTAAAGAAAACATACTTTGTGGTTAAAGATGTATCCCACATGTGCTGGGCGGGCAATTTAAAAGGCCTGTTAACTCTTCTCTGAGCCTTCACAGTGCTGCTGAAAATTCTGATTGCAAAGCTCAGGTGAGTAGGGCTGAAGCAGAAAGGGTCAGTGTTCAGATTCCAGGCTAAAAGTAATGCTTATTTCTTTGAGGTCTGATGTTACATCAATATCTACCCCAGAGCAAAATCTGGTATGCAAAGCTTTGGAAAATTATATGAAAGTGTGTCTTTTATCTTTTTTTTTTTTTTTTTTTTAAGAAATTTTAAGGGGGTAGGGAGAGTGATTTGTTTCTGACAACTTTGGCAAGGCTTTCACTAAGCACACTTTCAGGGCTTCCCTGGTGGCGCAGTGGTTGAGAGTCTGCTTGCCGAGATAGGGCACACGGGTTCGTGCCCCGGTCCGGGAAGATCCCACATGCTGCGGAGCGGCTGGGCCCGTGAGCCATGGCTGCTGAGCCTGTGCATCTGGAGCCTGTGCTCCGCAACGGGAGAGGCCACAACAGTGAGAGGCCCGCGTACCGCAAAAACAAACAAACAAACAACAAAAAAAACCTAAGCACGCTTTCAGAGCAGCAATTCCCTAGCTGACAAAGGCCTGGACGTGACCTCAAATATCTACAGCTTGAGAAATGTTACACGGAGCCACAGATGACTTCAGTCAGGAATTCCAGGTCCCGATGAACAGGTACATCTGGACTTTCAACTGTCAGTGCCGCTTCCTGAAAGCACTGTCTGCTCCAGGGACTCTGGCCACTGAAAAAGATCCAAGCTATGGAACTGAAATCACCGAAGAATAAAAATACCCTTTTGGTTTTTCCAAACAAACAGTCCCTGCTAATCTTAATCCAACTCCAATGCCACCTAACCTTGAAGATGTTTCCAAATCTCTTATCCCTGGGGAACTATGCTCTCATGCCTCTCTTGCATCTTTGCATTTCTATTGTGTCAGTGATCATATTCTGTCCTACCCCCTATTCCATACAACAGGGAACAGGAGCCTTTGCCCTCTACTTTATATCCTCTATCTCATCTCAGAGTCACCTTTGATTCTTTCTTCTCCCACAATGACTCCGTCTCATCAATCATTACCACTTCCTGATTCTCTTTTCTCAGTATCTCCTGAAAACATTCACTTCTTTACAGTCCCACTGTCCTATCTGAGTCTGAGCTACCTCCAGGTCTTGTTTTATCATCATAATACTCTAAAACGTTTTCCTGACTCAAGTCTTATCCCCGGTCTGCCTCCTCTTGCCCATTTATTTCTTGCTCTGTAGCCAGAGTGATTTTTTTCTAAAATGCCTATTTATCTGATCATCTCATTCCCTTGCTTAAAATTTTAGTATCATCCCATTGTCCTAGGGATGAGATCTAAACTCCTTACCATGGCTTACAAGGTTCTATCTCTCCCTTCTAACTCTTGTACTATACACTCCAGAGATACTTAACTCCTATTAGTTCCTCCTTTGAAGCCTGTTGGGCCCTTTCTTGCCTCTGAGCCTTTGCCTATGCTGTTCCCCAGTACTCTCCCTATGGCTTCACCTGGCTAATTCCTACTCATGCCTTTGTTCTCACGTTAGATACAACTTCTACCTGGACAGCATCCTTGACCTCTATTTCATCTTGTTCTTTTCTAACACAGCATTTTGTCTTCCCCTAGCACAGCACTTAGACTTTATTATTCTTTTTCCCCTTTAGACTAGAAGCTCCCCAAGCACAGAAAGTCTATGTACTTTGCTCTTATATCTTCATCACCTAGCTCAGTGCCTGGCACACAGAAAGGCATTTAATAGCCACTCAATGAAATATTAACCTTTATCCTTCCACACAATTTGACTCAGTGCCTTGTACATAATGGATGCTCAATAGCAATTGATGAATCAGATCAAATTGACACATTGCTCAAATTATCTGACAGAAAATGCAGGTTGTTGAGACACAATAACACAATTAGCTGGTTTAGGAACTATTAAAAGGTTATTTTCTGAAAAATGGATTTGACTCTGGTGATCAATGACCTTTGACTACTAAGATGACCAGAATAAGCAGACCATGATATGGTTGCTGAAATCATCTGGAAGATATTGGTGTTTGATTTTTACTGTCTGTTTTGCAACTCCATCTATTGCCTAGAAATTGGTCACTATAGGGATTGGTAGGAATTAAAAATGACCGTAATCCTGATTATAATACCTACTAATAGGCATTTACCATGTCCTTTACATGCATCAACTCAATTAATCCTCACAATAATTCTGAAAAGTAGAAACTGTTATTATTCTACTTTACAGATGAAATAACTGAGGCTGAAAAAAGTTCAATAACTTTCTTAAAGTCACACAGCTGGAGAGTGGTAGAGACAGAAGCTGAACCTCAGAAGTCTTATTTTGGATTCCATGCTTTAAAATATTATGCTGTATTGCCGCTACTTTTTGCTTCAATAACTAACTAGGGACTTAGATTTGGGGATATATGAATTTATGGGCCGTGCAAAAGCCTTAGGAGTCTTTTGTGTGGGCAGCATACATAATGCTTAGGAAACAAGGTCAGCCTCTTGTCATACCTGCTGGTCTTGATTTTAATAAAGCTTTGCAAGCTAGTCGTAAGAGAAATGGGAGCAATTTGGAAATAAATTACTTCCATTATGCTGCAGGATCTCCTATATACTGTGGCACTTAGGAATTATTCACAGATGTATGTTTACAGTTAAAAAATCAACTACACTGTGCTCAATTATATGGGGGAAAGACTCTAGTAAACAGTTTTTAATTGGATTGAAATTAAGATAAATTTAGGATAATGAAGGAAAATGTCTTAACAGCAAGATTTATAGACTGTGTGCAAAACTCCCATTGGAAGTGAAGGAAGTCCAGTATTGTGAAATGTAAAATTTACATTCACTTGAAGAAAAAAGATTATGTGTACAATCTATTTCCATGTAGTCATGAAATTCTTTCAAAACAACCTAGGTTACACGTGGGTCCTTCAACAGACATATATGAGCATTTGCTGTGTACGAAGTCCTATGCTAGCTACTATGGGAGACAGAAAATTCTCTGAAATCTACAGATTTTACACAAGTTACAGATTTCAAGTAATTTAAAACCTACTTAGTTTTAAGACTTCTCTGTTAAAGGGAATACATGGTGTAGGCATAAATATTCATAAAATGAGAGAACTAAGTTATTAAGTGTTCTTTTGGAAGAAATCCTGCCTTTGGTAAAAGAGGAAATGAGATCCTAGAAGCATATACATCCTGAAAGAAGAGAAAGACATGGGATTTATTTTTTTCCTCCTTTAATTCTAGGGTTTAAATGCAATAAAATGTATATGGAACATCCTATATGAAGTTTAAAAAACTAGGTTCTTTGAAAGCATTAGTAATATGGGGTGGGTTTTGAAGGATGGCACTAAGTCTACATTTAAAATCATATAAATGACTTGGAATAAATCATGGTATATTTTAAACCCATGCTATTCAAAGTGTGGTCTGTGGATAAGCAGCATCAGCATCACTTAAAAGCTTGTGAGAAATGCAGAATCTCAGGCCAACCCCAGACCTAGTGAATCAGAATCTGCATTTTAACAAGACCCCAAGTGAATCTGTATGCGCATTAATGTTTAGAAGCATTGGTCTAAATAAAAAATCTGTGGCACAGAAGATGTTGCATCTTTGCTCTTTTTGCAATAATCATGTGTCATCATATCTTCTCTTTTTTCTCTATTCCCATCTGCAAACCATCTCCTTCCGATAAACTGATTTTTATCACCGTCTCCTAACCAAAATTTAAGATTTTCTGTCTCTACTGCTTTTCACAAGAACTGCTCTTTACCTGAATGCTTTCTGTTTTCCTTTACACTTAAGCCATCTAGACTATTTGTATTTCCAGAATATGCTGGGCTCTTTCACAATTTCTGCCCAGATTTCCCTCCCTATCCTTATTTTGACCCACTTGGCCTTCAGGACTCTGTGAAGACTTTTATGTACCCTTCTTACTGTATTCTAAAATCTTTTTTCACTTTATTCTCCTAGTACTTGATAATATTTCTATGTGATAACACTAATTGCATTGCAATGTATTGTTAACATGTTCTCTTTCAGTACACTGTAAGTGTCTCAAGGGAAGAAATGTTTTAGCTGCTTTTGTAGCCTGGGTGCTTAAAAATGTTTGCTGAATGAGTGCTTTATTTGCAAATTAAAAATTATGCTTGCCTATTCTGTCAAACACTGGTCAGTGAACTAACTATAAGTATTAAGAAGAAAAGGAGCCAAGTCTAGGATCTCTAAAATGTTATCAACAATGCTTATACACAACACACATGTGCACACAGACACACACACACACACACACTATTTGACCCTAATTTATTGATATATAATAAGCGATACAGCTTCTACAGGAAAAGTACCTGACTAATGTCAGATGATCTCACATTTGATAGGTACAAGTCAGATAATGCTAAAACGCATAAGGAGTAGCATAACATGGGTAAATTGTAAGATGACTTCCTATAGTCTTTATCATGGGAGTCCATGACACTATTATAGTTTGTGATCTTAAATCAAGTTGGATCTCTTTTTGTATTGTAATTTCTCCATCTGTAAACTGCTTGTTACCCATCTATGGGAAAAAGGACAGTATGGGTATTAACCTCTGATAACACCCTAGAAATATGTTCAAGTCGCTATTGCAGAGTTTTCTGGAATATTTTTCAACTTTGGGACACCTAGACTGAAGGGCAAGATAATTTTTGCCAAGTCTTACTAGGAATTTCTGGTTAGATTTTTTTTTTTTCTCAATTGATGCGAGCACTGGTCGATTTTTATAGGATATTGTTGCTTTAGGAAGATATGGAAGATTTAAAAATAGACTTAGCTTATAGTAATCAAAACTGTATGGTACTGGCACAAAAACAGACACATAGATCAATGGAAGAGAATAGGCAGCCCAGAAATAAACCTACACACTTTTGGTCAATTCATCTATGACAAAGGAGGCAAGAATATACAATAAAGAAAAGACTGTCTTTTCCATAAGTGATACCAGGAAAACTGGATAGCTACATGTAAAAGAATGAAATTAGAACATTCTCTAACACTATATACAAAAAATAAACTCAAAATGGATTGAAAGGGCTTCCCTGGTGGCGCAGTGGTTGAGAGTCCGCCTGCCGATGCAGGGGACACGGGTTCGTGCCCCGGTCTGGGAGGATCCCACATGCCGTGGAGCGGCTGGGCCCGTGAGCCATGGCCGCTGAGCCTGCGCGTCCGGAGCCTGTGCTCCGCAACGGGAGAGGCCACAACAGTGAGAGGCCCACGTACCGCAAAAAAAAAGGGATTAAAGACCTAAATGTAGGGCTTCCCTGGTGGTGCAGTGGTTGAGAATCTACCTGCTAATGCAGGGGACACGGGTTCAAGCCCTGGTCTGGGAGGATCCCACATGGCATGGAGCAACTAGGCCCGTGAGCCACAACTACTGAGCCTGCGCGTCTGGAGCCTGTGCTCCGCAACAAGAGAGGCCACCAGAGTGAGAGGCCCGCGCACCGCGATGAAGAGTAGCCGCCGCTTGCCACAACTTGAGAAAGCCCTCGCACAGAAACAAAGATGCAACACAGCAAAAATAAATAAATCAATTAATTAATAAAAACTCCTACCTGCAACATCTTCCTTAAAAAAAAAAAAAAAAAAAAAAAAGACCTAAATGTAAGACTGGAAACCATAAAGCTCCTAGAAAAAAATCATAGGGAGAACACTCTTTGACATAAATCATAGCAATATTTTTTTGGATCTGTCTCCTAAAGCAAAGGAAATAAAAGCAAAAATAAACAAATAGGAACTAATTAAACTTAAAAGCTTTTGCACAGCAAAGGAAGCTACTGACAAAACGAAAAGACATCCTACTTAGTGGGAGAAAATATTTGCAAATGTTATGACCAATAAGGGGCTAATATCCAAAATATATAAACAGCTCATACAGATATTTCTCCAAAGGGACATGCAGATGGCCAACATCACTAGTCATCAGGGAAATGCAAATCAAAACCACAAAGAGATATCACCTCACACCTGTCAGAATGGCTATCACCAAAAAGAACACAAATAACAAATGTTGGTGAGGATGTGGACAAAAGAGAACACTTGTGCACTGTTGGTGGGAATGTAAATTGGTGCATCCACTGGGGAAAACAGTATGAAGGTTTCTCAAAAAACTAAAAATAGAGCTACCATATGACCCCACACTGGGTATATATCCAAAAAAACCAAAAACACTAATTCAAAAAGATTCATGCATCTCAATGTTCATACCAAACTTATTTACAATTACCAAAATATGGAAGCAACCTAAGTGTCCATCAACAGACGAATGGACAAAGAAGAGGTAGTGTATATATACAATGGAATATTACTCAGCCATAAGAAAGAATGAAATTTTGCCATTTACAACAATACAGATGGACTTGGAGGGTATTAATGCTAAGTGAAATAAGTCAGACAGAGAAAGACAAATACCGTATGATATCACTTACATGTGGAATCTAAAAATATAACAAACTAGTGAATATAACAAAACAGAAACAGACTCACAGGTATAGAGAACAAACTAGAGGTTACCTTGGGGAGAGAAAAGGGGGGAGGGGCAACACAGAGGTAGGAGATTAAAAGGTACATACTATTATGTGTAAAATAAATTATAAGGATATACTGTACAGCACAGGGAACATAGCCAATATTTTATAATAACTATAAATGGAGTATAACTTTTTTTAACATCTTTATTGGAATATAATTGCTTTACAATGGTGTGTTAGTTTCTGCTTTATAACAAAGTGAATCAGCTATACATATACATATATGCCCATATCTCCTCCCTTTTGCATCTCCCTCCCACCCTCCCTATCCCACCCCTCTAGGTGGTCACAAAGCACTGAGCTGATCTTCCTGTGCTATGCAGCTGCTTCCCACTAGCTATCTATTTTACATTTGGTAGTGTATATATGTCCATACCACTCTCTCACTTCTCCCCAGCTTAGCCTTCCCCCGCCCTGTGTCCTCAAGTCCATTATCTACGTCTGCATCTTTATTCCTATCCTGCCCCTAGGTTCTTCAGAACCATTTTTTTTAGATTCCATATATATGTGTTAGCATATAGTATTTGTTTTTCTCTTTCTGACTTACTTCACTCTGTATGACAGACTCTAGGTCCATTCACCTCACTACAAATAACTCAATTTTGTTTCTTTTTATGGCTGAGTGATATTCCATTGTATATATGTGCCACATCTTCTTTATCCATTCATCTGTCAATGGACACTTAGGTTGCTTCCATGCCCTGGCTATTGTAAATAGAGCTGCAATGAACATTGCATTACATGACTCTTTTTGAATTATGGTTTACTCAGGGTATATGCCCAGTAGTGCAATTGCTGGGTTGTATGGTAGTTCTAATTTTAGTTTTTTAAGGAACCTCCATACTGTTCTCCATAGTGGTTGTATCAGTTTACATTCCCACCAACAGTACAAGAGGGCTCCCTTTTCTCCACATCCTCTCCAGCATTTATTGTTTGTAGATTATTTCATGATGTCCATTCTGACTTGTGTGAGGTGATACGTCATTGTAGTTTTGATTTGCATTTCTCTAATGATTAGTGATGTTGAGCATCCTTTCATGTGTTTGTGGCAATCTGTATATCTTCTTTGGAGAAATGTCTATTTAGGTCTTATGCCCATTTTTGGATTGGGTTCTTTGTTTTTTTGATATTTGGAGTATAACCTTTAAAAAGTTTGAATCACTATATTGTACACCTGTAGCTTATTACAATATTGTAAATCAATTAAACTTCAATTTAAAAAGACTAATAATAATAAAAAAAATTAAACTTAGCTTGAAGTAGAATGCAGTTAGGGAGGTAGAAACTGGACTCAACATTTTGTGTAATATTATTTGGATCAGAGAAAGCTATGAAGATTAGATTACCATTCAGATTCTGGCTGTTGAGTTAGAATTCCAAGATGTTCATGTATTTTTAAAAATTGAGATATAAATGACATTCAACATTATATTAGTTTCAAGTGTACAACATAGTGATTCAATATTTGTCTATATTGTGAAATGATCACTACAATAAGCCTAAAATGTCCATGTATTTTTTTCTCTTTTTTTAAGTTAATTTTTATTGGATTATAGTTGATTTATGATGTTGTGTTAGTTTCTGCTGTATAGCAAACTGAATCAGTTATACATATACATATATCCACTCTTTTTTAGATTCTTTTCCCATATAGGTCATTACAGAGTTTTGAGTAGAGTTCCCTGTGCTATACAGTAGGTTCTTATTAGTTATCTATTTTTTATATATTGTATATATGTCAATCCCAATCTCCCAATTTATCCTTCCCCCCTTGGTAACCATAAGTTTGTTCCCTACATCTGTGCCTCTATTTCTGTTTTGTAAATAAGTTCATTCATACTATTTTTTTAGATTACACATATAAGCGATATCATATGATATTTGTCTTTCTCTTTCTCACTTACTTCACTCAGTATGACAATCTCTAGGTCCATCCATGTTGCTGCAAATGGCGTTATTTTGTTCTTTTTTATGGCTGAGTAATATTCCATTGTATATACGTACCACATCTTTATCCATTCATCGTCGATAAAATGTCCATGTATTTTTGAGCAACCAAAATTAAGGGGAAAACAGATCATTTAAAAATATCTGTATGAACAGAAGTTTAATATTTTTATTTGCATGAAATAAAGATCTTCAAAAGATATGGGGACAAAAGACAACTAGATAACTCAATGTAAGATAGCAAATGTCTTTGTCTGTTCAGGCTGCTGTAACAAAATACCACAGACTGGGGTGGCTTATAAACAACAGAAATTTACTTCTTACAGTTCTAGAGGTTGGAAGACCAAGATGAGGGTGCCAGTATGGTTGGATTACAGTGAAGGTCCTCTCCAGGGATTAAGACCATTGACTTCTTGCTGTGTCCTCACATAGTGAAAGGGGTTAGGGAGCTCTGTTGGGGTCTCTTTTACAAGAGCACTAATCCTACTCACAAGGGGTCCCATCCTCATGACCTAAGCACCATCTAAAGGCCCCGTCTCCTAGTATCATTACACTGGGCATTAGGATTTCAAAATATGAATTTGGGGGAGACACAAACATTCAGATCATAGCAGCAAACAAACAGTAGAGGAACAGTAAAGATAATAACTCTTGGTTTCTGTTTCTGATAAAATGGCAGACGTAGGTGTCTTTAAAAGTTATGATAAGAATGGCTAAAAATGCTGGATACAATATTAAAAAGAAAATAATTTTAAATGCATAGCTCAACTCGCGAAATCATAAAGAAAATCCTTAGAGAAAAGCATAAGTGCAGAGAAGTGAGGGAACATTGGTGTAGGTAGTTGCCTGGGGGGGGGGTGGAGTCAGAACTTAGGTTTCCAAAGGCTGGAATGAGGGACAAGTGCCAAAGTCAAGGGCACACCCAAGGAGGTATGATCAGATATCAACTGTATAAAGTCTGGACCTCCTAATACTGGGTGAAAAGGAGGAAAAAACACCCCTTAGAGAAAGAGAGTGAGTAAACTCGCTTGTCTTTCTCTCTGTTCTAGGTAGAGGTGATAAAATATGTTTTCTAAAAATTCATAACCAGAAGGTTGCCCTCAAGTGGATTTGGAAACGTTACTTGCAGTGTTCAAGTTGAGAAATTAGTTTAAAAGGGTTCACTTGTGAAGGTGCCTCTAGGGACACAGCAGAAGTCAATGTATATTCTGAAGAAGCTCATCTTAAACCTAGGCCTCAAAGAATTACCATTCCAAGGAACATGAGCTCACATGTAAGATTCAAAAATATATGAGGAAATAAGTCACCATTAGAAAGTTAGCAGAAACAACAAAGACTACAGATATTAAAACTACTGGATAAATGTATAAAATATTTGTGTGAAATACATGTAAATAAAAGAGCCTATTAAAACTATGGTCCAAAACACAAGAGACTATTAAAAGTACCAAGCTGATTTTAAAAAGAACAAATACAATTTATAGAAACTAAAAATAATTAAATTAGATACACAATGGAATAACCATTAGATTGGGAAAAAATTAAGGGAAAATTATTAAACAGAAACACTAACTGAAAAGACTATCAGAACACATATTGGACATAGATTAAAAATATGAAAACTTTGATGCATTGAGTAAGGAGTGCGGACACACATCTACTGGATGCTTCAGGCAGAGGGTGGAGAAGCAGCAACATCTGAAGTGACAACATCTGAGAATCTTCTGGAATTGTGGAATAACAGGTCACATAAAATATGAGTTAAAGTAAATCCCAAGCAGTATAAATAAAAAGTTCTACATTTAGACACATTTTAGAAAAACCAAAGGCAAGAGAAGATCTTAAAAGCAGAGAGAGGAGATAAATCAGAAAGGCTACACAGTGTAATGGTCAAGAATGTAGACTCTGCAGCCAGACTGCCTGGGTTCAAAGCTAGGTTCTATAGATGATGAGCTGTTTGCCTCCTCTCCTCATCTATAAAGTGTAAGGACCTTCCTCACAGTAGAGGAAGTGGTAGATGAATTTAAATGTACATAAATATAGCTGAAAACAGTCCTTGGCACATTGTAACACTATAAGCTTTAGCTATTATTTTTTAAATTCTTATTACCTATACAGAACAAGGGGAAGATGGCGGAAGAGTAAGACGCGGAGACCACCTTCCTCCCCACAGATACATCAGAAATACACCTACACGTGGAACAACTCCTACAGAACACCCACTGAACGCTGGCAGAAGACCTCAGACCTCCCAAAAGGCAAGAAACTCCCCACGTACCTGGGTAGGGCAAAAGAAAAGAGAATAAACAGAGACAAAAGAATAGGGACGGGACCTGCACCAGTGGGAGGGAGCTGTGAAGGAGGAAAGGTTTCCACACACTAGGAAGCCCCTTTGCGGGCGGAGACTGCGGGTGGCGGAGCGGAGAAGCTTCGGAGTCGCGGAGGAGAGCACAGCAACACGGGTGCAGAGGGCAAAGCGGAGAGATTCCTGCACAGAGGATCGGTGCCGACCAGCACTCACCAGCCCGAGAGGTTTGTCTGCTCACCCGCCGGGGTGGGCGGGGGTTGGGAGCTGAGGCGCGGGCTTCGGTCGGAGAGCAGGGAGAGGACAGGCGGCATGAACACAGCCTGAAGGGGCTAGTGCGCCACAGCTGGCCTGGAGGGAGTCCAGGGAAAAGTCTGGACCTCCAGAAGAGGCAAGAGACTTTTTCTTCCCTCTTTGTTTCCTGGTGCGTGAGGAGAGGGGATTAAGAGCGCTGCTTAAAGGATCTCCAGAGACGGGCGCGAGCCGCGGCTAAAAGCACGAACCCCAGAGACGGGCATGAGACGCTAAGGCTGCTGCTGCCGCCACCAAGAAGCCTGTGTGCGAGCACAGGTCACTCTCCACACCTCCCCTCCTGGGAGCCTGAGTCTGTGCAGCCCGCCACTGCCAGGGTCCCAGGATCCAGGGACAACTTCCCCGGCAGAATGCACGACGCGCTTCAGGCTGGTGCAACGTCACTCTGGCCTCTGCCGCAGCAGGCTCACCCCGCACTCCGTGCCCCTCCCTCCCCCCGGCCTGAGTGAGCCAGGGCCCCCGAATCAGTGGCTCCTTTAACCCAGTCCTTCCTGAGCGAAGAACAGACGCCCTACGGCGACCTACACGCAGAAGCGGGGCCAAACCCAAAGCTGAGCCCCCGCAGCTGTGAGAAGAAAGAAGAGAAAGGGAAATTCTTCCATGCAGCCTCAGGAGCAGTGGATTAAAGCTCCACAATAAACTTGATGTACCCAGCATTGGTGGAATACCTGAATAGACAGTGAATCATCCCAAATTGAGGAGGTGGACTTTGAGAGCAAGACATATTATTTTTTCCACTTTTCCTCTTTTTGTGAGTGTGTATATGTATGCTTCAGTGTGAGATTTTGTCTGTATAGCTTTGCTTTCACCATTTGTCCTAGGGTTCTGTCCATCCATTTTTTTTTTACTTAAAATTTTTTTTTCTTAATAATTACTTTTTATTTTAATAACTTTATTTTATCTTACATTATTTTATTTTATCCTCTTCCTTCCTTCTTTTCTTTCTTTCCCTTTCTTCCTTTCTTCCTTCCTTCCTTCCTTTCTTTCTTTCTTTCTTTCTTTCTTTTTCTTTTCTTTTCTTTTCTTTTCTTTTCTTTCTAATTTTTCTCCCTTTTATTCTGAGCCGTGTGGATGAAAGGCTCTTGGTGCTGCAGCCAGGAGTCAGTGCTGTGCCTCTGAGGTGGGAGAGCCAACTTCAGGACACTGGTCCACAAGAGACCTCCCAGCTCCATGTACTATCAAATGGCGAAAAACTCCCAGAGATCTCCATCTCAACACCAACACCCAGCTTCATTCAATGACCAGCAAGCTACAGTGCTGGACACCCTATGCCAAACAACTAGCAAGACAGGAACACAACCCCACCCATTAGCAGAGAGGCTGCCTAAAATCATAATAAGACCACAGACACCACAAAACACACCACCAGACGTGGACCTGCCCACCAGAAAGACAAGATCCAGCCTCATCCACCAGAACACAGGCACTAGTCCCCTCCACCAGAGAGCCTACACAACCCACTGAACCAACCTTAGCCACAGGGGACAGACACCAAAAACAATGGGAACTACGAACCTGCAGCCTGCAAAAATGAGACCCCAAACACAGTAAGAAAAGCAAAATGAGAAGACAGAAAAACACACAGCAGATGAAGGAGCAAGATAAAAACCCACCAGACCTAATAAATGAAGAGGAAATTGGCAGTCTACCTGAAAAAGAATTCAGAATAGTCATAGTAAAGATGATCCAAAACCTTGGAAATAGAATAGAGAAAATGCAAGAAACATTTAACAAGGACCTAGAAGAACTAAAGAGGAAAAAAGCAATGATGAACAACACAATAAATGAAATTAAAAATACTCTAGAAAGGATCAATAGCAGAATAACTGAGGCAGAAGAACGGATAAGTGACCTGGAAGACAAAATAGTGGAAATAACTAATGCAGAACAGAATAAAGAAAAAAGAATGAAAAGAACTGAGGACAGTCTCAGAGACCTCTGGGACAACATTAAACATACCAATGTTCGAATTATAGGGGTTCCAGAAGAAGAAGAGTAAAAGAAAGGGACTGAGAAAATATTTGAAAAGATAATTGTTGAAAACTTCCCTAATATAGGAAAGGAAATACTTAATCAAGTCCAGGAAGCACAGAGAGTCCCATACAGGATAAAACCAAGAAGAAACACACCAAGACACATATTAATCAAACTGTCAAAAATTAAATACAAAGAAAACATATTAAAAGCAGCAAGGGAAAAACAAAAAATAACACACAAGGGAATCCCCATAAGGTTAACAGCTGCTATTTCAGCAGAAACTCTGCAAGCCAGGAGGGACTGGCAAGACGTATTTAAAGTGATGAAGGAGAAGAACCTACAACCAAGATTACTCTACCCAGCAAGGATCTCCTTCAGATTTGATGGGGAAATTAAAAACTTTACAGACAAGCAAAAGCTGAGAGAGTTCAGCACCACCAAACCAGCTTTACAACAAATGCTAAAGGAACTTCTCTAGGCAAGAAACACAAGAGAAGGAAAAGACCTACAATAACAAACCCCAAACAATTAAGAAAATGGGAACAGGAACATACATATTGATAATTACCTTAAATGTAAATGGATTAAATACTCCCACAAAAGACACAGACTGGCTGAATGGATACAAAAACAAGACCCATATATATGCTGTCTACAAGAGACCCACTTCAGACCTAGGGACACATACAGACTGAAAGTGAGGGGATGGAAAAAGATATTCTATGCAAATGGAAACCAAAAGAAAGCTGGAGTAGCAGTTCTCATATCAGACAAAATAGACTTTAAAATAAAGACTATTAGAAGAGACAAAGAAGGACATTACATAATGATCAAGGGATCGATCCAAGAAGTTATAACAATTGTAAATATTTATGCACCCAACACAGGAGCACCTCAATACATAAGGCAAATACTAATAGCCATAAAAGGGGAAATCGATAGTAACACATTCATAGTAGGGGACTTTAACACCCCACTTTCACCAATGGACAGTTAATCCAGAATGAAAATAAATAAGGAAACACAAGCTTTAAATGATACATTAAAAAAGATGGACTTAATTGATATTTATAGGACATTCCATCCAAAAACATCAGAATACACATTTTTCTCAAGTGCTCATGGAACATTCTCCAGGATAGATCATATATTGGGTCACAAATCAAGCCTTGGTAAATTGAAGAAAATTGAAATTGTGTCAAGTATCTTTTCTGACCACAATGCTATGAGACTAGATATCAGTTACAGGAAAAGATCTGTAAAAAATACAAACACATGGAGGCTAAACAATACACTACTTAATAACGAAGTACTCACTGAAGAAATCAAAGAGGAAATCAAAAAATACCTAGAAACAAATGACAATGGAGACACGACGACCCAAAACCTATGGGATGCAGCAAAAGCAGTTCTAAGAGGGAAGTTTATAGCAATACAATCCGACCTTAAGAAACAGGAAACATCTCGAATAAACAACCTAACCATGCACCTAAAGCAGTTAGAGAAAGAAGAACAAAAAACCCCAAAGTTATCAGAAGGAAAGAAATCATAAAGATCAGATCAGAAATAAATGAAAAAGAAATGAAGGAAACTACAGCAAAGATAAATAAAACTAAAAGCTGGCTCTTTGAGAAGATAAACAAAATTGATAAACCATTAGCCAGACTCATCAAGAAAAAAAGAGAGAAGTCTCAAATCAATAGAATTAGAAATGAAAAAGGAGAAGTAACAACTGACACTGCAGAAATACAAAAGTTCATGAGAGATTACTACAAGCAACTATATGCCAATAAAATGGACAACCTGGAAGAAATGGACAAATTCTTAGAAATGCACAAGCTGCCAAGACTGAAACAGAAAGAAATAGAAAATATGAACAGACCAATCACAAGCACTGAAGTTGAAACTGTGATTAAAAATCTTCCAACAAACAAAAGCCCAAGACCAGATGGCTTCACAGGCGAGTTCTATGAAGCATTTAGAGAATAGGTAACACCTGTCCTTCTCAAACTCTTCCAAAATATAGCAGAAGGAGGAACACTCCCATACTTATTCTACGAGGCCACCATCACTCTGATACCAAAACCAGACAAAGATGTCACAAAGAAAGAAAACTACAGGCCTATGTCACTGATGAACAAAAATGCAAAAATCCTCAACAAAATACTAGCAAACAGAATCCAACAGCACATTAAAAGAATCCTACACCATGATCAAGTGGGGTTTATTCCAGGAATGCAAGGATTCTTCAATATACGCAAATCAATCAATGTGATACAGCATATTAACAAATTGAAGGAGAAAAGCCATATGATCATCTCAATAGATGCAGAGAAAGCTTTCGACGAAATTCAGCACCCATTTATGATAAAAACCCTGCAGAAAGTAGGCATAGAGGGAACTTTCCTCAACAAAATAAATGCCATATATGACAAACCCACAGAAACATCATCCTCAATGGTGAAAAACTGAAACCATTTCCACTATGATCAGGAACAAGACAAGGTTGCCCACTCTCACCACTCTTATTCAACATAGTTTTGGAAGTTTTAGCCACAGCAATTAGAGAAGAAAAGGAAATAAAAGGAATCCAAATCGGAAAAGAAGTGAAACTGTCACTGTTTGCAGATGACATGATACTATACATAGAGAATCCTAAAGATGCTACCAGAAAACTACTAGAGCTAATCAATGAATTTGGCAAAGTAGCAGGATACAAAATTAATGTGCAGAAATCTCTGGCATTCCTGTACACTAATGATAAAAATTTGAAAGTGAAATCAAGAAAACACTCTCATTTACCATTGCAACAAAAAGAAAAAAATATCTAGGAATAAACCTACCTAAGGGGACAAAAGACCTGTATGCAGAAAATTATAAGACACTGATGAAAGAAGTTAAAGATGATACAAAGAGATGGAGAGACATACCATGTTCTTGGATTGGAAGAATCAACATTGTCAAAAATGACTCTACTACCCAAAGCAATCTACAGATTCAATGCAATTCCTATCAAACTACCACGGCATTTTTCACAGAACTAGAACAAAAAATTTCACAATTTGTATGGAAACACAAAAGACCCCGAATAGCCAAAGCAATCTTGAGAATGAAAAATTGAGCTGGAGCAATCAGGCTCCCTGACTTCAAACTATACTACAAAGCTACAGTAATCAAGACAGTATGGTACTGGCACAAAAACAGAAAGATAGATCAATGGAACAGGATAGAAAGCCCAGAGATAAACCCACGCACATATGGTCACCTTATCTTTTATAAAGGAGGCAGGCATGTACAGTGGAGTAAGGACAGCCTCTTCAATAAGTGGTGCTGGGAAAACTGGACAGGTACATGTAAAAGTATGAGATTAGAACACTCCCTAACACCACACACAAAAATAAGCTCAAAATGGATTAAAGACCTAAATGTAAGGCCAGAAGCTATCAAACTCTTAGAGGAAAACATAGGCAGAACACTCTATGACATAAATCATAGCAAGATCCTTTTTGACCCACCTCCTAGAGAAATGGAAATAAAAACAAAAATAAACAAATGGGACCTAATGAAACTTCAAAGCTTTTGCACAGCAAAGGAAACCATAAACAAGACCAAGAGGCAACCCTCAGAATGGGTGAAAATATTTGCAAATGAAGCAACTGACAAAGGATTAATCTCTAAAATTTATAAGCAGCTCATGCAGCTCAATAACAGAAAAACAAAAAACCCAATCCAAAAATGGGCAGAAGACCTAAATAGACATTTCTTCAAAGAAGATATACAGATTGCCAACAAACACATGAAAGAATGCTCAACATCATTAATCGTTAGAGAAATGCAAATCAAAACTACAATGAGATATCATCTCACACCGATCAGAATGGCCATCATCAAAAAGTGTAGAAACAATAAATGCTGGAGAGGGTGTGGAGAAAAGGGAACACTCTTGCACTGCTGGTGGGAATGTGAATTGGTACAGCCACTATGGAGAACAGTACGGAGGTTCCTTAAAAAACTACAAATAGAACTACCATATGACCCAGCAATCCCACTACTGGGCATACACCATGAAAAAACCCATAATTCAAAAAGAGTCATGTACCAAAATGTTCATTGCAGCTCTATTTACAATAGCCAGGAGATGGAAGCAACCTAAGTATCCACCATCGGATGAATGGATAAAGAAGATATGGCGCATATACACAATGCAATATTACTCAGCCATAAAAAAAACGAAATTGAGTTATTTGTAATGAGGTGGATGGATCTAGAGTCTGTCATACAGAGTGAAGTAAGTCAGAAAGAGAAAGACAAATACCGTATGCTAACACATATATATGGAATCTAAGAAAAAAAAATGTCATGAACAACCTAGGGGTAAGACGGGAATGAAGACACAGACCTACTAGAGAATGGACTTGAGGATATGGGGAGGGGGAAGGGTAAGCTGTGACAAAGTGAGAGAGTGGCATGGACATATATACACTACCAAACTTAAAATAGATAGCTAGTGGGAAGTAGCCGTATAGCACAGGGAGATCAGCTCGGTGCTTTGTGACCACTTAGAGGGTTGGGATAGGGAGGGTGGGAGGGAGGGAGACGCAAGAGGGAAAAGATATGGGAACATATTTATATGTATAACTGATTCACTTTGTTATAAAGCAGAAACTAACACAGCATTGTAAAGCAATTGTACTCCAGTAAAGATGAAAAAAAAAAAGAATTTAGTATACGGATTCTCTTCCCCCCTTTAGACATTTGTAAGAGCAAATATCCCATTAATTAAAATCTTGAAATATTTATAAAGAAAAAAAATTACTTATACAGAAGAGACATCTGAAGAACGAGACCAGAAGAGAATGAAATATTATCTAAAAACTTCTGAAAGAAAATAATTATACCCAGTAAAATTACCTTTCAAGAAGTCAAAATTATCTTTCAAGAAGAAAATAACTGCATCTCCAGTAAAATCATTTTGAATTAAAGTCATTTTGAAACCAAAAAATGAGTTCATCACCAAACATCTTACTAAAGAAACTTCTAGAAAAGTTACATCAGGAAGAAAGAATATGGTCCCATAGGAAAGCCTGAAATGTGAGAAGAAATTGTAAATAAAGAAAATGCAAACATGCCAATAAATCAAAAAAAAATCAACTGCACAAAATAATTATAAATGTTTAACATGTAGAGGTAAAGAAGTAAGGTAATACACAGCAATAGCATAGCTTTTGTCTGTGGGGTGGTGATAATCAGGAAGGGAAACATTATAAGGATCTTCTATTCTAAAAGAACATAAAGATATTAGGTAACTTTGACTTAAACATTCATGTTAATATTTACAGGAAAATCATTAAAAGAACAGGAATAGAATGTATAATTTTCATACTAATGGAAAAAATAAAATGAAAAAAAGATTGAATTCAGGCAGGCAAGGAGAAAACAATAACAGAAAAGGGAGAAATAAATCCAAATGATAAGATAGACAAAATTAGAAGATAGTCTAAAAATATCACAGTTCAAAATAAGTGTAAATTGGTTAGGCTGTCCAGTTAAGAGGTAATGATCATAATACTGAATTTAAAAATGAAATCCAGTTCAGTGATGCTTTCCCAAAAGGCACAGCTAAAACACAGAAACATTTCATCAGAAATGTTGAAAGTTAAAGGATAGAAAAATATATACCAACAAATACTATTTAAGAGAAAGCTGGTGTCATGATATTAATATCAGACACAACAGACTTTAAAGAGAAGATAAAAAGTATTACTAGAGATAACCTACATAATGATGGGTGATTTGATCTACTAGGAAGTTCTACCCCTTCCAGATAGATACTGATTAGTGATTATTAATGATAATTACATAATTAGTGATTAATTCACTAGAAAAGCTCCCTCTCTCTCTCTCTCTCTCTCTCTCTCTCTCTCTCTCTATATATATATATATATACCTAGAAACATACATTCGTTTCATTGAAAGGAAATTTTTATAAAACTAAAAGTGGAAACTGTTAAATTCACTTCCATAGTGAGAGATTTAATACATGTACCCATTTCAGCAACTGATAAATCAAAAGACAAAAAAATGACAAAGTATATAGAAGAATTGAACAACACAACACACGCGATAGAATGAACTTATATAGAACATTTTGCTCAACAATTGGCAAATACATGTTCTTTCCAAGCTCACAGAAATTAATAAGAAATGACCACATGCTAGGACAGGGAGGACTGGTATCACACATTCTGCATTCTTTGATCACAATACCATTAAGTTAGAAATCGATATCAAAAAGATAAAGTGCGTACTTGAAAGTGAAAAACCACCTCAAATAATTTATGTATCATAAAATTAACCTAATGGAAACTAAAAGACACTTGGAACTGAATACTTAAAAATACTAAATATCAAAACTTGCAGAAAAGCTGTACTTAGAGGGGATTCCCTAAGTACAAGAATTTCCTAAGTGCTCATATTGACAAAAGCTAAAGATTAATGAACTAATCATCAAACTAGAGAGATTAAAAAGTAGAATAGTGAAAAAAAAGAAAATAGATGGAAAGAAATAATAAAGATAGGGTGAAAATTAAGAAAATAGAAAAAAGTCAACAATGTCAAGTTTGGTTCCATGAGGAAACTTTGAAATTGAACAACAGTGTGGCTGGGTTTATCAAGAAACAAAGTAAGAGACAGATCAATAATATAAGGAATGAAAAAAGGGACATAACTGGAGACAGTGTTAGAGGCACTTAGAGGAGACTACACAGCATTTTGACTCAGAGCATAGGCTGAGGGATTGAAGAGATCTGGCAATGTGATCTTGGGCCAATCTCCTGATCTCAGTGACTCATAATGATAGATTATGAAGATAAATAAAATAGAAAAGTATTAAAACTTGGCACATAAAAGCACAGTGAAAATTAGCTATACATTTTATTTTTTATTTATTTATTTATTTTTTTTACCATTGGAATCCTGGAGCAGTACCACTGGGAAACTTTACTGGTTTGGGTGTATAAATAGGGTGTCAACAGAAAGAAGAAGGGCTGCACAGGGAAGGAAGGACATTTCAAAGTAGGAACAGGATGAAAATGTGAGCAAAGGCAGAGAAAGGGAGGCACAGGGCCAGAGCAAGCCTTACATGTGGAAAAATCAGTGTCAAATGCGTTTTATAACATTGGAAACTTAGGACGCTCACAGAAAACTATTTGTATTTCTTGGTAACACTGCCTGAGAAAACATATCATCAAAAATGGGTTTGCCTACTTCTTACCTCCATAACCCCTCACTGTTTTCCCTGTATACTCTCCAAGCACACTCACTAGTGCAAGCTTCTTGATCTGGGGACAACAGCTCCAGGAGGATTAGATTTAAACAGTAACACAAGGAAGAGAATCCTGGGAATTCCCTGTTGGTCCAGTGGTTAGGACTCTGCACGTTCACTGACAAGGGTGCGGGTTCGATCCCTGGTCTGGGAACTAAGATCCTGCAAGCCACATGGGGGGGCAAAAAAAAAAAATTATAATACTAAATTAATAGACTCAGTGGGTTGGAGCATAGAGAGATTGTTAAAGCCCCCTCTCCCCATTCAAACGGAATTGCACCTTAAATAGTTCACCTGATGAGAACCACACTTCTAAAGAAATGTGGTTCCAGCAAAGGAAACCATAAACAAAAGCAAAAGACAACCTACAGAATGGGAGAAAATATTTGCAAACAATGTGACCGATAAAAGATTAGTCTCCACTAATATGTATAAAATAGATAACTAGGGCTTCCCTGGTGGCGCAGGGGTTGAGAGTCCGCCTGCCGATGCAGGGGACATGGGTTCGTGCCCCAGTCTGGGAAGATCCCACATGCCGCGGAACGGCTGGGCCCATGAGCCATGGCCTCTGAGCCTGCGCGTCCGGAGCCTGTTCTCCGCAACGGAGAGGCCCTCTCACAACAGTGAGAGGCCCGCATACCGCAAAAAAAAGAAAAAAAAAAAAAAGAAGATAATAAGAACCTGCTGTATAAAAAATAAATTAAATTAAAATTTAAAAAAAAGATTAGTCTCCAAAATTTACAAACTCATGTGGCTCACTATTCAAAAAAACAAACAACCCAATCAAAAAGTGGGAAGGAGACCTAAATAGACATTTCTCCAAAGACATACAGAGGACCAAGAGGCACATGAAAAGATGCTCAACATTGCTAATTATTAGAGAAAGGCAAATCAAAACTACAATGAGATATCACCTCACACCAGTCAGAATGGCCACCATCAAAAAGTCCACAAACAATAAACGCTGGAAAGGGTGTGGAGAAAAGGGAACCCTCCTACACTTTTGGTGGGAATATAAATTGGTACAACCATTATGGAGAACAGTATAGAGGTTCCTTAAAAAAGTAAAAACAGAACTACCATATGACCCAGCAATCGCACTACTGGGCATATACCCAGAGAAAACCGTAATTCAAAAAGACACATGCATCCCAATGTTCATTGCAGCACTATTTACAATAGCCAGGCCATGGAAGCCACCTAAATGCCCATCGACAGATGAATGGATAAAGAAGATGTGGTACATATATACAATGGAACATTACTCAGCCATAAAAAGGAACAAAACTGGGTCATTTGAAGAGATGTGGATGGACCTAGAGACTGTCATACAGAGTGAAGTAAGTCAGAAAGAGAAGAACAAATATGATATACTAATGCATATATGTGGAATCTAGAAAAATGGTATAGATGAACTTATTTGCAAAGCAGAAATAGAGACACAGATACAGAGAACAAATGTACGTATACCAAGGGGGGAAGGGGGAGGTGGGATGGATTGAGAGATTAGGATGGACATATATACACTACTATGTATAAAATAGATAACTAATGAGAACAGACTGTGCTATACAATCTGGAACCCTGTGGAGTCCAGGGAATCCAACTTTCCTCTCAAGGGAGACATTTCCTGGCAGCATGATCCCAGAAGAAGATACAGGGACTTCCCTGGCAGTCCAGTGGTTAAGACTCCATACTTCTACTGCAGGGGGCATGGGTTCAATCCCTGGTCAAGGAAGATCCTGCATGCCATGCAGCCCCCCCAAGAAAAAGACTCTACCAGAAGAAGATACAAATCCATGGGCCTAGATCTGGCTTCAGCAGTGAGCTTTCTACCTGGATAAGCTCCAAGAAAGGGGGGGTAAAAGGCTGGAGAAGCCCAGCTAGCTTCATCTTGGGGTTTCCCTGCTTAGTAGCTTTCCTCACCAGGACCATACAGCATTCTCCACAGGCCACTTCTCCTTCTGAGTCCCAGGGCTGGAGATTCCCCTGAATAGACACATCCCAAGCCCGAGCTGCTCAGGCCTCTGTGATTATGTAATCCAGGGAGCCCTCAGACAGCTGGAGCCTGATGTTTTGAGGGATGGCCGGGAGCTTTGCCCCCTGCTGGTCCTGGCAGCCTTTATGGCTGGAGATTGCAGTGCAATGCAAAGGGACCCATTTGACAGTGTTTGCACCTTATCATTTGCAAAGAATCTCTGCTCTTGAGACAATGGGTGCTCTCAGCTGTCTGTCAAGTTCAAGTACTTTTTATCTTAAACATATCTGAGTGTTGGTGCTAGAGAAACAACTAAAGAAGCTCATCACAAGAGACATTATGTGTGGGGTTCAATTTCCCCCATTTCCCTATCTCTATGCTGTTCCTTCTTACCATGTCAGTCTGGGGACATGATCCGACCCTCTCCCTGTGGATTTGGGTCCTAAGGCACTTTATAATTCTGGTCTGGAGCTGCTGGGCAGTCTCTTTTGTGAAACCACCATTTCACGGTGAATCAGTCACTCCCTCCAGGCCACCTTCCTTCTGTTCTGCACAGGTCAGGGATACTGCCACTTGGGGACAATCCACCATGGCTTTAATCTATATTTTATCTGGCACGGGAGAGAGAGCTGACAGACACTCCATCAACCATAGGCCCAAGGGGATTATTGAATCTAGCACTTCTGATGGGATTTTAGTTCTTTATTACAAACTGGTAAATAAAATATATTTTATCCTCCTATCTTGACAAATATACTCTCATAATAACAAAAACCATATATATGTGTAAAACTATGGTTTTAATGTGTCTGAGGTCTGGCAAAATGTCAGACTACTAAATTTCATTATTATTGCACATATCTGACTCATCTGTTAATGGGCTGGTGATAGTCGAGTGAGTGATAAAGATTTTATATAACATGTATTTGTTTCATAAAATTAATTTTTCTTGCCTTCTGCAAAATCACTGATTTTGTCATTATATTCAAGATGTTTATGTAATTTATTTTCAACTCATAGTAATCGTCTGAAGGTTTCAAAAGTTATAATTATTTCAAAGTATACAAAAATCAAACAGATTTATGAGAACATATAAATTAAGTATAAAAGTTATTTTATATGTTTCCAAAAGTTTTCTTTTAAAATACGCAAAATTACCTAATAACTTTAAAAGATTAAAATTATAATTAATAAATGCCAAAATTTCATTAGGTATATTAATATTTTAATTAAATCTTATTTAGTTTTATAAAGATAAAACCAATCAAAATTTAAACATTCTATGTTCATCAGGTTGCCAATATAAAGAATTGCTGCCATGATACATGAATGCAAATTTAAAAGTAATATGAAATGTTAAAATCATAAAATGCTCATAAGCCACCATTTGTAACTTTTGTGAAATATTGTGCTAATTGAATTGAATACCATGGGAACCAGGGATTAGAACAAGAGAAGAAAGAAAAAAGATTCTTGACATTATTGAGAAATGATACTTTGTTATGAAAGAATCTCTTGCATTCACGTTATCTTAAAGGAGGAATTTGACATGTTTGACTTTTCTCTTAACCCAATGCTTTTTTCCCTCACATCGTCCAAGCATTCCAAAGCCATGTCATCATCATAACCCACGATCTTTCACAGCTTTCAAATCCTGTCAACTTTTCTTTTGAGGATATAGGGCAAGAGATGTGGAAATGCATTTCCCTAGGGCCTGAACAGTGTGGTCATGAAGGTGGGTGTTAAGAGCTATGAGCTGTGCTGTGCCAGCTCTGAGCAGCACATCCTGAGTGATAGAGGCACCCATGTTTTTGTTTTTTTTAATTTTTATTGGAGTATAGCTGATTTACAATGTTGTGTTAGTTTCAGGTGTACAGCAAAGTGAATCAGTTATACATATACATATATACACTCTTTTTTCAGAATCTTTTCCCATGTAGGCCATTATAGAGTCTTAAGTAGAGTCCCCTGTGCTATACAGTTGGTTCTTATTAGTCATCTATTTTACCCATGTGTTTTTAATAAATTTATCTGTGTGTGATTGTGGTATGTGGACGACTCTAAAATACCCCTTACTTAGGTCTAAAGGAGGTTCTGTATGTATCAGCCATAATCAGACTCGCCCAGGAGAACCTACTGCTAACATTTTGGAGTATTTCCTTCCAGCTATTTTCTATTCCCTGTTTTCACATAAGAGAATATGCCTTATATACAGTCTTATATTCTGCTTTGTTGATAAAACAAAAGTTACCAGTCTAACTTCTGCATTCTTTAAATACTACAAAGGCACATATTGCCCAGTCATGGAAGTTCACACCCTCGGAGTTGGAGGAAGGATCATCCTGTTCTCATTATGGTGAGTACAGCAGAAATAAGACCCCATTTGAAGAAATTAAATAAATAAAATTTCAGAAATATGTCCAAAGCACAGTGTTAGATGCAGCAGAGGGCATTCAAAGAAGTATAAGACAGAGTTTCCATCTTCATGAGGGCTAGCTTACAAACCAGTTGCCTGGCTTTGTTCTCAGCACAAAGATGACTGAAGACTAAACTCTCAGCAAGAGGGATTAACAGATCATTGAAATGGACTAGCCTGTTCTGCCAAACAACTGGCTAATCTTTAGCACAAATTTACAATGGAAAGCTGGGCCTTTTAGAGGTAATATAGTCCCAGACACTGCTTAGGAGGATGTCATGGCTCTGTCAGTTTCCCTTGTACTAGTATGAGGAGCTAATATTTACTGGGGATATCATAGACTACATACTTTATACCTATTATTTCATTTAAAATTTAACCTTGAAATGTGAATTTCAAATTTCATTTGAATTTGATATTTCATTTGAATTGATATTTGAATATTTCTTATACTACTTACTCCCCAATTTTTAAAATAAAGATTTTATATTTTTAGGACAATTTTAGATTCAGAGCAAAATTGAACAGAAGGTACAGAGATATTCCATATACCCACTTCTCCTAGACGTGAACAATCTCCCCCATTATCAACATCCCCCACCAGAGTGGTATAGTTATTACAACTGATGAACCTACATTGGCACATTATAATTACCCAAAGTCCATTATTTACTTTAGGGTTATCTCATGGTCGTGTATATTCAATGGGTTTAGGCAAGTATATGATGACATGTATCCATCATTACGGTATCATGCAGAGTAGTTTCACTAACCTAAAAATTCTCTGTGCTCTGCCTATTTATCCTTCCTACTGGCCAAGCTCTGGCAACCATTTAACTTATTCACTCCATAGTTTGGCCTTTTCTATAATGTCATACAGTTGGAATCATATAGTATGTTGCCTTTTCAGATTGGCTTCTTTCAATTAGTAATATGAATTTAATTTTCCTCCATGTCTTTTCATGGCTTAACAGCTCATTTCTTTTTAGCACTCAATAATAATCCATTGTCTGAATGTACTGTAGTTTGTTTATCCAATAATCTACTGAAGGACATCTTGGTCACTTCCAAGTTTTGGCAATTATGAATAAAGCTGCTATAAACATTCTTATGCAGGTTTTTTTGTTGTTGTTGTTGACATATGTTTTCAACTCCTTTGGATAAATACCAGGGAGACAATTGCTGGATCATATGATAAGGGTATGTTTAGTTTTGTAAGAAACTGTCGATGTATCTTCCAAAATAGCTGTACCATTTTGCATTCCCAGCAATGAATGAAAGTTCCTGTTGCTCCACAGCCTCACCAGCTTTTGGTGTTGCCAGTGTTCTGGATTTTGGCCATTCTAATTGGTGTGTAGTGGTATCTCATTGTTTTAATTTGTATTTCTCTGATGCCATATGATGTGGAGAACCTTTTCTTACGCTTATCTGCTATCTATATTCTTTGTTAAGGTGTCTGTTAAGGTCTTTGGTCCATTTTTTTAATTGGGTTCTTTGTTTTCTTATTGGATTTTAAGTGGATTTTGTATATTGGATTTTGTATATTTTGGGTAACAATCATTTATTAGATACGTTTTCTACAAATATTTTCTCCCAGTCTGTGTCTTGTCTACTCGTTCTCTTAACATTGTTGTTCCCGGAGCAGAAGTTTTTAATTTTAGTGAAGTCCAGCTTATCAATCCTTTCATTCATGGATTGAACCTTCGGTGTTATATCTGAAAAGTCATCACTAAACCCTAGGTCATTAGATTTTCTCCTGTGTTATCTTCCAGGAGTTTTATATTTTTCTGTTTTACACTTAGGTCTGAGTTCCATTTTGAATTAATTTTTGTAAAGTGTGTAAAGTCTGTATGTGTATTTATTATTTTGCAAGTAGTTGTCCAGTTGTTCGGGCACCACTTGTTAAAAGACTATCTTTGCTCCATGTATTCCCTGTGTTCATTTGTCAAAGACCAGTTGACCCACAATCAGTTGTTATTCCTATTAAGACGGACAAAACATGTATTAAGTGCCTAACTGTATATAGCATTTCGCGAGTGCTGTCAAAGTGTCAGGCTTATGCACTATGCCATGTTCAGCACAAATAAGCTTTGAGGCCCTCCACGTACAAAGGAAAAGAAATGTCTTGCTAGCTTTGAACATCTGTCACCAAATTATTCCCAAGGCAGGATCATTGCTTGCTTACCTCTAGGCACAATTTTAAAAAATCAGAATGACTGGTGTTACCCTATTACCCACTGTATTAGTTAACAATTGCTACTGTAACAAATTACCATAAGCTAGTGGCTTAATGCAACACAAATTTGCTCTCTCACAGTTCTGGACATCAGTAGTCTAAAATAAAGGTGTCAGCCCGGCTGTGTTTCTTCTCAAGGCTTCCGGGGAGAAATTGTTTCCGTGCCTTTTTCAGCTTCTAGAGGCCCCTTCAACATACCTCTCTGACCTCTTGCTTCTGTCTTCACATCTCCTCCTCCTCTTATCCTCCTGCCTCCCACTTACAAAGATCCTTGTGTGGTGAGAGGAGCAGCCAGGCAGGCCAGCTTCTCACAGGCTCTCATGTGTCTCAGCCCACAGGCACCCAGCCCGTGCCCTACCTGCCACCAAGATGCCCAAGAGGAAGGTCAGCTCCACTGAAGGGGCAGCGAAGGAAGAGCACAAGTGGAAATCAGCAAAGTTGTCAGCTAAACCTGTTCCTGCAAAAGCAGAAACGTAGCCCCAAAAAGGCAACAGGAAACACAAATCTTCAGACAAAAAAGTGTAAGCAAAAGGGAAGAGAAGAGCAAAGGGAAAACAGCAGGAAGTGGCTAACCAAGAAACTAAAGAGGAATTATCCATCTCCATATCCTTAACTTAATCGCATCGGCAAAAGCTCTTTTACCATATAGGGTAATGTAGTCACAGTTCCTGGGGATTAGGACATGAACATTCTGGGGGGAGGGCATTATTCAGCCTACCACACTCACCAAAGTTTTCCAGATATGTGATAAGCTGCAGAACATTTTACCCTAAAAAATCATTACACATGGGCCAGGGAAGCATTGCAAGAAAGGAAAATATCAGGTGGAAAAGCCACAGATGAGAATGTCATAATATTGTTTGTCTCTAGTTTCAGTGTGTGGTGTCAAGAACTTGAGGAGTTAATTTTTTTCTTACTTGCCATTCCTTCTGGGGCTGTCACTCACTTGCTCTCAGATCCATGTTCACTCAGTGGTGGCTCTGGAGTTGGGCAGATCCAAGTATATTTGCTGCTTTATAAAGGCCAGATGCTTATTTTTATGCTCCCTGAGTCCTCTGGGCTGCCCAGCTGGGTGTCTTATGCCTGGCCCTCTCCCTTTTTATATCATCCTTGCCCTTCCTTTTCCTCCCTGTATAGCAGACATCACACAAATATCAGAGTCCCATGAAAGAAGTTAAAGGCATTGGGGACTTCCCTGGTGGCATATTGGATAAGACTCCATGTTCCTAATGCAGGGGGCCCGGGCTCGATCCCTGGTCAGTTAACTAGATCCCACATGCATGCCACAACTAAGAGTTCGCATGCCACAACTAAGGAGCCTGTGAGCCGCAACTAAGACCTGGCGCAACAAAATAAATAAAATCTTAAACAACAACAAAGTCATTAAAAAAAAAAGTTAAAGGCATTATCCTAGATCTCTCAGGCTGGCAGAGGGGAAGAAGGTAGACACCTGACTTCCACCTGACCTGTGTCCTATCATTGAATTTTAAGTTACCACCTTGAGTGATGGGGAGAACCAGCTGCAGCAGCATGAAGAGGATGGGGCTGCTTTCTTCTCAGATCATAGACCCCTCTCCCTCACTTTTAGGCCCCTTATATATTATTCCATGCCCTGGTCACTAGCTATCCAGGCCAGGTGTCATTTATTCTTGTCTTCAGCACAAGGGAACAGAAGTTAGCCCTTGGTACATAATAGCCTCTGAAATAGAAAGCTATGGATGAGGCAACCCATAAATCCAGACTTCCTTGGGATGGGTGTGTAGCTGGTAGAGGAGATTTTCTGGTTACTCGAGTTAGACTGGTTCACACACAAAATATCCCCATGAAGAGTTCTCCTCCAGTGGCCCCTGGGAAGGGAAGCCCCCTGAAAAGTACTGAATGCATGCCTGCCCTCTGCTCTTGGGACCCAGTGGTTAGGGCTCAGCGCTTTCACTGCTGGGCCGGGTTCTATCCCTGGTCGGGGAACTGAGATCCCGCAAGCCGCGTGATGCAGCCAAAACAACAACAACAATGAGAACAAACAAAACAAAAACCAAGATCATCCTTATAAAAGAAAAAAATAGTTGGAATTTAGCCAAGATGCCAGCAGGGCCTTTGACGTGTGTATATACTATTTGAGAGAACTTTGGAGCTAGAAGAGTCAGAGCCAGATAACCTGCAGGTGCACAGCCACAGGGCCCGGACTAGGATGAGGCGGGTGAGGCCTGTGGGGCACTTGCCTTGGGCACAACATTTAAGCGGGTGCCAATCACTCCTCAAGTAATAAGAAAATAACATTTTGATGATGTATTGTTAAAAAATCAAAATTAATACTAAAACCCCCAAGATGATCAAAGCATCAAAATTTTAAATAAAGATGGGATTAGCAATGATGTTGTTGCTATACTATATTAGAGATTGAGGTCAAAGGAAAATTTGGTAACATTGATCCTGTATTTATTGAAAATTTTGATGTTTTGTTTATCATGGATTTTTTTGCATTAATTCTTAGTTTTAAAAAATATTTCATTAGAATATTATTTATCTTGATTACAGAGTTGTTTTGTGCCCCTTTAAATTTTGTACCCTCACTGTCCTCACCCTGGTCCTAGCCCTGTAATGTTTACAGCAGTTTGGAGGTTTTAACTCTTTTGAGCCTTATGATTACCCTATAAGGTGGGCAAGGCAAGTATTATTATCTGCATTTGACAGTGAAGAAACCAAGCTGCAAAACAAGTGACAAGGACTGCTCAGGACTACATGGTACATGTTAGACAAGAGATTAAAATTCAGGCCTGTTGACTTTGAATCCAGGGCTTTCTCTATGACAGATATCTCAATATGCAATGTACCAAAATATCAGCTATGAAAATTGTTAAAATCCAGGTTCCTGAGTTCCCAACCACAGAGACTCTGATTCTGAAGCTCTGGAGTAGAACACAACAATCTGCATTTTTTGATACCCACACATATTGATGTCAGTGAGACATGAACCACTGTTTGGGCAGCTCTATCAGGACTCTAGGCAGATGCTGCAGATGCCCCAGACTATGACTGCACAGTCACACTACAAGAACTTGAAGTTCTTTTTTTTTTTTTTTTTTTGCAGTACGCGGGCCTCTCACTGTTGGGGCCTCTCCCATTGCGGAGCACAGGCTCCGGACGCGCAGGCTCAGCGGCCATGGCTCACGGGCCCAGACACTCCGCAGCATGTGGGATCTTCCCGAACCGGGGCACAAAACCGTGTCCCCTGCAACGGCAGGCGGACTCTCAACCACTGCGCCACCAGGGAAGCTCCCTTTTTTTTTTTAATTAAAAAAATTTTTTTTTTTACTTTGTCTGCATTGGGTCTTTGTTGCTGCACGTGGGCTTTCTCTAGTTGCGGCAAGTGGGGGCTACTCTTCATCACAGTGCGTGGGCTTCTCATTGTGGTGGCTTCTCTTGTTGTGGAGCATGGGCTCTAGGCATGCCGGCTTCAGTAGTTGTGGTGTGCAGGCTCAGTAATTATGGCTTGTGGGCTCTAGAGTGCAGGCTCAGTAGTTGTGGTGCATGGGCTTAGTTGCTCTGTAGCATGTGGGATCTTCCTGGACCAGGGAACGAACACTTGTCCCCTGCATTGGCAGGCGGATTCTTAACCACTGTACCACCAGGGGAGTTCCAAGAACTTGAAGTTCTGATCGTTAACATTTCTGCTTGTAAAAAGATACACGCAACCAAGTTGGATTCATTGCAGGGTCACAAGGATGGTTCAACATATGCAGATCAATCAATGTGAGATACCACATCAATAAAAGAAAAGACAAAAGCCACATGATCATCTCAATAGATGCAGAAAAAGCATTCAATAAAATTCAACATCCATTCATGATAAAAACCCTTATGAAAGTGGGTAAAGAGGGAATATATCTCAACATAATAAGAGCTATTTATGACAAACTCACAGCCAATATAATACTTAATGGTGAAAAGCTGAAAACCTTCAGCTAAAAGCCTTCAACTAAAATCTGGAACAAGACAAGGATGCCCACTCTCACTGGTTCTATTCAACATAGTATTGGAATTCCTAGCCACAGCAATCAGACAAGAAAAAGAAATAAAATGTATTCAAATTGGTAGGAAAGAGGTAAAATTGTCATTATATGCAGATGACATGATCACTGGGAACCATGGTCACTCCAGCTCTGTGGCTGATATTGGTAGCCCATGCCCTTCCTTGTTCCAGCTGTTTCTATTATGTCTCAAGTTTGCCAATCTCTGGGTGGTGTGAAACCAAAGCAGCTCCTTCATGCCATGTATCAAAAGACTGGGCAAGCTGGTTGCTCACTGTGCTCTCACTTTCCCAGGGAGGGGAACTCTTTCTAGCTGGGGAATTCCTTCTTGGTGCTGAGCAGTGCTGGCTTGGGGAATGGGATAATGAAAGCAAAATGAAGCTGTCTTCCTTTTTTGTGAGGTTATTCTCAGGTTTTTTTGTTCCACTGTTTTGCTAAATTTCTTAAGTCGTCTCCTGAACTCTCCTAGAGCTGTTTTGTCTGTGGATAGCTGTCTAATTGTTGATCTTTTGAGTGATGGAGGCTGGGGTCTCCTACCCTGCCATTTTTGGCCCACATGCAATCTTAAGGAAGAGTTTGGGTGGCCTAATATCAACAACATTATAAGGATAGCTCCCCAAACTTGAAAACAGTTTGCCTTCAAAAGTTGAACTTGGAAGATGATTGTTTGGACACACATTTACTTTGAAGCAATGCCTGGTGTTGAGGTTCTCAGATGCACTGTCTTAGTGCCACCCATGACAACATACAAATACTCTTCCCATACTTTCTAAAATATTCCTGCCTACTGCTTTTCTCCATTCCCATTTGTTGATAATCTTCCATTGCTCTGTAGCCTCCCTTACCAATAAGAGCAGCGGTTCTCAAACATTAGTGGCATCACAATCATCTGGAAAGCTTGATAAGCTACAAATTGCTGGACCTCACCCCTAGAATCTGCTAGGGCTGTGTGGGATCAAAGAATTTGCATTGCTGTTAAGTTCCCAGTTGCTGCTGCTGCTGCTTCTTTAAAAATCACCAAACTAGAATGATGGTTCTCAAACATGGAATCACCTGAGGACCTTTTATAAAAGTACTGATGCCCAAGTTCACCAATTAAACTAGACTCTTTGGAGATGAGGGCTTGCATTAGATTCCTAGGGCTACTGTAACAAATTACCACAAACTGGGTGGTTTAAAACCACAGAAATGAATTATTTTACAGTTCTAGAGGCCAGATGTCCCAAATGAGGGGTTGGCAGGGCCATGATCCCTCAAAGGATCTAGGGAGGGAGCTTCTCCTAGCTTCTGGTCATTGCCAGCAACCCTTGGCACTTCTTGACTCTTAGATGCATCGCTCTAATCTCTGCCTTCACTTTCACGAGGGCTTCTCCCTTGTGTGTCTGAGTGTATATATGTCTGTGTGTCCTCTCCTCTTCCTATAAAGAAACCAGTGATTGCATTTAGGGCCCACCCTAATCCAGTATAGCCTCATCTTTAATTGCATCTTAATTATATCTGCAAAGACCTTATTTCAAGCAAGGCCACTTTCTGAGGTTCCAGGTGGACGTGAATTTGGGGGAGGGGGAACACTGTTCAATACTGGGCCTTCATTTCAGATCCCTGAAGGCAAGATTCATATAATATAGAACTTCCATAAAGTGTCTAGCACAGAATATGATGCCAAAAAAAAATTCCTGAATGGATGAGCCTCTGTGTTTTCTTCTTCTAATCCACAGTCATCACAGCACAACAGATACAACACACTCTTAATTTATCTTAAAAGCTTGTTAAAACTAACTGCAGATTCCAAGGACTTTAAAGTGTTTATCTGTATGACTAATTCAGCTCTAAATTAAAGACACTTTTCCTTAAGCAACAGAAGATATTGAAGGTATTTCTTTGTAGACAGAATGGTATGTTATTCTTCTGTGCACTTTATAGGGAACACACCTATAAAGAGCCTAGATTACACACTTCTGAAAGCTTTTAATGGTAAGACACAATGTCTGTGAACTTCCCATTATAAACTAGAAATAATATTTTCACATGAAACAAGAATGCTAAATTACCAAACTGCCTCCCTTGGGTTTTGAATTTTGTACAGTGGAAATGACTGTTTTCCAGGAATTAAGACCATGGGGGTGTCTCTTTAGAATGCCTGTGATGCAAAGCAGGAGACAAGTTACCTGTCGTCTGAATTCATCATTGGAGGCTCTTATTCACAGGGCTGGCATGGGGACTGACAAACAACCAGGCAACAAAGCTAAGCAAAATATGGTCACATGTTGGGAAAAGAGTTGTGTATTCTAAGAGCAGGTGGAAATCAGGGGGTGACTAAGTTTTGTATTGGATGAAGTGGCAACTGAGGCTCACAGTCAGAGTTGTCCTAATAGCTCTGAGTTTACATTGGCTCTGTTATGTTGATATCAGTTATGGGGGCTTAATGGGGTCCTATGAACTCTACATTGTGACCCCCTTGGAGCAGCAGTGCATATACTGGGACATGTACTGACTGAGAATTGGAGCCCTGGATTCCTGTCTCAGCTCTACCATAAATAATCTCTAAAGCTCTTTGCAGTTTTTAAGTATGTTGATGTGTGGGATGCAGTATAATTAATAAAATACCTGAGCTTGTATATCCTGCTTTGCATTGCTGTGTCTGCATGATGCAGGTATCTTAAAAGAAGGTGATGAGGAGATTTGGTCACTCGTTTATTTTTGGAAGTATTTTTCCATTAGGGTTTTGAAACCCTTTATGATAGAAAATTACTTCTTGCATAAACCAGGAACGTGACAATGCTTAGAAATTTTGAGAATATCCAAGTGCTTTTTTAATGTTTATGATGTTTTAAAAAATCTTTATAGTCACACACTCAATAGTTATAATAATTTTCCATTTTCTTTTTTAACCAGTGGTAGTGACAGCTCTCCAACAGTACATTGCCTTACATCTCCCTTGAACCATTTTCTCTGCGAGTGAACTCCACTGAGAGAGACTGAATCATCTGTCCATTTCTAAGCAGACTCTCTCAGTTTTCTGAGAACTTGGAAGTTCTACCTTAGTTCTTGCGCCTTAATACTTTGTTTAGTTATAAAGGTTCTTTAAGGTAAAAATCAAACACAATCATGATGTTTGATGTTTCTGGGATTTGGGCAGTAGACCTATGCTGCAGGGGTAGTTGCCAGTCAGAGGCGGCCTCATGTTTACTGGTGCATTTTGTGTATTTTCAGTCTTTGCTTCAGGGAGGGGGTACCCTTCCTGCACAAGCCTGGCACTTCCTTGCTCACTGACAGCCACCCTATGTCATCTTTGAAATTATTCTCTGTTTGTCGAGAAAGATGTCCATTAATACACCCGAAGTCTAATTCTTCTGAGGGAAAAATTTCAAACTCTAGAGTGGTTTTTTAACTGAAAAGGAAAATAATATTTATGGAACACCTCCTAAATGCTGAAGAGATTTACATACATTATTTCTTTTAATCTTCATTATTGTTCCCATTTTACAGATGAGGAAACGAGGCACACAGCTAGTTCAGTGGCAGAGTCTAAATTTGAACCCAGGCATAAAGATTCTTCTTATTTCCTGGAACACTTCTTTCATTAGCTCTCAGGGTTTGCATATTCTTTCTTTAAGATACTGATTTTTAAAAATTGTGGTAACCTATACATAACATAAATTTCACCTTTTTAACAATTTTCAATGTACAGTTCAATGGCACTAAGTACATTCAAACCATTGTGCAACCATCACACTGTCCATCATGAAATTTTTCATCCTCCCAAACTGAAACTCTATACCCATTAAATAATAACTCTCCGTTCCCCTCTCCAACCAGCCCCTGATAACCACTATTTCACTTTTTTAATCTATGAATTTAACTATTCTAGGTACCTAATCTAAGTGAAATCATGCAATATTTGTCCTTTTGTATCTGGCTTATTTCACGTAGTATAATGTCTTCAAGATTCATTCATATTGTAGCGCACATCAGAATTTCCTTCCTTTTTAAGGCTGAATAATATTCCATTGTGTGCATGTCATCTTGATCTCTTTGCCATTGACCTCCTCCTATATTTAGTCTGTCATTGCCATTGTTCATTTCTTCAACGTGTCCGCAGATTGGGCTCCTTTCATTAATCTGCCATTACCTTCACTCAGGTCTGATCACTGTGGATTACTCCAACAGCTGCCTGATAGAGCTTCATGCTTCCAGACCATTCCCCCACCAACTCTCCAACGTCATTGTCAGAGTGGTATTCCTAAAAAACCAATTTCATTATGTCACTGCTGAAGATCCTACAGTGGCATTAAATTCAGGCTGCTTTGTCTGTTTAAAAGCAGTAAATTACCTGATTTCCTCTTATCTATGTGACCTTATTTTGTGCTTCTTCCCTGCATTCTTCTCTGCTCCAAGGGCTCTCATCAGTGCTAGCCTCACAGCAAGTCCACTTTTACCACTCTTTTCAAATCAAACTTTCTTTTTGTTTTATATTTTATGTCAGCTGGTATAATTGTACATGCTTAATGATCATATATTTGTTTTCTATATTATGTGACTGATATGCTATTTAAAAGGGACATTAAGCCATTTGAGTCGCTTTTCAGTTAAGATGTTTTTAGTGTTGTCAGGAAGTAGAGCTTCTGTTTTAATGTGGGGTAGGGTGGGATCAGTTAAAAAAAAGGTGGCGCTACCTCACAGGAAATAGGAAAGTGTCTACCAGGACCCTGTGAGTGCTTCTAAATATGTGTCGACGGCTCTGCTAGAATCTGGAACTAGATCTGTGTAATTACCTATGCATCTATTTGTTTCCAATCCATTCGTTCATTTACGATTCTGCTTTTACAAGGCCAAGAAGAAATATGAATAAATTAATTTGGCAATGATTAAAAAAAATGTTAGCCTTACAAGGCATGCTCTTTCTCCAATCTATGCCACTGATTTTCATCCATCTAATCCCTTACAAAGCCATTTCCTATTGCACTTCAAAGCATATATGGTCTCCATTTATTTCCTATGTTTATGAGTTTTTGCCTTCCCCCCTCCCCCTGCCCAAACCACATGCCAAGTTTCTTGAATACAGGATCTTTGTCTTGTAATTTTGTGAGAATCCTATGATTTAGGGCAGATAAGTGCTTGCTGGTTTATGAAATAAGACAATGTAACAGGAACACACAAATTTCAAAATGTAGAGATAGATTTTTATCTGAGCCCTTAGGAAGAAAATGCTTTGCACCCAGGAAGAAATCTCTTACAGAAGAGATTCTGTAAGAATCTTACCAGAATAGCAAGAGTGGGGCTAGTTAAATAGTTCCTCATGCATCTTTTACATTGTGGTGTGCAAACTCAGGCCAGTGAATTTTCAGGGCAAAATGCGACCCAGGTGAGTCTGTTTCTCATTTTAAATAATTCTCAAAATATGTGATATACTCAATAAGTGTTCCCTCTTCTCCTAAGGGTCCAGATGATGTCCAAACCCTAGATACACACTGGTCTAGGATATGTGAAATATTCATACTATTACTAAGTTTAGGAGTTATTTTCAAAACGGGCTTTTAAGTCCAGTTAATAAACAAATTTTCCCCTTTAGGAGGGCTTAACAGGGACAGTTTCACACCTTATAATAGTTACATAAATGGATAATTTTACACTATGGTGGGAATGTAAATCATATTGCTGTAAGCAAATGTGACATCCAGAAGGTTAACCCAGCATCTGGTATGCCCTCCTCTTGCATTAGGACATGAGTGTTAGAATTGCAACATTAACTAATGCATGTTTCAGAACAGAATATGTCAAAGAAGGTCAGATAAACAAGAACTAGAGTAAATAAGAGGGAGATAGACATAGAGAGGTAGGGAGATGGACAGCGAGAGAGAGTGAGAGAAAAGAGAGAATACAACATTGGAAGAAAATTGCAGTGATATCTCAGGCCACAGCAATGTTGAGAAATTTTATAGATAAGTACATAAATTAAAGGCAGCCAGGATTTTTTGGTTATGAATAATGAATAAATAAAATCATACAGTCAAATTAGCTCATTTCCCTCTCCTATTTATAGACATTTATTTAAATAGGTTTTTCACAAATAAATACAAAATTCAGAGCTAATATGGCCAAGTGCATCCCTACTTTCTGTTCTCTTTGTTTTCACTAACTTTAGGTGAGTTAAACAGGCATGTAGGGGCTTTATTTGCAGCAACATGGACAGACCTAGAGATTATCATACTGAGTGAAGTAAGTAAGACAAAGAAAGAGAAATTGCTTATATGCGGAATCTAAAACAAACAATACTAATGAACTTATTTACAAAACAGAAACAGACTCACAGACTTAGAGAACAAACCTATGGTTACCAGGAGGTTAGGATGGGGGGAAGGGATAGTTAGGGAGTTGGTGATTGACATGTACACACTGCTATATTTAAAATGGATAACCAACAAGGACCTACTGTATAGCACAGGAAACTCTGCTCAGTATTATGTATGGGAATGAATATGGGAAAAGAATTTGAAAAGAATAGATACATGTATATGTATAACTGAATCACTTTGCTGTACACCTGAAACTGTCACAACATTGTTAATCAAATATACTACAATATAAAATAAAAAGTTTAATAAAAACCCTGATATTCCTCTAATTCCTGCTAAAGCAATCTGGAAGAGAGGCATATTTAAAAAGTGTTTAGAGGACTCCTGACAGTAAAGCGCTATTCTACTCAACGTTGTAATAACAAAAGCTAAAACTTAAAAATATTCAAATTGCACAAATATTTAATTAGCAATGTCAAGTCACTGTTGGCACCAGAAAGCCCTGAATAAACTATTGTTGTGGGTTTGCTGATAGACAGCTTGTCAGGAAATGATCAGTATTGGCAATGATTTGGGGCTAATTTCATGGATGTTTTCCAGTTTCCGTGATCTTCCTTTCCCCTTTTCCAAACAAAAGTGCTTCTGAAAATTTCTGTTTAACATCTTTCACTTTGAATAAAGAAAACACAAAACATTCCCCTTGCAGCTGGTACTGGTGAAATTACTTCTCTGGAGGGGCCAGCAGATGAGGGGTCTTGTTTGAGAAGCACCAGGCATAAGGTTGCATTCTGTATCACAGCCCACACTCAGACCTGCAACTTGAGATCTGTCCCTCACCCCCCCTCCTTCCTAAAGACACACACACACACACACACACACCCCATCTAAATGAACACAGATGGCTGGCACCCAGAGTAGGCATCTAGGAAAACAGCCCCAGGCCTCTCTGGTTGCTGTCATTTCATTCTACAAGTAAAGAGCCTTCAAGATGCCTGTGTTGTTTCTTAATCTGAGATCACTCCCGTTTGGCTGTTTATCCACTTCCAGTTGGGAAATGTACGAGAAGCATCAGAAAGATACCCAGAGATTGATTTGACTAAGATAAAACATTCCTTTAAACTCACTGGTTGTATAGTATTATATTTAATGAAAGCCATATTATGATAAAATCTGTATCACTTTCTAACAGGCAGGGTTTTTTTCCTCCAGAGCTGTATAACATCACCTGATCTATTTGTTTCTCCATGTGAGATAAATTAATTTTTCAAATGTAATATAAAAGAGGATAAAGTCAAATTTCACAAATGCAAAAAACAATCTAAATCTTTATACCCCCCCCAAATCAAATGGAACATATGTTTTCCCCCATTTTTTTCTGTATAAAGTATGCAAACAATTACCTGGATTTGGAGGGCATAATTATGAAGGGGTTGATATCTAAAAGGTTATTATTGATTTATAGAGTTCTCTAGTTTAATCGAAGACAGATTTAGGAATAGGGAAAAAAAAATACTGTTTTCCCCAGGAACAATAAATGTCTCAAAGGGGAAATGTAAGATTTAAGAGTAATTTTTATAAGACACATCTACTACAGTTTGTGGATATGGGAGGTGTTTCTCATTTGAACAACTTCTATGTAATGAACATTTTGTAGAGCTGTCTCACTCATTGTAGCATATTTTATATGCCTCAAACTGTAGTGATTAAATTCCTAGGGTACTTTTTGTTAAGTCTAAATTCCTCATTTTCCATTATGGATTTATAATCCTCGGTCTGCAGATTAAATACATACAAGTATAAAATATTTATTTAAACAATAAATTTAGTTTAATTCACTCCCCATAATGTGTGAATGTTCTTTCTCTATGTCTCCAGTGCATGTGTGCACACCCATACCCACACACACCGCAAGTTCATTCATCTAATGTTGGAAAATGTGATACTGCTTAATATTAGTGTGTGGTTGTGTAATAAAAATTAAACCTTGCATGGGGAGGATTCCCATACTTTAGTTTTATATGTATGTTTAATTATTATCATAATTATTTATGTAAGAGCAATCTAATCTTCATGTGGTATCAATATTCAGAGTAAAACCAAATTTTTTAAGAAATCAAATTTTCTGCTTTTAGGGAAAAATTTAATTTATCAAGTCACTCACCAAAGGCTTAATCATACCTTAAACCAGATTTTAGATTATATAAAAGCTTCCTATTTTGTGGCTTTTACGTAAAGATAGGGCCATCGCCAAAAATCCAAAAGCCGAATGTTATAAAAAGTGAAAAAGAAAAACAAGATGTTGCAGACCTATATTTGTCCTGTGTATTTAATAACACCCTGTAACCACATACATAAACTTGTCCATTTGCTACTCCTTGTAAACCGACTTGTACCTGAGGACTGTTTTATTCCTAAACTGGCATTTACAGAGATGGTAATAGCCAAGGATTTCTGGCCAAGGTAGAGTAACAAGGAGTGGATTTACCTCACACCTCAAGCAAATTGAAAACTGGACAAAATATGTGAAACAATTTTCTGACATTGGATGACAGGCAGCACAGGACAGTTACCCCAGAGAGAGGAGAGGAGAGGAGAGAGGGGAGGGAAGGGGAGGGGAAGGGAGGGAGCTCTGGAGATCTGCAAAGGGGTCCCCATGAGTCTTTGGTTGAGAATTGATTTGTGCATGTGTAAGAGTAAACTGCCTGGCACCAAGGAAAGAAACGCTGAAAAGGACTAGGGAGCCCAATAGTGATGGGAGTAGTTGTGTTCCCACCAACCAAGTAGAAGGAACTCATAACATAGGAGACAGAATCCTTAGAAAGATATTGCCTCAGTAGAGGCTAAATTAGCTGTAGACCAAAGTCTCATTGAACCACCCTAACAAAGTTTAAAAGCAAACTTTGAAAAGACCCAACCTATTCCAAGTAACTTAGCTGCATGCTAGTTTGAAATCTAAAACTAATTAAGGAATACAACATCCAGCAATCAGAGACAAAGTTTGCAATGCCCAGCATGTAATAAAAACTTACCAGGTGTGCAATAAAGCAGGAAAATATGAACCATGACTAGGAAAAAATCAATTAGTATAAACAAACTTGGAAATGACAAAGATGATGGAACTAGCAGACAAGGATTTTAACAACTATTATATTCTCCATATGCTCAAGAATTTGGAGGAAAACATAAGCATGATGAGGACAAAAATAGAAGGTATAAAAAAAGACCAAATAGGGCTTCCCTGGTGGCGCAGTGGTTGAGAGTCCGCCTGCCGATGAAGGGAAGACGGGTTCGTGCCCCGGTCCGGGAAGATCCCACATGCCGCAGAGCGTCTGGGCCCGTGAGCCATGGCCGCTGAGCCTGAGCATCCGGAGCCTGTGCTCCGCAACGGGAGATGCCACAGCAGTGAGAGGCCCGCGTACGGTAAAAAAAAAAAAAAAAAAAGACCAAATAGAGCTTCTAGATATGAAAATACAACATCTATAATGAAAAGTAATAATAGCTAAAACTTAGTGAGCATTTACTAGATGCCAGACACTGGGCTGAGTATTTCACATGCATTCTCACATTTAACTTTAGCCTCACCTCTATAAAGCAGATGTTAAAGATGAGGAAACTAAGGATTAGAAAAGATAAATAATTGTAGATAACCATACAGCTGAAATTTGAAACCATGCAGTCTACTTCCAAGGCTCATGCTTTTAAGCAACATTCCATATTGTTTATAGCACTGTTTGTAATAAAATATAATTCAGTTTAAAGAATGAACCTCATCTGTGGAAGTTTACTGAAATTAAAAGATCTTATTAAACATGACATTTGGGGTGTGTGTGTGTGTGTGTGTGTGTGTGTGTGTGTGTGCATAGGTGCACACATGCCTACATGATCTAGGTGTAGATTTGTTGGAGATCAGATAGATTTTTCTGACAGTGCTATGAGATTTGAGATGGAGAATGACAGAATTTATTTATATCCTGCCATTTTCTCAAAAAGATAAGATAGAGATGAGTTGAATGGAACTTGCAACTTAATAGTAGAACAAAATGATGTTAAGATTATTCACAGCTCTTTTTCTTGCTGTTAAAGTATTCTACAATTGGTACTTCAATTAAAGTGTGACAGTAATAAAAAGATGAATATAGTGATATTAGGTGAAATTTATTAAATGACTGTCATGTATCTTGCTCTGTACTACAGTACATGTATTACCACATTTAATCCTTACAACAACTCTTTGAGGTAGATTCTACTCTTATTTATAGAGTTGAGGAGCAGAGAGAGGTTACCTGACTTGCCCAAGGTTACACAACAAAGGTCATGCAAAGTATTTCTTGTATAGAATCATCTATGTAAGGGAGTTTAATAAGTTTCTGTTCCATTACAACTTTTTGTATAAGACATTTACTTTAATGTTTTCCCTATAATATGATTTTATATAAAGACTATTTAATAAGCTAGCCCTAACTATAATCAATACACTATCCAACTGATAAAGAATGAAAGCACATAGATTTAAAAACATGTCTTAATATACTGGTATGAATGCCATCAATTAAGTAATCATGTTTATTCTCAAAAGTATATTAACTTAAATACACAGGTCAATCTGTCAGAAGATAAAAATGGTTTGGCTCCACAATTCCTGGAGTCCATAGTTATGTCAAGGAATTATTTTTTCCCTGAATAATGCCCACATACTTAATTAACCCTAATGTCTAGGGTTAGGCTATTAGGCAACAGAGACAATTTCACTCCTTGCAAGACTATTAGGCAACAGAGACAATTTTACACTTTCACTCCTTGCAAGTAGGACAGAAAGTCCACTTGAATGTCATGTCATAGAATAAGTAAGTCTGTAATAAAATCAGAACTGAGATTCTCATAAATGGGTCTCACTCTAATACCTCAGCCCTTCGTATAAGCCACTTTCCACTCACAGGAGGTGAGTAGCCCTTTGCTGGGTTGGCATGACTCACAGTGTTCAGAAGGGAACTGAGTGAGGGCTTCTTCTATACCTTGCACAATTCAATTTAATTCCACTTTAACAAGTATTTACTGAGCACCTACAAAGTTCCAGATGCTATTCTAGTTTTCTAATCAGATATCTACTCAACAAATAAACAAACCAGGCTATAATGCCTACTTTAGTTCCAACTCTACTCTGGAAAACCAGTCAAATGAATAGTCATGAGGTGTGGAGTAGAAAAAACAACGATTTGATCTGATTTTAGCATTGACTTGTACACTAGATGCATTCCTGTTGAGTCGATCAGGAACCAATTCCCACAAATTTGATTTCATGGGCTAGAAATTTGTTTTTTAATTGAGAATCTTAACATAGATCAAGCAGAATAAAAACCAAAGAGCAAACCACCATCAACTATCACCATCAACAAACACACACAAGAAAGGATGTTAGTAACATCAAACAAGTAGTAAGGACATAATCTTTTGTCCATATCAGAATAAAGGGTAGTTATTTAAATTGAATAAATTTAGCTCTGTGAAAGAAAATTCACTACATTTTCTCTGTTCTCATTTTAACGTGGGACAGTGAAAACCTTGTCAGACGGGCACCTCTTTGAAAATAGGAGTTTAAGAAGCATTTCTGTGGGTGCATTTTAATATCAGTGTTATGAACAACATTTTAATAAGAAAAGAGATGTGCAGCCACACACCAGGGGGCAGTCTTGAAGGACACACAGTGTTGCCCCTTTGGTGGTGTTACTAAAGGCAGGTGGCTGTCACGACCAGATGGGTCCTCTTTGGAAACGAAGATCAGCAACATATAGAAGTGCTATGATTTCATTATTCACTACCTGTGTTATTCGTGAGGTTAAAAGGTAGGTAAATATGGGTATATTTCTACCTCATTAGTATAACTACCAAATTATAAAGTCCATATGGACTTCACTCACATCAGTGGTTATAAATGGCTTTTTGCTGCTGACTTCCCTCATATCCCCCCAAACATTTTCCTGGACTGGAGATTAGATTTTTATCTTGGCTCCCAGTTTGCACTCCTTCCAGCTCCCTGCCAGGCCTGGATTGCATTTGGCTGGGGCCCTGACAACTAACTCTTACTATCTTCTCCTCAATGTCTGCATCTTGCTCCTGTTCCCCTTATCGCAGGTTTATAGCCAACTGCAACTGGATGGTGTGAAAGAATAGTCTGCCTCTTACTATGGAACTCAGAGAACCAAGATACTATCAACTGACCTTTACATATTACTGCTGCCTCAAAACGATTGCCATGGTGTTCCTACTCTGAGATCAGACTTCCTGAATGTCACTGCAAGTTGGAATCAGACCTGAGGTCATATTACTCCTATGCACATCCTAAGTTTAAGAACTGGCAGAGATCCTCAGGTACTTGGTAAAGCAAATTTGTCCCCTCTAGTCCTGATTTAGACCTTTCTCTCTCCTTTCTTGCCATAGAAGTCTGGCATGCCTGACAGTTATGACAACATCTGAGTTGACATATGGCCACTTGTTTATATGGAAAGAAATAGTCAGCACAGGTCTTGAGATGTCGCCTCACCAGTCATTTAGCAATAGTAACTCCTAGTCAATAGGGAGCAGGGCTGAGCAAAGTTTGATGGGCTAGCTTTCTTCAACTCTCTGATTAGGGCACCTTAGTAGTATATAGACCTTTCACGGAAAGAATCATTGTTTTAGATTAACCTTTAGTTTGAGGTTAATGAGGATCATTCCATAAAGTCCTTGAATTCAGTGATGACAAGCGCACCCCCATTGTTCGAAAAAACTAAAAACCGGGCTTCCCTGGTGGCGCAGTGGTTGGGAGTCCGCCTGCCGATGCAGGGGATGACGGTTCGTGCCCCGGTCTGGGAGGATCCCACATGCCGCGGAGCGACTGGGCCCGTGAGCCATGGCCGCTGAGCCTGCGTGTCCGGAGCCTGTGCTCCGCAACGGGAGAGGTCACAGAAGTGAGAGGCCCGCGTACCGCAAAAAAAAAAAAGACTGAAAACCATCCAAACATGGTAGACATTGAGCTGTCACTGAACTATTTTAACTAAAATTTATAAGTACATAGTAAATGCTCAATTAGTGTAAATTATATTATTACTATTATAATTTTGTGTGTGTGCCAAACATTGTACTAAGGGCTTTACATGGATTATTTCATTTAATCCTAAGAAATGCTCCCTCCAACAAGTACTGTAATAAACTTCCAGTTTAAAGTCAACTTAGAGAGACTAAGAACCTCTCAGTGTCACTGGTAGAACCATAATTCAAACCCCTGATTCCAATGCCTATGCTCTAAGCCATGTACAATATTGCATCTGTATCACAAAGAAAATTTTTCTTGAAATGGCTTTAAAAAGTAAATGTAGATTTTTTTTAACAAGCTTTTATTCTCTTGCTGTGAATAAGTAGAGGCAGTTTAGAATACTGGTTAAGTCTGCAGATCCTAAAGTGAGACAGCCTGGGTTTGAATCCAGGCTCTGTCACTTACTACTTATGTGACTCTGAGCAAATGTCTTAAATTCCCTGTGTCTCAGTTTTCTATGTGTAAAAATGGATCATAAAAAAAAAAAAAAAAAAAAAAAATGGATCATAGATTTGTGAGATCCATTTAATATGTAAAATTAATTAACACATGTAAATGCACGTAAACTCAAAACATGTAAACATATATAACACTTGTAAAATGTTTAGAATAATACCTGGCAAATATGCAAAAAAACACCAGCAACTACTATGTGAGTTATATCAAATATCCTGATATGTTTTCCACTCCTGTATTTTCCAATGATATAATGAATTCCAGGTCAACAGAAAAGTTCTCTAAGCCATGATTCATGCTCAAGTTCATTGGCATGCTGTAGTCATTCATGCAACACATGTTTGAGTGCCTTCTATGTGTAAGACATTGTGCCTAGCACCGCCACCATGTTCCAAGTTAGGGGCCAAATGAATGTGGACTAGCTATATTACTTCACCATAAGAGATATTCTATAGTAGGTGTTTTCATTCTGATTCAGCCCTAGAAATGGCTCGGATTTCTCGGTTTCTCTATGGTCTCCCATCTTTATTAGGCCAATCTAAGACCCAGCAGAGGTAATTCCATTAAATAACAGATTGGCAAATTTTCCAATACCCAAGCATTGATCAAATGCTGAATTAAATAACCCAGAATAATCATCAGTAAATTATGTTGATCATTATTTCCCTACTAGAAGCATAAGATTATCATTAGAAAAGCAGGGTCCCCCAAATGGCTATGATCAATTCATTTATTAAAAACATGCCTAATAACAAGAGAAATAAAAGCAAAAATAAAGAAAGAGGACCTAATTACACTTAAAAGCTTTTGCACAGCAAAGGTAACCATAAACAGTACGAAAAGACAACCTCTGGACTCAGAGAAAATATTTGCAAATGATGTGACTGACAAGGGCTTAATTTCCAAAACATACAAACAGCTCATACAATTCAATAACAACAGCAAAAAAATAACCCAATAGAAAAATGGGCAGAAGATCTTATAGACATTTCTCCAAAGAAGACATATAGATGGGCAATAGGTACATGAAAAGATGCTTATCATTGCTAATTTTTAGAGAAATGCAAATCAAAACTACAGTGAGGTACCACCTCACACCAGTCAGAATGGCCATAATTAAAAAGTCTACAAATAATAAATGCTGGAGAGCGTGTGGAGAAAAGGGAACCCTCTTACATTGTTGGTGGGAATAAAAATTGGTGCAGCCACTATGGAAACCAGTATGGAGGTTCCTCAAAAAAAAACCCACTAAAAATAGAGTTGCCATATAATCCAGCAATCCCACTCCTGGGCATATATCTGGAGTAAACTCTAATTCAAAAAGAGACATGCACCCCAATGCTCATAGCAGAACTATTTACAATAGCCAAGACATGGAAGCAACCTAGATGTCCATCGACAGATGAATGTATAAAGAAGATGTGGCACAAACATATAATGGAATATTACACAGCCATAAAAAAGAATGAAATAATGCCATTTGCAACAACATGGATGGACCTAGAGATTATCATACTAAGCAAAGTAAGTCAGAAAGAGAAAGACAAATACCATATGATATCACTTATATGTGGAATCTAAAATACTATGTAAACGAACCTGTCTACGAAACAGAAACAGACTCACAGACATAGAGGACAGACTTGTGGCTGCCAAGGAGGGGTGGGGGAGGGAAGGATTGTGAGTTTGGGATTAGCAGATACAAACTATTATATACAAACTATTATATATATATAGGATGGATAAACAACAAGGTCCTACTGTATAGCACAGGGAACTATAATCAATATCCTGTGATAAACCATAATGGAAAAGAATATGATATAATTGAATCACTTTGTTGTACAGTAGAAATTAACACAACATTGTAAATCAATTATATTTCAATAAAATTTTTTAAAAATGCCTAATACAAATAGAACTACCATATGACCCAGCAATCCCACTACTGGGCATATACCCTGAGAAAACCAAAATTCAAAAAGAGTCATGTACCAAAATGTTCATTGCAGCTCTATTTACAATAGCCAGGAGATGGAAACCACCTTAGTGTCCATCATCGGATGAATGGATAAAGAAGATGTGGCACATATATACAATGGAATATTACTCAGCCATAAAAAGAAACAAAATTGAGCTATTTGTAATGAGGTGGATAGACCTAGAGTCTGTCATACAGAGTGAAGTAAGTCAGAAAGAGAAAGACAAATACTGTATGCTAACACATATATATGGAATTTAAGGAAAAAAAAATGTCATGAAGAACCTAGGGGCAAGACAGGAATAAAGACACAGACCTACTGGAGAACGGACTTGAGGATATGGGGAGGGGGAAGGGTGAGCTGTGACAAAGCGAGAGAGAGGCATGGACATATATACACTACCAAACGTAAGGTAGATAGCTAGTGGGAAGCAGCCGCATAGCACAGGGAGATCAGCTCGGTGCTTTGTGACCACCTGGAGGGGTGGGATAGGGAGGGTGGGAGGGAGGGAGACGCAAGAGGGAAGAGATATGGGAACATATGTATATGTATAACTGATTCACTTTGTTATAAAGCAGAAACTAACACACCATTGTAAAGCAAATATACCCCAATAAAGATGTTAAAAAATGCCTAATAAGTAAACTTTTTGATCCCAATTATAACTTCCAAGGACTTTTCGATCTATGTGCTGTTCTGCCTTATTATTGGTCCTGAATAACGAGCATTTGGTGCCTAAGTGAGCTCTGGATCTCTGTGTCCACTGAATGTTACACAGACTTGAAAGTGAAAACCTGCTTGCTGTTTGGAAAGCATATTCATGCTGGTTGCCCATATCACTACTGCCACTCTTTTCCCAATAGACAAAAAGCCCTAGTTACCTTTTGCAGGAGAAAAAGGACTAGTCTCGGGAAACTCACCACTTTTGTTTTCATCTGGGAAAAAGTATATCACTGGTTGCATGAATCATTGAGACAAATAAATCATTGAGATAGCCTAGCCAATGTAAATCTCCCTGGAGGTTTCTACTTCATTTTCTCTTGGGTTTCTGGTCTGCTGAAATAATGCAGTGTTTCCTAAACTTTTAGCATCATTTTTTAGTGTCAGAAGGACCCTTAATGACTAGGGTCTTCAAGAACATTAGAAAATTCCAGGGCCAATAGCTATTCTGAAAGTGCTTACCTCAAAATTCCCTTAAATGAGAACTGCTACTGTGACAGCTGCATGAACACTGAAAATGGTTGTTGATAAGCTTGCACTGGGTCAGGGTTCACCATGATCTTTTCTTTTGCAAGACGACTAAGGTGGGAATTGACCATTAATACTGCCTGTGGGTACTGCCCAAGTATCTAATTCACAAGGTTTCTGCAGTGCCCACAACTGCCCACTTCCTGCTGAGTTTGCCGTGGAGCCCACTGGTATACGCTTGCAGTGTTTTTCATTTCCCCTCTTAGGGAGTCCACATTAAGGATTGTTATGTCTTCTTGGAGAATTGACATCTTTATCATCATGTAATGACCCTCTTCTACCTGATAACTTTTTTTGCTATGAGGTCTTCTTTGTCTGTCTTCAGTTAGTATCTACCATATTTGTGTTCTATTAGTTGCCCTTTTTCTTTGTTCTTATTTTGTCTTTTACTTTTTCCTGCCTCTTGTGGTTTTGTGTGTGACAGCAACATTTTTATTTTATTTTATTTTTATTGGAGTATAGTTGATTTACAATGTTGTGTTAGTTTCAGGTGTACAGCAAAGTGAATTTGTTATACATATATCCACTCTTTTTTAGGTTCTATTCCCATATAGGCCATTATAGAGTATTGAGTAGAGTTCCCCGTGCTATACAGTAGGTCCTTATTAGTTATCTATTTTATGCCTCTTGTTTTTTTAAATTGAGACTTTATGTGATGCTATTTACTCCCCTTTCTTAGCATAACAGTTGTATTTCTTTTTAACTTTTTAAATTGGTCGCCCTAGAGTTTCAATATACTTTCACAACTAATCCAAGTCCACTTTCAAATAACATGATACCACTTCACAGGTAGTGTGAATACCTTAAAATAACAAAATAATCCTAACTAACTCCTTTCTCCTATCCCTTATATCATTTGTCTCTCATTTCACATACATCAGCATAGATAAGCATACATATAAACATGACAATCAAATATAGTTGTTATTATTTTGAACAAATTATTAGATTAATTAGGAATAAGAAAAATAAAATTTTTATTTTAAGCTTCACTTATGTCTTTTTTTATGCAGTCTTTTCTTTATGCAGATCTGAGGGGTTTTTTTTACCCTTTTTTTTTACCCATTTTTTTAAATCTATTTTTTACCTATACCTATTTCCCTCTCTCTAAAGAACTTCTTTTAACATTTTGTGATAGCTAGGCAGGTCTACTGGCAACAAATTCCCTCAACTTTTGTTTGTCTGAGAAAGTCTTAATTTCTCCTTCAGTTTTGAAGGATAATTTCTCAGAGTACAAAATTCTAGGTATTTTTCTTTAAACATTGTAAATATTTCACTCCATTCTCTTCTTGCTTTCATGGTTTCTGAAGAGAAGTGAGATATAATTCTTATCTTTGCTCCTTATAAGTAAGGTGTTTTTTCCTCTGGCCTCTTTCAATATTTTTTATCTTTGATTTTCTGTAACTTGAAAATTATATGCAGAGATGTAGTATTTTGTCATTTATCCTGTTCGGTATTCTCTGAGCTTCCTGGATATGCAGTTTGGTGTTTAACATTAATTTGGGGGAAATTCTCAGTCATTATTGTTTCAAATATTTCTTCTTTTCTATTTTCTCTTTTACCTTGTTCTGCTATTCCCATTATGCGTATGTTACACCTTTTTGTGGTTGTCCCACAATTCTTGGCTATTCTGTTCTGGGTTTTCAGTCTTTTTTTTCTCTTTGCTTTTCAGGTTTGGAGGATTCTATTGACCTGTACTCAAGCTCAGAGATTCTCTTTTCAGCTATGTCCAGTCCACTAATAAGCCCATCAAAGATATTCTTCATTACTGTTATAGTGTTTTTGATCTCTTGCAGTTCTTATACATTCCATCTCTTCCTTACATCATTCATCTGTTCTTGCACGAAATCTATTTTATCCATTAGAGCCCTTAGCATATTCATCATAGATGTTTTAAATTCCCGGTCCAATAATTCCAAACTTTCTGCCATATCTGAGTCTGGTTTTGATGCTTCCTATGTCTCTTTAAACTGTGTCTTTTTGTTTTTTGGTTTTGTATGTCTTGTAATTTTCCCTTGATAGCCAGACTGGGTAAAAGGAATTGTTGTAAATAAGACTTCAGTAATGTGAGATGTGGGAGGAGGAGAGGTTTCTACAGCCCTATGATTATTAGGTCTCAGTATTTTTGTGAGCCTGTACCTCTGGATTGTGAACTCTACATGTTTCTTAGTTCTCTCCCTCCCTTTAGGTGGGAGAGGATGGCCAGCATGGGCTGGAGTCGAGTGCTTCCCTTCTCCTACATGGAAGACTAGTATTTCCCTTCCCCCATGTTGAAATCTAGATCCAGCTGGTGTTGGCTATTTCCATTTCCCCATGTAGGCTAGTCACTGATAAAATCCTAGCATATTAGGCTCTGGTTAAATAGTTTCTACTGTGGGCAGACCTTGTTAAGACGAGGAGAATGCTCTGGCATACTACAAAACGCTTCCTTTTCCTCTCCCCCTGCTGGAAACTTGAGGGGACTTTTCTCCAAAATTCCCTGTGTGGACCTGATAAAGTTCCTGGGGGCTCCCCTATGACTGGGCCCCCCTGGAGTTTAACTCTCAGGGTTGTTCACACTGAGCCTCCAGCGATTCATCAATTACAGTACAGGTTTCCCTACTCTGGCCCTGGTTTCTGAAGAGGATGCTACTTCTGGGATTCTTCCATAAGTTGGGATTCTCTGTATTCGCCTGTTGGTTTCTCCAGTTTTGGTTTGCCCTGTGACTTCACTTCTCTGATGAATCTAAGAAGAGTTATTGATTTTTCAGTTTGCTTAGCTTTTGACTTATTTGTTGTTAGGAAGGGGTGGCAACTTACAAGCTTTCTTGCATGCCAGACTAGAAACTGGAAGTCTGTCATGGTGTATTCTAGAAGAGTATTTTATGGTATGTGGAACTCAAGATAGTGTAGATATGAAAAGGAAGGTGGCTTCATCATTTAGGCCGTGTATGAATGAGTGGGGTCTCTACAATCAGAAAATGAATGAAAGAAAAGCAGAAGGGAAAAGGAACTAGATTAGAAATAAGAGATGGAGAGGTGCTTCAGATTGGAAAAATGTATATTAAGGGAGAATCAACATTATCTGTAACTTTAAAAAAATAATAAAATGTGTTATGTATTATTTATATAATACAAAGTTAATAAAATTTAGTAAGAAATAGGGAAGGTGAGGAAAGAGAAAAGAAGTAGAAGGAAAAGGAAGAGAGGCAGTTGTATTAAAACTGAACATTGTAAAACACTTTTGGTGGCAGGGTCAGGGTGGGAAACAGTTTGGGGTCAATAAGAACAGTGCAATTACAAAATACTCCACTCACGCATACATGGCTGAAGGGATGAAGCCAGGAATAAAGCCCAGATTTCCTGATTCCTGGCCCTGGGCCTTATGTATTAAATCATGTTGCCTCTGCTGTCAGATAATCATCTTGCATCTGGAACATAAATACAGCCAATTCAAATATGCATCTTGATCTTATCATGTGGTTAGCAATCCATGCTGTTATTATTGTCAATAGGACTGCATCCCATTAATACCAGTTCACTTTTCTGGCAATAAATCTAGTGGCATAAAGTGCATAAATACAACATAGAATGTGGTCAAAGGAAATCATCCTCATTCCAAATACCACAAGACATGAGAAGAAGCTCCCAGGTAGTGCTACTGTGGAGAAACTTCGGGAAGTCAAAGGGAAAAATGGAAAATTTAAGATTTGTTCAGCTTTGTAACTCTCAATCAGGCGGGAGTTTTTTAAGTGTAATGATTTGACTAGAAGTCTATTTTTTTAATTAAATGCCTATTCTTACTATAAGAGGTAATCTTTTACTACCTTCAGTGTGCAAGTGAAGTCCACACAACCCCCAGTTATATTGCTTAGAGTTCCATTTCACATTAATGGGTACTATATGCCACATACACTGGAGAACTGATGATCAGAATTTGTTATTTGATGCATCATGAGTGATCAGCATCAATGCAAGTTTTGACATGAAATAATAAACTCTATGGCTTGTGTTTCCCCTCCAAACACTTTGGCTCTGTGTTTAAAATGCTAGATTGTCTTAAAAACCTAAATTAAAATTTGTATACCCATGTGTATAGCAGCATTATTTACAATAGCAACCCAGTGTCCATGTCGGATGAATGTGTAAACAAAATGTGGTATATACATAAAATGAAACATTATTGAGTCTTAAGAAGCAAGGAAATTCTGATGCATACTCCACGAATGAACCTTGAAGATATTATGTTAAGTGAAATAAGCCAGTCACAAAAGGATGAATATTATATGATTCCACTTACATGAGGTACCTGGAGTAATCAGATTCACAGAGAGAAGATAGAATGGTGTTTTCCAGGGGGTTGGGAAGAGGAGACTGGGGAGTTAGTGTTTAATGGGTTCAGAGTTTCAGTGGGGAAAGATGAAAAACTGGAGATGGATGACGGTAATGGTTGCACAACAATGTGAATGTACTTAATGCCACTAAACTGTACACTTAAAAATGGTTAAAATGGTAAATTTTGTGTTATGGATACGTTACTGCAATTTAAAAAACCCTAAAGTACATTTTATCAATCGTTTTTAATTTAAATATATAAGCTCTTCAGTTGGCCACAGGAAATTTGATTTAGCTGTTTATCATATTGATATTCATATTACAAATAGTTTCTCAATGGCACATAGCCTTTGAAGTTTTTTGCTTATGCAAAGGAAACCAGTACTTAATAAATCTTAGAAGAGAAGCTGGGAGTTGGGTCAGAATTCAAATGATATAATCTGGACCACCACATAGCATGCCAATATCAAGGAAGGTGAAATTGCTAAGATGTAATTTTATAACATAAGGTCTGTTTCTGAGGTTCTTGCCTGGAAATGATATTTTTAAAGTCCCAGAGGGAAGTTTTGGAAGTGGTCATTGCAAATAGATAGGGTATTTCATCTTCTGGCTCTGGCTAGAAACATCTTGACCTCTTCCCCTCAATGCTCCTTTGAGATGTTTTCTGAATTAAGGAGAGTATTGTTTGGATGAATTTATGTCCTAAAAGCTGATTAGCCAGAAGTAGCTGGATGAGCTAAAAGGGCTCTCAGTTCACAAATCATGGAAGATTACCTCAGCTTAGGAGCGCCTGTAGCCATTGGAGCCACCATCAGTCTGGGCTACATATAGACTGAGGAAGACTGACATTATCCTGTGTTTTTGATTCAAGCAAGTGTCCTTGGTAGAGTTTGCTGCCTGAGAGTGTTATGTGAGAAGGAGCTGAAGATCAACACCTCAGGAATTAGAAAACAAGTAGAATCTTAGTTCTTAGAACTTAACTGATCTCAAGGAATAATCTGGTGAAGTGAGGCCCTGACTTTACAGATTCATTGTCAGTCAGTCGTTTGATTATTATTAATCACCTTCTATGTACTGGGCACTGTGCTGGTCCAGCCCAGTGGGGAGACAATGGTTATAATAAAGATGATATAACCAGTTTAAGAGAGGTGTAACATTTTATAAGAATCAAAGAGAGATCATTTTTGATTGGGGAATTATGAAAGGGCTTCATGGAAAGGGCCATTGCAATTAGGAGAGAGTGTGAGAAGACTACCTCCAGGAAATCCAATAAGGAAGAATACATGATGTTTATCCAAGTTGTCTGAGGAATGTACCTATGGACTGAAGTAGACAGTAAATCTGGAAGAGGCAGTATGGCTAGAAAGTTAAGTTGGGGACATAGAATTGAAAATTTTTCGGGAATGTACAAAGTTTGTGAAAAGAGGAGTGATTAGAGCCGAAGGTGTAGCCAGGTTCTTGTATCAGGGAACAAACCTCGAAAAGGCGTTGTAAATGGATGGTGGCATAGAGAGTTATTTCATAAAATGGACATTACCCATTTTTTCTTAAATTAATTTTTATTGGAGTATTGTTGCTTTACAATGTTAAATTAGTTTCTGCTGTACAGCAAACTGAATCAGTTATACATATACATATACCCCCATTTTTTTGGATTTCCTTCCCATTTAGGTCACCACAGAGCACTGAGTAGAGTTCCCTGTGCTTGCTATACAGTCTGTTCTCATTAGTTATCTATTTTATACATAGTATTAATTGTGCATATATGTCAATTCCAATATCCTAATTCATCCTACCCCCCTTCCCCCTTGGTATCCGTATGTTTGTTCTCTACATCTGTGTCTCCATTTCTGCTTTGCAAATAAGAGCATCTTTAACATTTTTCTAGATTCCACATATATGCATTAATATACAAGATATTTGTATATCTCTTTCTGCCTTATTTCACTCTGTATGACAGCATCCACATCTCTACAAATGACCCAATTTCATTCCTTTTCATGACTGAGTAATATTCCATTATATACATGTACCACATCTTCTTTATTCATTCCTCTGTTGATGGATATTTAGGTTACTTCCATGTCCTGGCTATTGTAAATAGTGCTGCAATGAACACTGGGGTGCATGTGTATTTTTGAATTACGGTTTTCTCTGGGTATATGCCCAGTAGTGGGATTGCTGGGGGACATTAGTCTTTTGATTCCCTCCTTTCTGTGTCTCAGTCTGACCACTGATGTGAGAATCACATGTTGAACAGATTGACCCTTGCTTTCACAAAACAAGGCTTTCCTCTAAAACAGGGCTTCCCCCAATTTTTTTTAATGCATCACCCAGGGATCTTGTTAAAGTTCAGATTCTGATTCAATAGTCTGGGGCAAGGCCCAAGACTCTGCATTTCTGGAAAGCTACCAGGTGCTGCTGCTGTGGCTCATTGGTGAACACACTGAGTAGCCAGGCTTTAAAATCATATCATCAGAATCAAGTTCTCAGCAACCATCTCAGCCTCATACTCCCTTATAAATTGTTGAAAAGACACAAAGTTTGGAGACTGTGCTCATGGGGCACACATTCATTGCTCCTACATGCACAACTGCTCCCTCTCCTCATTCCCAACTCAGGATCACTATTGATCTGTGTGTTCTCTTGCAGGAAAATGAATTGGGCTTTGGTAGAAGGGATTAGAGTAGGAAGGGCCTGACCATAGGGGCTACTACTGTCCAGGTAAGAGGAGACACCTGGATACCCTCGATGAGGGATTGCAGAAACACTTATAACATGGGATACTTGGAAGAGGTGAGATTCACCTGACTTATGGTATGATCCATCTGAGATTTATAACAATTTAAATATCAAATTAGTTAGCACACATGAACTACTATGCTAATAAGCCCTCACCACCTGCCTCGTTCCACCTCAGCCTGCAGGTAGCCTGTGAGCAGGCTTGGATCAATTAGTCAATGTAATTGAAGCCAAATATAATTATAAATTTGGGCTGTTTGAGTTTAATTTCACTAAATCACATTACGAAACTGGGGCATTATGAAGGATTACTGAGAAAAGGGAAACAGGCTTGACTAAAGCTTTCCTAGAAGCTATAATACTTGTATTATTTCTTGACCTGGTACCCTTAAAAGAAGTGCAGATGCTCTAAATTCCGCCATTATTATTTATAAAAATCCCTGTGTCCTGCACACTTAGGTGTTTGTGGTCAAGCAGTTGCTAGTGAAAAAGCATAAATGGGCTGTTACACCTGATGGAATGGGCAGCTGGTGGGTAGAAAGGGCGGGAGAGTCAGAGAGGGTGTCCAGATTTTGATGTCGACTCACAAGAAGCCATTAACAGAAATATAGAAAGAAGGCGAAGAAGTCAGAATGGGAGTGACGAGCATATACTGGATTTTCTTAATTGCTTTCATTACATAAGCAGCACTATGGATCAAATTGTGTCTCCGCCTGCCTTCACAAAAAAGACGCTGAAGTCCTAACTCCCAGTAACAGTGAATGTGACCTTACTTGGAAACAGGGTCTTTGCAGATGATCGAATTAAGATAAGCTCATTAGGGTGGGCCCTAATCCAATATGGCTTTCTCCCTATAAAAGGGGGAAATTTGTGTACAGAGACAGACACACATAGAGAAAAGGTGATGTGAAGACACAGGGAGAGTGCCATCGACGAGCCAAGAAATGCCTAAGGTTACCAAAAGCCAGGAGAGAGGCAAGGAACAGATGCTCCCTCACAGCTGTTAGAAGAAACCCACGCTGCCAACACCTTGATTTTGAATTTATAGCCTCCAGAACTGTGAGACAATGATTTGTTGTTGTTGTTGTCGTCACTGTTTACTCTTTATTTTTTTAACAACTTCATTGGAGTATAATTGCTTTACAATGGTGTGTTAGTTTCTGCTTTATAACATAGTGAATCACCAACACATATACATATATCCCCATATCCCCTCCCTCTTGTGTCTCACTCCCAACCTACCTATCCCACCCCTCTAGGTGGTCACAAACCACGGAGTTGATCTCCCTGTGCTATGAGGCTGCTTCCCACTAGCTATCTATTTTACATTTGGTAGTGTATATATGTCCATGCCACTCTCTCACTTCGTGCCAGCTTACCCTTCCTTCTTCCCGTGTCCTCAGGTCCACTCTCTATGTCTACGTCTTTATTCCTGTCCTGCCTCTAGGTTCTTCAGTACCATTTTTTTCTTTTTTTAAGATTCCATATATACGTGTAAGCATATGGCATTTATTTTTCTCTTTCTGACTTACTTCACTCTGTATAACAGTCTCTAGGTCCATTCACCTCACTACAAATAACTCAATTTCGTTTCTTTTTATGGCTGAGTAATATTCCATTGTATATATGTGCCACATCTCCTTTATCCATTCATCTGTTGATGAACATGTAGGTTACTTCCATGTCCTGGCTATTGTAAATAGAGCTGCAATGAACATTGTGGAACATGACTCTTTTTGAATTATGGTTTTCTCAGGGTATATGCCCAGTAGTGGGATTGCTGGGTCATATGGTAATTCTATTTTTAGTTTTTTAAGGAACCTCCATACTGTTCTCCATAGTGGCTGTACCAATTTACATTCCCACCAACAGTGCAAGAGGGTCCCCTTTGCTCCACACCCTCTCCAGCATTTACTGTTTGTAGCTTTTCTGATGATGCCCATTCTAACTGGTGTGAGGTGATACCTCATTGTAGCTTTGATTTGCATTTCTCTAATGATTAGTGATGTTGAGCAGTTTTTCATGTGCTTCTTGGCCATCTGTATATCTTCTTTGGAGAAATGTCTATTTACATCTTCTGCCCATTTTTGGATTGGGTTGTTTGTTTTTTAATATTGAGCTGCATGAGCTATTTACATATTTTGGAGATTAATCCTTTGTCCGTTGATTCGTTTGAAAATATTTTCTCCCATTCTGAGGGTTGTCTTTTCGTCTTGTTTATGTTTCCTTTGCTGTGCAAAAGCTTTTAAGTTTCATTAGGTCACATTTGTTTATTTTGTTTTTATTCCCATTACTCTAGGAGGTGGATCAAAAAAGATCTTGCTGTGATTTATGTCAAAGAGTGTTCCTCCTATGTTTTCCTCTAAGAGGTTTACGGTGTCCGGTCTTACATTTAGGCCTCTAATCCATTTTGAGTTTATTTTTGTGTATGCTGTTAGGGAGTGTTCTCATCCCGTTCTTTTACATGTACCTGTCCAGTTTTCCCAGCACCACTTATTGAAGAGGCTGTCTTTTCTCCATTGTATATCCTTGCCTTCTTTGTCATAGATTAGTTCACCATAGGTGCGTGGGGGTATCTCTGGGCTTTCTATCTTGTTCCAATGATCTATGTTTCTGTTTTTGTGCCAGTACCATATTGTCTTGATTACTGTAGCTTTATAGTATAGTCTGAAGTCAGGGAGTCTGATTCCTCCAGCTTGGTTTTTTTCCCCTCAAGACTGCTTTGGCTATTCGGGGTCTTTTGTGTCTCCATACAAATTTTAAGATTTTTTGTTCTAGTTCTGTAAAAAACGCCATTGGTAATTTGATAGGGATCGCATTGAATCTGTAGATTGCTTTGGGTAGTATAGTCATTTCCACAATATTGATTCTTTGAATCCAAGAACATGGTATATCTCTCCATCTGTTGGTATCATCTTTAAATTCTTTCATCAGTGTCTTGTAGTTTTCTGCATACAGATCTTTTTTTTGTAGGTAGGTTTATTCCTAGGTATTTTATTCTTTTTGTTGCAATGGTAAATGGGAGTGTTTCCTTAATTTCTCTTTCAGATTTTTCATCATTAGTGTATAGGAATGCAAGAGATTTCTGTGCATTAATTTTGCATCCTGCTACTTTACCAAATTCATTGATTAGCTCTAGTAGATTTCTGGTACCATCTTTAGAATTCTCTATGTATAGTACCATATCATCTACAAACAGTGACAGCTTTACTTCTTTTCTGATTTGGATTCCGTTTATTTCTTTTTCTTTTCTGATTGCTGTGGCTTAAACTTCCAAAACTATATTGAATAATAGTGGTAAGAGTGGACAACCTTGTCTTGTTCTTGATCTTAGAGGAAATAGCTTCAGTTTTTCACCATTGAGAACAATGTTGGCTGTGGGTTTGTCATATATGACCTTTGTTATGTTGAGGTAAGTTCCCTCTATGCCTAATTTCTGGAGGGTTTTTATATCATAAATGGGTGCTGAATTTTGTTGAAAGCTTTTTCTGCATTTATTGAGATGATAATATGGTATTTCTTTTTCAATTTGTTAATATCATTTATCACATTGATTGGTTTGTGTATATTGAAGAAGCCTTGCATTCCTGGGATAAACCTCACCTGATCATGGTGTATGATCCTTTTAATGTGCTATTAGATTCTGTTTGCCTGTATTTTGTTGCGGATTTTTGCATCTATGTTCATCAGTGATATTGGCCTGTAGTTTTCTTTCTTTGTGACATTTTTGTCTGGTTTTGGTATCAGGGCGATGGTGGCTTTGTAGAACGAGCTTGTAGTGTTCCTCCCTCTGCTACATTTTGGAAGATTTTGAGAAGGAAAGGTGTTAGCTCTTCTCTAAATGTTTGATATTATTTGCCTGTGAAGCCATCTGGTCCTGGGCTTTTGTTTGTTGGAACATTTTTAATCACAGTCTGAATTTCAGTGCTTGTGATTGGTCTGTTTATATTTTCTATTTCTTCCTGGTTCAGTCTCAGAAGGTTGTGCTTTTCTAAGAGTTTGTCCATTTCTTCCAGGTTGTCCATTTTATTGGCAGATAGTTGCTTGTAGTAATCTCTCATGATGCTTTGTATTTCTGCAGTGTCAGTTGTAACTTCTGTTTCATTTCTAATTCTATTGAGTTCTCCCTTTTTTTCTTGATGAGTCTGGCTAATGGTTTATCAGTTTTGTTTATCTTCTCAAAGAACCAGCTTTTAGTTCTATTGATCTTTGTAATCATTTCCTTCATTTCTTTTTCATTTACTTCTGATCTGATTTTTATGATTTCTTTCCTTCTGCTAACTTTGGGGTTTTTTTGTTCTTCTTTCTCTGATTGCTTTAGGTGAAAAGTTAGGTTTGAGATGGTTTAGGATTGAAAGTTAGGTCAGTTTGAGATGTTTCTTGTTTCTTGAGGTAGGATTGTATTGCTATAAACTTCCCTCTTAGAACTGCTTTTGCTGCATCCCATATGTTTTGGATTGTCATGCTTTCATTATCAATTGTCTCTAGGTACTTTTTTGATTTCCTCTTTGATTTCTTCAGTGATCTCTTGGTTATTAAGTAGTGTATTGCTTAGCCTCCATGTGTTTGTATTTTTTACAGATCTTTTCCTGGAATTGATATCTAGTCTCATAGTGTTGTGGTCAAAAAAGATACTTGATACAATTTAAATTTTCTTAAATTTATGAAGGCTTGATTTGTGACCCAAGATATGATCTCTCCTGGAGAATGTTCCAAGAGCACTTGAGAAGAAAGTGCATTCTGTTGTTTTGAGATGGAATGTCCTATAAGTATCAATTAAGTGCATTTATTTAATGTGTCGTTTAAAGCTTGTGTTTCGTTATTTATTTTCATTTTGGATGATCTGTCCATTGGTGAAAGTGGGGTGTTAATGTCTCCTACTATCGTGTTACTGTTGATTTCCCCTTTTATGGCTGTTAGCATTTGCCTTATGTATTGAGGTGCTCCTATGTTGGGTGCATAAATATTTACAATTGTTATATCTTCCTCTTGGATTGATCCCTTGATCATTATGTAGTGTCCTTCCTTGTCTCTTGTAATAGTATTTATTTTAAAGTCTACTTTGTCTGATGTGAGAATTGCTACTCCAGCTTTTTTTTTTTGATTTCCATTGGCATGGAATATCTTTTTCCAACCCCTCACTTTCAGTCTGTATGTGTCCCTAGGTCTGAAGTGGTTCTCTTGTAGACAGCATATATATGGGTCTTGTTTTTGTATCCATTCATACAGTCTATGTCTTTTGGTGGGAGTTTTAATCCATTTACATTTAAGGTAATTATCGATATGTATGTTCCTATTACCATTTTCTTAATTGTTTGCATTTGTTATTGTAGGTCTTTCCCTTCTCTTGTGTTTCCCGCCTAGAGAAGTTCCTTTAGCATTTGTTGTAATGCTGGTTTGGTGGTGCTGAATTCTCTTAGCTTTTGCTTGTCTGTAAAGGTTTTAATTTCTCCATCAAATCTGAATGAGATTCTTGCTAGGCAGAGTAATCTTGGTTGTAGGTTTTTCCCTTTCATCACTTTAAATATGTCCTGCCACTCCCTTCTGGCTTGCAGAGTTTCTGCTGAATGATCAGCTGTTAACCTTATGGTAATTCCCTTGTATGTTATTTGCTGTTTTTCCCTTGCTTCTTGTAATATTTTTTTCTGTGTATCTAATTTTTGATAGTTTGATTAATATGTGTCTTTGAGTGTTTCTCCTTGGAGTTAACCTGTATGGGACTCTCTGCATTTCCTGGACTTGATTGACTATTTCCTTTCCCATATTAGGGAAGTTTTCAACTATAATCTCTTCAAATATTTTCTCATTCCCTTTCTTTTTCTCTTCTTCTTCTGGGACCCCTATAATTCGAATGTTGGTGTGTTTAATGTTGTCCCAGAGGTCTCTAAGACTACCCTCTATTCTTTTCATTCTTTTTCCTTTATTGTGCTCTGCAGTAGTTATTTCCACTATTTTATCTTCCAGGTCACTTATCCGTTCTTCTGCCTCAGTTATTCTGCTATTGATTCCTTCTAGAGAATTTGTAATTTCACTTACTGTGTTGTTCATCATTGGTTGTTTGGTCTTTGGCTGTTTTAGGTCCTTGTTAAACGTTTCTTGTATTTTCTCCATTCTATTTCCATGATTTTGGATCATCTTTACTATCATTACTATGAATTCTTTTTCAGGTAGACTGCCTATTGCCTCTTCATTTTTTCGGTCTGGTGGGTTTTTATCTTGCTCCTTCATCTGCTGTGTGTTTTTCTGTCTTCTCATTTTGCTTAACTTACTGTGTTTGGGGTTTCCTTTTCACAGGCTGTTGGTTCATAGTTCACGTTGTTTTTGGTGTCTGCCTCCAGTGGCTAAGTTTGGTTCAGTGAGTTGTGTAGGCTTCCTGGTGGAGGGGACTAGTGCCTGTGTTCTAGTGGATGAGGCTGGATCTTTTCTTTCTTGTGTGCACAGTATGTCTGGTGGTGTGTTTTGGGGTGTCTGTAACCTTATTATGATTTTAGGCAGCCTCTCTGCTAATGGGTGTGGTTGTGTTCCTGTCTTGCTAGTTGTTTGGCACAGGGTGTCCAGCACTGTAGCTTGCTGGTTGTTGTGTGGAGTTGGGTCTTAGCGTTGAGATGGGGATCTCTGGGAGAGCTTTAGTAGTTTAATATTATGTGGAGTTGGGAGGTCTCTGGTGAACCAATGTTTTGAACTCAGCTCTCCTACCTTAGAGGCACAGGCCTGACACCCGGCTCGAGAACCAAGACCCTGTCAGCCACATGGCTCAGAAGAAAAGGGGGGAGGAAAGAAAGAAAGAAGTAAAATAAAAAGAAATAAAGTTATTAAAATAAAAAAAATATTAAAAATTAAAAAGTAATAAGAAAAAGAAAGAAGAGAGCAACCAAACCAAAAAACAAATCCAACAATGATAACACGCTCTAAATTTATACTAAAACAAACAAACAAACAATAAGAAAATGGACAGACTGAACCCTAGAACAAATGGTAAGAGCAAAGCTATACAGACAAAATCACACAAAGAAGCATACACATACACACTTACAAAAAGAGAAAAAGGAAAAAATATATATATATCTGTGTATTAAAAAAAAGAGGGAGCGACTAAATCAATAAACAAATCTACCAATGATAATAAACTCTAAATACTAAACTAAGATAAACATAAAACCAGAAACTGGTCAGTGCCATACAGCAAACCCCAAGTCTACAGTTGCTCCCAAAGTCCACCACCTCAATTTTGGGATGATTCGTTGTCTGTTAAGGTGTTCCAAAAAGGCAAGATACATCAAGTTGATTGTGGAGATTTAATCCGCTGCTCCTGAGGCTGCTGGGAGAAATTTCCCTTTCTCTTCTTTGTTCACACAGGTCCTGTGGTTCGGCATGTAGGTCGCCTGAGGGCATCTGTTCCCTGCCCAGACAGGTAGAGGTGAAAGTAGCAGCTGATTAGGGGGCTCTGGCTCACTCATGCCGGAGGGGAGGGAGGGGTATGTAATGCGGGAGGAGCATGCGGCTGCAGAGGCCGGAGTGATGTTCCAACAGCGTGAGGCACACCGTGTGTTCTCCCGGGGAAGCAAGGGACCCTGGCAGTGGCGAGCTGCACAGGCTCCCGGGAGGGGAGTTGTGGATAGTGACCTGTGCTTGCACACAGGCTTCTTAGTGGCTGCAGCAGCAGCCTTAGCATTTCATGCCCATCTCTGGGGTCCGTGCTGATAGCTGTGGCTCGCGTCCATCTCTGGAGCTCGTTTAGGCGGTGCTCTTAATCCCCTCTCCTCACGTACCCACAACCAATGGTCTCTTGCCTCTTTGGCAGCTCCAGACCTTTTCCCGGACTCCCTCCCGGCTAGCCGTGGCGCACTAGCCCTCTTCAGTCTGTGTTCATGCAGCCAACCCCAGTCCTCTCCCTGGGATCCGACCGAAGCCCGAGCCTCAGCTCCCAGCCCCGCCCACCCCGGCGGGTGGGCAGACAAGCCTCTCGGGCTGGTGAGTGCTGGTCGGCACTGATCCTCCGTGCAGGAATCTCTCTGCTTTGCTCTCCACACCCCTGTTGCTGTGCTCTCCTCCGTGGCTCTGAAGCTTCACCCCTGCCACCCGTAGACTCCACCAGTGAAGGGGCTGTCTAGTGTGTGGAAACCTTTCCTTCTTCACAGCTCCCTCCCACTGGTGCAGGTCCCGTCCCTATTCTTTTGTCTCTGTTTTTTCTTTTGCCCTACCCAGGTACGTGGGGAGTTTCTTGCCTTTGGGGAAGTCTGAGGTTTTCTGCCAGTGTTCAGTAGGTGTTCTGTAGGAGTTGTTCCACGTGTAGATGTATTTCTGATGTATTTGTGGGGAGGAAGGTGATCTCCACGTCTTACTCCTCCGCCATCTTGAAGGTCTCCCGACAACGATTTTCTGTTGTTTACTACATGCAGTTTGTTATGGCAGCCCCAGGAAACTCATACGAGCATTATATGTAACTATACAAAAAAAAAAAAAATCCAACACTAGTGAAGTATGAAGTACAGAAATAAAAGGGGAAACTGTTGTCCTTATCAGATAGTCTGAAGGGGTTGGTATTTCAGGACTTTTTCTATGTACCTAAAAATATGTTTGTTGTAAAAATGCGATTACACCATAAATATTATTCTTTAACTTCTTTTTTTCATTCAGTAAATATATTGTGGACATTCTCCCACAGCAGTCCATATAGATCTGCTCCTTCATTTTAATGGCTACATGAATTTCATTTTATTATCATGTGATTTACTGTACACATTTAGGGGAAGTGGAGACAATTCTGCAATTAATGTATTTATTCAAATATCCCTATACTCTTCTGAGAGTGTTGTTCCAGGATGGATTATAGAAGTAGAATTGCCAAGTCAAATGTTCTTGTGCTTAAGAGCTTGATAAGAATTGTCAAATGCCCTTTAAAAATTTTGCAACTACCCTCCAGTTGTGGTATGAGATTGCACTTTCTCCACACTCTTTTCCACATATATATTATCAATTTCTTTAAATTTTTGCCAACATAAAAGAAAGAGAATCTCATTATTTTTAACACTATATGTCCATGGTCACTAGTAAGATTGAGAAACTTTTCATATTTTTGGCCATTTGAAGTTCTTATTTTGAGAACTGCCTACTCATGCCTTACTAGCTTTCTTTTTTGCTATTGATTAAGTATTTTTATGTTTGGGATAGTAACAAATAGCCAAGATGAATATTTTCTCCCATATCTATTAATTTTAGTCTATTAAATATATGGCAAGGTATTTTCTCCCATCATAATGTTTTGTGAACTTTTGTAATAATGTCTTCTGCCTCTAGTACACTTAATTTGAGAGTAGTCGCATCTGCTAATCTTTTAATTTGTGATATTTACATTTTATGTCATAGGGTTTAAACAGATACATATAGAGGCAAAGGCATACTTGCATACTTCTTAAATGTGTAACTACTTGTTCTATATTTAAGGAACTGAAGGCATTAGACCAGGTGGTACAGGGACAATTATCATGTAGAATGGTGTTAGAAATTAGAGAAAATGTAGTATAGGGTAGTGCCAGAATGGTGATTTCTCTGGTTGAGGCAAATCACAGTTTACCTAATCTGTATAGTGTATATTAATAACCCATTCTTTAATGTCATTGGATACACGTATTGAAGATATGTACTGAGAAAGTTACCCCATATTCCCCTTTCTCAAATGAGGGGCTGGGAGGAAAGGATCTACTACTACCTACTGTCACCAGTTAGCAACAGGCATAACGTTTATACCAGCCCGTATAGTAAACTGGGATCTTATAAACTAAAATATGTAAGTAAAATCCATGTACATATTAAAATGAGAGTGATAGAATGATGAGTACAACCAAAGTGCAATGTTATTAAGTCAAGAACGAAAGAGTTAAAGTTAGCAGCCAGTGCCACAATGTCTGTGGCAGCTGCAGACACAACAAAGTGACTGTTAGTGTGAACATCTGGCTCACTGTCCATACCTCTAGTTATTGGAATTGAGATATCACTGCTGCCAGTCAGACACAACCAAGTTCCTTTGCTCTCAATTTATATTCATCATGCAACCTTCAGCTCCTAATTTTGTTTTCTAAGTAGATTGCCCTACTGGGAAGGCAGTGCTCAAATTAACCAGTATCAGTATTCTGATTAGCTTGGCAGACATGTGTCCCTTTGTGAATTATTCAGTCCTTTAGTAAAGGAGGTGATGTGTTGTATCATCTTTTTTTTTTTTTTTTACTCTGCAAATTTTTCCCATAGTGACTGGTTCATTTGGTAGGGAGAAGTTTACAAGTTAATTCATGCCATGTTCCGTATGGTCCATTATGTGCCTCTATCATTCATATGCCTCTATCACCTATTATTCTGTCCTTATGCTAACAAATGTTGAATAGCTTTTCTTTTTCTTACTTTTACACAGCATTCTGTGTAACACATATGTGCTGGAGATTACTGTGAAAGAAAGTAGAGAAGAGAGAGAAGGGTCATGCAGGACAGAGGAGATGAAGCACTTCATAGTTTATCAAGATATGAAAACTTGGAAATACATAAATAATAATTCTTGGTCTCGTGATTGGGGGCCCCATAAGCAGCTTTACCAAGGTCTAAGAAAATGTGGCCCAATAAAAAGTTCCTACATCTGCAGAACTGAGATACTTTCTGGTCCTTTGATAACTCTCATAAATGCCCTACTTCACCCCAAAGGTACTGTGAGTAATTGGCCTGGTAAATAATACATGTGAATATTCACAAGTGGAGGCAAATCAGTGATTTGAGGTTATTTGATGTATAGAAACAAGTGATTGGTGAAGACTGTAATGTGAACAATCTTGAAGGCTGAGAAAGGGAGGTAAGATGCACAGAGGAAGGACATTTCATTGTTTCAACAAAAATTTTTTGAGCACTTACTATATGCCAGGTACTGCTTTAGGCATTTGGGATACAACAACGAGCAATAAAAATCTAACTTCTTCCCCTCTTAGAACTTAATTCTGGCTAAAGAGACAGACAATAAACAACTGACATATTAAATAAGTAGATTACATGAGGCGATACATGCAACGCAAAAAACATTGTAGAGCAAGGTAAGTGGGATCAGGAGTGTCGAGTGGGGGTGGGTGGTTGAGATTTTTAAGTAGGCTGGTGGTGGGGAAGAGGGGCCCACTAAGAAGACACACTGGAATGAACACTTGATGGAGGTGAGAAAGGGAGACTTTTGGGTATGTGGAGGCAGAACATTCCAGGCCCGAGAGCCACAAATACAAGACTGCTGCGTAGCTGTGAATATGAAAGTGTTAAAAACAAACAAACTGTTCTGCAAAAATCCCCAGTCTCCCTGTGCTGGCCGAAGAGGTAAAGGTATACACTTATCCACCCAAGTAATGGACGGTTATTCCTAGAGTTTTAGATCACATGCAGAGACTAAAAAGAGCAAGGGTATTCGGTGACTGATAGTGAAAAGGATCACCTGACAGCTGTGTACTTGCAGGGAAAGAAGACAGGTGGCCATGGAGGGGCCTCTTGATGGACTTTTAATGAGCAGTTTAGCTTTTATCTAAAAGCTCACTCCAGTCCAATATGGTCTGTGAAAGTGAAACTCACTCCAGTCCAATATGGTCTGCCAAGAAGATCCTGCTAGAAAGCATTTTGATGGATTGCTGGGGGTGAAGTTTTAGGTAGCCAAAAGGAAGATGTTATAATCACCCTAGTTGAGAGGACCATAGTGGAAGTGGAGGTCATGGATGAATACCTGATGCCAGAGGATGCCATGGGTCACTCACATCACCTGTTATTTTGCAGCCTGAGATAAGACTTTGGCAGGAGACTGGGTGGAATGACAAGGTCCCCAGACCACACCTGCTCTGCCCCATCCTTCTGTGATTTCTGGCTAGTTACAGAATCAGCAGGGCTCAGTTTCTGCATCTGTAGAATTGGGAAATAACACCTGGCCCACCTACTCCACAGGGCTTTTGTGAGAATCAAATGAGGTAACAGAGAAAACTGTCCTGTAAGTAATCAAATGCTCTCCAAACAGAAGATATTATTATTCTCAAGGCTTTTATTCTCATCAAATTCCTGATATAACATTTGATTCCCTTTAGTTCACACCTGGAAATAATCTGCATTTTCAGAATGAAAGTAACCTCAGTCCTGCTGGTTTACTGTCCAATCCACAAAAGCTGTTTATGGCCAAAGGGTAGGCAGAAGGTTCAGAAGAAAATCTAGTACCACCGTATAGGTTAAGAAGCAGCATAGGAAGAAAATCCATGCTCTACCTCTTTTTCTTCTCGAACAGAAATAAAAGGGTGTCATGTCTTTGTTTGGGGGAAATCTTCCAGCATCTGCTCCCAGATTTTAATTTTTCTGTGGCTCAGGAGAAGACAGGCTGCTAGGCTGGGTTCACCTTTGCCCTAGCTCTCATCTTCTGGGTTCTTATCAGACGTGAGCTTGGCCAGGTGATCTCGGCTGCAGGCTTGCCTTTCTCCTGCACTGCTGATTTCCTGTTTGCCCATAATTCTCAAGGTCAGACCTTCCCATGCAATGCTGAAGCTGACAAATCTAATCTCTCAAGCAAACAGGTTATTTTGCTACAAAACCTCACAAAGAAAGGGGAGGGACATTTCTCTTGGCTTGAAATTTTAAGCTACTTTGAGTGCAAACTCACAGAGCGTCTCTATGATTTTCTTTGAGGGGGCCTAAGGGCAAAAAAGAAGGGCTGGCTCTTATTGGATATCCCCATTTCTGGCCTCAGTCAGACCACTCAAAAAACCCTCCCTCCAACTTTTATCAGCTTTAACCTGGCACAGACATGTGGTGTGTGAAAGGATGTAGGTTGTTATTCAGTGCCTCTGGCATATCATGTTAAGATGAAAAACATAAGTTTGCTACTTTAAGGGGAACTGTCAGTCCAAGGTCACCATTCCCCAGCAGGCCACAGAAAGAGCCACACCACAAATAATGTTCTGGGTGTGGGACAAGCATCTGGTTAGTGTCTCCATTTGGGAGAAGCAAAGAGAACAGCATTTCCTCCAAATACCAGATCAATCATTTAGGGGCAATTCATCTTTTACTAAAATGATCTCAAGTTCACGACTAATAAGACCACAGCTGCCTTTTTATGGTTGAGTTACCCACACACAACTCGGCACCATATTCTAGGTCAGGTCACAACTGCGTAATAGGCCTCAAACTTGGCAATTTCTTGTTCTTCTGTCTTCTTCTTGCCCAACCCACACTGAATTACACACTGACCAAAGCTCCCCTGGAGTCACATGGAATGAGGATTTGGCTCTAAATCTCCAAATTTGCAGCCCAAATGGAGGCCTCCCTGGGCCAACTAATCTTTTCCATTTCACTTCCAGAGGGCTGCCATGCTCTTTCCAGAGCCCTACACAGAATTCACTAGGCTGCATTTTCCTGTTGATGGTCCAGGTTATGCATATATAGATAGGGGAATCACAGATGGCCCTTAAACTATAAAGTTACCCCCAAATTCAAGAGAAAAATGAGACTCATTTGTTTACAGAATGAACTTGAACTGCAAGGAGCACAGAGGGAAACAGATCTTAGGAAGAGAGAAGGAAAAGAGTAAATAAAATTTTGTCTTTGTTTCCCCTCTTTGCAAAATCAATTTTGCCAAATTGTTAATTATCCTTGAAAGGATGTGAAGTGCAGTAAGGAGGAAGTCAATGTTAGCATTTCAGATATCCTGGCATATGTCACGTGCGGTCTCTGGGACATCCAAGATGACATGGACTGACACGTTGCTCCAAGCACTGCTCTACATTACAATTATATTTGTGTAACTGATCCATTCCTGGCATGTAAAGCCCTGACCTCCGGGTGCTGAGGGATTAAAATATCAGTCACAGGGTTTAAACTGTTGTCCTTATGTAGGTGGATGTTAACTTCTATTTGGCTGTGTCCCTGGACTTTTAGTTTGCTTAAGCAATGTAACACTCGAGTCAAATAGTGGTCTGAGGACTCATTGGGGTTCACTGCTCTCCTTCCTGCCTCCTGATTTGTATCTCATATTTGTACGTTACACCATTAGCACTCCACACTGGGACAACTACTATAGCCATGTATACATGCAGAGCTGAGCACAGTGTCACTTACAAAAAGATGCTGAGTGAGGCTTCCCTGGTGGTGCAGTGGTTGAGAGTCCGCCTGCCGAGGCAGGGTTCATACCCCGGTCCAGGAAGGTCCCACATGCCGCGGAGCGGCTGGGCCCGTGAGCCATGGCCGCTGAGCCTGCGCGTCTGGAGCCTGTGCTCTGCAACGGGAGAGGCCACGACAGTGAGAGGCCCGCGTACTGAAAAAAAAAAAAAAAAAAA